>NC_044601.1:1665500-2265500 GCF_901933205.1 Camarhynchus parvulus | reverse complement strand
GGGTTTCACTGGTGAAATGTTCTAGACTATCAAAAGTTTTAAAACAGAGCTCATGGTTTCTCTTTTTGTTCTTTTTTTTTGAGAATCAGAGAAAAGCTGCGAAAAAATTCTGAAAAAACAAAAATCAATATATATCAACTTTGGTAGCAGCAGCTGTTGGCAAGTGTACCTTCTTTGAATAAAGCTGTCAATATAGCTAAGAGCTTAAGAGCTATTTTTGAGGCAGTTACCTCCCTGGACTAAAAATTAATGACTATAAACATTCTTTGTTTCTGCCCCATCCCCACACTCCTGTGTTTTTCTGTGGTAATGAGCAGAGTCAAGCTATCACTCTTATGTGCATGTTGTGAGCACAAAGAAGGGGAGCGTGATACGATGGCAAAACTACTCCCCTCAGGCCTGCCTCCTCACAAAACAAACAAACAAAAAGCAACAGCAAACACCGCGCTAAATCCTTCTGATGAGGGGGGGAAAAGGAAACCTTAATTTGATTGATTGTGCTTAAGGCTGTGTAGGAGACATCCACACATAACTACCACACTGCATCCTGGCATGCATCCAGAATTTGAAGCGCCAGAATTATATATGGTGGCATGTGTCAGGCCATTTCACTGCACCTAACAGTTGTCTCCAGCTTCATTTCAAACTAATTAGCTGCAAAAGTCACTTGAGAAAATTCTCCCCTTCATGGGGATTTCACATTAAGGGCTCTAAAAGACATCATCCCTGATTACAGAACTGAGAAACGTGGAAAGACTAAGAAATGCTGCACTAAAATGAGATGATCAATGTTTACTACAAATCAGTCAACACTATTAAGTACTAATAGGGCAGAATCAAAATTAAGAAAAAAAGAAGGAGAAGAAAAAAAGAAGAAATCAATAAATTAGTCTGGCCAATGACAAACCTCATGGGTTTAACTTGATATGCCATTAATATGAAAAGAATTTGACAGTTTACATAAGGGATGTGACCTGGTGCCAACAACCTCTGGCTTCTACATTTTCCAGATGGCAAGAGATTAGGCTAAAGTCTTTATTCTCACAAGAAGATTTTTTTCCTCCATGGAAAAACTATAAAGGACAATTCTGTTCCAAATTTCAAGTCTCTTTCACAAATGTCTACTCAATTCCAGGCCTTAACTAATGTCCATTAAAAGAAGTCTTTGGGTTTGAAGTAGTGAAGAATAAAAAGAACAAAGAAGAATTAGGAAGAAAAAGACTAAGGCAAACCTAAATTTAATGCTAGTCTTTAAAAGATATATTGACAAAAGCAGTGGGGGAAAGTTTGGACTACCATTAACTTATAGGAAAAGGCTGGCAATTTTCAATTGTGGATGTGAATGCCTACTTGAGTTTGATCTTGATGGACTTAAAACAGGGAAAAAGTTAAGCCTCCTTACGTATTAAAAAATGCAGTTTTGTTAAATTCAGTATGCACCATTTTTTTCACTTTGATTTATACCTCCATTGACAAAGACTTTGAAGGACATTCCTGTTTAATATGGTAAAGAGCCACAGCACAGGGCATTGTCTCTGCTTTGCAAATGTTAATATGAAAAATCATCCCTTGACAAAGCATGACACTGTTTTCCATTAATCCCTGAAATACAGCAAAGAGGGAAACTGGAGCCTTTCATTGCCTCTCATCCAGGGGAAGACATGGATGATTAATCAAAGTGGTCCATAAGGTGAAAATATATTGTGTGAAATGTAACTTTTGCAGACAGAAATTTGTAACTGATCAATCAGGCTAAACATTAAAAAAAAAATCAAAACATATTTTTCAGTGCCCAAGGTATCAAAAAAGTCATCTGTGAGAGCTGTTCACTTCTCCCTCCAACCATCAAAAAGTATTACCTCATTTTTTGCTTTAGTGGCATCACCATAGTAACCCTTCCCCTGCAAGAAATATTCCCCAAAGGCCACCACCCCCTCCAGCACATGCCTTCAAGACCTCGTATCTTTGTGCCTTATAAATTGACTCGGTCCCTGAAGACTCACAGTAAATTCAAGTGCTGAACACACACCAAACCTCAGCCATTAAAGGATCATCTCCAAATCTAAGCTTAACAAATGCTCTACACAAACCAGATTTTAAAGTGATCAACATTTTGGCTCAGTCCAAAATGTGGAGAAACAGAGCAGCTATTACCAAGACATTGTTTCCTTAACTAACCCCCTCTTCCCTCTCACCATTAGTAACTCATTTTACACATGATCATCTTTCATTTCCCAACATTTGGATTGGTAAAGATAAATTTATAGTACTTTCCACATTACAATTGTGTCATTCAGATTCACAGACTAGAAAAGTCCAGCAAACATATAACTTCACAATGTTATTTAAGGAAGTGAGCCAAGAAGATTACGTCATTGCACCAGGTTTTCCTCAGTGGTCTAGGGGAAAAAATGGATAATATACCCAGGAATCACTTTATAGGCTTCCTCTGCAAGGGGTAAATGATACAGTTTTGTTTGTAAAATATTTTGAGAAATGGTCAAACATTAGAATTAATATTAGGGCTCAGGGATGTAAAAATACCTTCCATAAAGCATTCTCTTATAAAAGCATGGGTTTTTATAGCCAAATTATTTTACCATTTTGCACCAGTTCTGAAATCTTCTGTGCTTATCAAGTTAGATAAATAAGGGGTCTGACGCACTGATAAATAACATTTCAGTCCCACACTTGGGCCGCCTGGGGCTACACTGCAGCAGGACGGGACAGCCAATTCTCCCAAAGACTCTTCCCCACATTCTCACAAGCAGAGAGCTCCTATGCACCAATTAACAGGAGTAAATCAGTTTCATGAGGATTCAGAAATAAACTTTTTCCTTGCCCACGCTGCTGCTTCAGATGACAGCCACGCTGCTACTCTCATTGCACCCATGACACCTCCTCTGCTTCCTCAATGCAGCCTGGTATCACCCTAGTAAACCAGGGCAGGTTTGTACACCTTTACTGGTAGTATTTTGTTTTAAACTCAGATTATGGGAACCAAAGCTCGATCATTTATTCAAAAAACTCATTACCTGTACCTGTAGCTGAAGGCAGCAGAACCTTCTGTAAGAATATCAAAATACTCTTGTTGTTGCTTTTGAAAAGCAACTGGCAGAGCAATCCTTTCAACTTGATAAGCTTTAGCTAAAAGCATATAATGACGCTCTTGATATTTCTCAGATTCTCAGAGACGATTATATTCGGTCAACAAACAAGGAAAGTTTAGAAGAAGGTTAATTCAGCACAGCAGAGGATGGAAGAAAGCCATGAAGATCTAACTGCCTTTTAATGTTCAACTTATGCTGGCAGCTTCTTTTTCTGCCCAGTATTTCTGAATGTCCTTTGAAAAGACAAATTTCTTTAGATTCTTATGAAGACTTGGCTCCTTCTCTATAAATACTATACTTTCCTTAAGTTCTTCCCCTTTTCCTTCTCATGTATCTCTCTGTTTCCATATATATATATATATATATATATATATATATATATATATATATATACACACACAATTTGGGTTTTTCTTTAGTTACACTGTACAGCACTTTCACTCTGTTCTCAAATTCATAACTGTTTATTTCACATTTTCCAGACATATTCAGCAGAGAACTGAAAAACCAGAAGACAAGGAGTCTGAATCACTGTATGTCTGTTAGGAATTTTATAGGGAGAAAAGATCTGGTATTTGACTGCTATTGAAGGAGTACTAGATTCTAGAGATGAATGAGACAGCTGGAAATTCCTTACATATATTTTGCTTTTCAGTTGCAAAAAGCTATTCTCTTTTAGGATTGAATCAGAAGGTTCTATCTTGACAGGAAGAGCTGTAGATCAGTTGGTAAAAACAAAACAAACCAAACAAAAAACCAAACCAAACAGAAACCCACAAACAAACAAACACACAAACCCCAAAATAGCAACAACAGAAAAAAAAAACCAAGCCACAAACTAAAGTTTTACCAAGAACCGTGCTAATATAGTATAGTATAGAATAGTTAGTATAGTATAGTATAGTATAGTATAGTATAGTATAGTATAGTATAGTATAGTATAGTATAGTATAGTATAGTATAGTATAACAAACAAACCTGATAACTCAGTTTATCAATGTGATTAATAGTGCACTCTGTCATGCATGATACAAACACAAGTCCTACGCAGTCTAGACAGCAGTGCACAAACTATCAGTAACAACTAATTAAAAATAAGTAATCTTAAAAGTAGCAAACCTCAATTTTTCTTTGGTAGTTTGTGATGCTCCTTTTAAAAGCCAGTTTATGAGAATCTAAACCAAATTCCTATTGGTTTTTTTTGGAGGGAGAGGGAAAGGAAAACATCTTTATAGTACTGGTAACACACTGTAATAGGAATATCATTATATATATATCCTTGCAATTTTGTATCCACTGGGTGAGATAGCTGTGCAGTGTACCTTGCAGATGTAGAATTCTTGTCCTCTAATCAAAATGAGACTGAACAGCTACAAGAGCAACAGAAAAACAGAAAGTATATTTGGACACCATTCTTGGTTTGTGTTCTTCTCTATGCCAGTAGATGACATTTTCCCCAGATGGTATGCTAAATTGTGTCCACAGATCAAAAAGACCACAGGCCAACCAAACAGGTTTTCACCTTTCATTGCCAGCACTTCTTTTCAGGTCACAAAACCTACGCCAAGATCCTCACTTTCAAAGCAGTAAACAGCATTTTCATTTCATGCCTCCTTCAAAGTTCACCTGAAGCTGTCATTCATATTTGGTTATTGTTTTCTTGAGCAAATGAATCACAAATATATGACCAGTAAGTACCCGTCCGGAATTCTGGCAAAGGATTTGTGTATCCATACATATATACTGTTTACCAGCAGTATTTTCAGTAAGGGGGGAAAAAAGCACATCTGTCTTTGTCTCAAGGATAGTGACTCCTATCTATTAAAACCTCAGGAGATAATGTTGACAGAAACAGACCTGCAATTTGTTTAGTAGCACTCGGAAATTAGAGCAGGTCTTGACAACAGTGGGACTTTTCTGCTATGCACCTAACATTCCAGATGGACTGCATCCAAATACACTTGTCCAACACAGAATAGGAAAGAATATCATTACAAATTATAAAGTGATACCAGCCTGGCCTCTCCCTCCTTTAAAGAAATCTGAGTACAGTGTTTTGCCACATTTTAGAAAGGCAAAGACAATTTTATTTTAAATCACTGAGTACCACAAAAAGCTGCTTTCGTAGATACCTAAAAGGAGACATTAGTTGTTTAAATGTTTAAAGGTGTCCCTCAGTAGCTTCAATCACAGAGCTCATCCTTCCTTTCTGAACAAAGCCCTATACCTTGCCAAAAGTTAAATTATATCATTGATGGAAATCACAGATCTTGTTTACCATCCAAAAAGCTGAGAAAAATCTCAGCGCGCTGGAATTTAAAACAACCCAAGGTCCTCATTTCAAACTTGATAGCTATGCCTTTCATTTGGGATTTGGCTGGTGTGTAGGGTGGGGACACCATCTTCTAAGTGTAGATTTTAGATACCTCTTTGATTACAGAAGCACTTTTCTCTGTGTACATACAAGCATTCTGTTTTTAAAGGGGAAAAAAATGAACAGTGCTACTCCATCCTGTTTAGCAGATATCTGTAGTAAATATTTTGTAAAACTTTAGTTTTAACTGCTGGTTTGTCTTAAAAAAACAATCCTCAAACTTGGAAGAGGCAAACAAATTAATTTTGCACAAGCCTGCACTGGAGCAACGCGCTTAGTAGCCAGCTAATCCAAGGGGAAGCTAAGGTTCTCACTTCAATGGGTGAGCTGTTTGGCAGAAAGTAACAGGCAGCCCTTCTACCTTCAGCAATAACCAAAGCAAAATGTTTTGTTCAAGGTCAGCTCATTTTCAAGCTTTCTGTGTGCTCAAATGGCTCAGCTGCTCCCAAGCATATCTTTGAAAGATCCCTGCAGTGAGCTGCAAAAGTCCTTCAAATCCTCACCAGACTAAAACTGGGAACTCAGGATGAGGGAAAATTGAAAAGGAGCAACATCAAACCCCAGGAGGCTAAAGGAGCACCAGCTGCACTCTACCTATCTGTTTTAGGAGACATGGTTTCTGGTCACTTGTTTCACATGTAAGACTGTATTAAACTATAACCCCGTTGCTGCTTTGTTCAGTAATTTTATGTGACAGTTTGCTTCACTCTTTCTTGCTTATAGCAACTGTAACTTGTGAGAAAAGAATGTTCTTTGTTAATAAATCTCTAGTTTTTAAATGTTCAGAGAGGCATTTAAAGCATATCATTGACTAGATGGAACATAAAAAACATCTTAAATGCTCTAGCAAGGCATTCAACAATATCTAAATTCTGTCATAAAGATGACAAAATCACTGTTCAGAAGCCGCATGAAAGTATTTAACACACTCAAAAGTTTCTGACACACACAGCAGCCAAAGCGATACCTACTATTGAAGGTCAATGAATTCAAAAAGTAAAAATCAAAGTTTATCCATAGAAATATCTTCCAAGTGTATTAATCTCTAGGTCAACTTTGTACTGGCCCAGCTGTTTTGATTTTAAAATTGTGTTCATAAAAATATATTAATATATTTAATTTGTTTCTACTACTTCTTTCTTCTCTACATTTTGAGTGGTGTAATGGTCTTCCATTTCAGAAATTCCATTGTAATCAAAATATCAGTATTTGACTACTGATTTTACGATGAAGGTGTCTTCATATAGTGTAGCAGTATTTCTGAGTTCAGAACGCACTTTGGTGAGGTAAATGTATCCCCACTGCTAAAAAAAGTAAGTGAATTAATTTACAAAAGGCTTTTCATATACACAGCCAAGCATAAGACTAGCCAAACACCTCATAGAGCCCTGGAAGTTTCTCCTTCTGTTGTTTTAACTCCTTAAACTTAAAAGAATGATACTGTAAAATACTACTGTTTAGAGAAGCAAGAAAACATAGAAGAAACTTAGTGTATGTTAAAAAATCAAAGGAAGCTAAAATGCTTCCAAATCTTATTCTTAATCAACATTTTAACTGAATCTCCACCTCAAGTATTTCCTTTTTTCTTAATCTAAGTTGCCAGTTGCCAAAAACCAGGCTAGCACAACAAGAACATGGATTTCTATTTGCAGCGTTTTCCTGAATTTTCTTAGAAGCCTTCAATATTGTTATTACCAGAATTAAAGATCTGATTCTGCGCAAGACGGAGCCAATACTGCTGCTCTTATTTTCCAAGCCAATCTGTGCACACCCAAAGTAAAAACAAAACAGAATAAAAAATTGATTCTCTGTGAAAGTATCAACAGCGTTTCTTCCATAGTTACAAACAGATGCTTAATGACTCCTCCCTTGCAAGTTTATAAAACTTGCAAAGCAATTGCAGTAATGCCAGGTGCATAAGTACAGACCAAAATTAGCAACAGAAGACAGCAAGCTGTTGTTACCAATTTTGCATAACATTGGAATAGCTAGAACAGAACTAGGCTCTTCCGAGCTCCTTTCAAAGACCTCAGTGATATCAACCAATTTGAAAATAAGCCTTCCAGCACGATGTTTTTCTACCTTTACCAACAGTCATGCTCAAGACTTAAATTAAGAAAACTTGCTCCCCAGCACAGTTCAAAGACACTGTTTCCCATTGAACTGGAAATTTTATTGCTTATGGTTCATGCATTCAATTCTAAAACAACAGCAAGCTTAACTGCTTGAGAGAATCTGCTCTGCAAAAAGTAACTTCAGTAAAATCACTGCTTTTCTTCCATATTACAACAGAGAATTACATTACAGCCACTGTTTGCTGTATTAAAAAAGCATGAGAGAAACAAAACAAAACAAAGCTCATAAACAGCCATCCAGTGATTTTAGAAAACAGACAAGGGAATCCTGGCTTTTAGGATAAACAGTTACAGTCAGTATTCCTTTTATGGTTTCAAAGAATAAGTGGCATCCCCAAGTTATACTTACCTTACTATAGGCAAGTAGTTGGGTACTTCCTGAGATGCAGGGTAATTATTTGTATCTAATATAACCCTGAAATAATTCTGTAGAGAAGAGGAGACACAGAAAGTATTTATCATGTTCTTTTCACAGCTCTCCATTATTTGGGTAAACACATTCACATCTTTAGAAAATAAAATGGAAACAACAGCTGAACCACAGTTTTGCTGCTTGCCAAGATCTACTGTGTGTGCCAGAAGATTAAAATAAAATAGGGCTAGTAAAGTTAGAAGCAGATCCAAAATATTACAGCAGAAATGCCCCATTTCTTACTCTGCATCCATTTTTATAGGATGAGAGAGAGGAAAGAAATTTCTTGGGATGATTTACATTTGCAAAAAGGGTCAAAACGTAAACTGGAGGGACTGAAAGCCAGTGTTATAAAGAACTGATCTTTCACAGAAATCTCTGTGCATTATGTGAATGCTGTTGGCTGAACCTGCTTAGAAAACACTGCCAATCAACAAGGAGCTCCTCAGCAAAAAGAAGTCTTCTTCCAGAAATGTTTCATCCCAAGAGAAACTCCCTCCACAGTACAGCCCTAGAGAACTCATGTACTAACAATCACTAGGAAATGGAATCTGAAAACACACTACTTTCAATAGGAAGGATGATATTAATCAGGTAATAAATCAATGTACGACCCCACTTAATACAAAACACATTTACTCCTATCCTATATTACACAGTTAAGGAGCAAGCTGATCCAGTAATATATTCTATGCTTTTCAATGAGCTGCTGCAAGTTGGCACAAACACATCATTACTTCAGAAATCCTACAAAAAGCTTTGCCTCTTGCTAATCATTTGTTCCTGAAGGCAGAACCTCGGCTATTACTCCCAACATGTAAATGACAACAAAATTTCTGTAGGTTTCTTTTTCTTCATCATTTCAAATGTGCAAGCCCTCTGTTTTTTATAAACTTCATTCTCAGATAATTTTAGAAGACCATTTTAAAAAAAATCACACTTGAGAGCGTACTAAGAATAAGTAAGCTTTTTGTAAATGCCATGAAATAAGATTTCCAAGACAACTTGTACCTTTTACTGTTTTCATGGATAAAGATTATTTGCAGGAGAATATTCAGATACACTCTATACTTAACAGAATAAAAATTGTTAACCAGCTTCACACTTCAAAACTGCAGCAGAAATCCATTCCACCACACATCAGGTTCTGGGCTATCATCATATAGGTGCAAAGGGTAAGACAAAAGCTAGAGGTGACCTGGAACCCAGGCTGATCAGTCAGGTTCTCAAGGGTAAGCTTGCAATACATTCAATTTTTATCCAACTCACTGCTGCAAGCTGAGTCACAGCTCTGAGGACCTCTCCTAAGAGCCAAAACTATGCCCTTGCAGCTCAAACACAGCATTCCCACAGAAATGCTGCAAGACAGACTCTGAACAAAAAAAGGTTTCTGAAGAAGCACTGATATCCTAAGCTTAAAAACTCTCTGATAATGCAACAGGTACAAAGCTCTCAAAACACATTACCATGCAAGGCTTTTTTGTTTAAAATATACCCTCATGTATGTCCTCAGCCTGGTCATCAACCAAAACCATAAACCCAAGTTGGTCCAAAACAGGACAGCAAACAGATCAGCACTTGGGAGAAGCACCAGGAGCTGAAACCTGTTGATTTGGACTTGCAGTCTTGCAGATATGGAGAGACAACAGCCAGTGCTGTGCTCTGCTTGACTGAACAGGAGGCCAGCTCTCCCTTCACTTTTGTCCTGTTGTGTTGCTCTACCCTAAAAGCACAAAAGGCTCATGAGACAGGACAAGATTTTGGAACTGGGGAGAGAGAGGGAGGGAAATAATCCCATGCAGATTTTTCTTTTTTTCACAAGTGACACTCAAGTTCTCCCTATATTCATACTTGCCTTATCCTGTTTTCACTGCACAGACACTAATCCGCCTTGAAATTGGCTGATTCTGCCCAAGCCATGTTTACATGGAAGCATGCTTCATCTGGTTGTCCTCATTCAGAGACCAGTTTCTGCTCTGTGGCAGGAGAGATTATTAAAAACCTTATTTTACAAGCACATGCTTTAAAGTGACTCAGCTTGGAAAGATAACTGTATTATATCAGCCTTCCACTCCCTAGGTCACAGAGAGGGAGAGGTAGCAGTAAAAATCTCAAATGGAAATTGCTTTCTAAATATATTATCCTCCATAAAAGCCATTTACCAACTGCTAGTACCCACAAGACAAAGGGAAAAGATAAAAAGTACATGTGACATGGCAGAGTAGGGAGCAATGTGGAGGACTCATTTGTATTATCACACTGAACATTAACCACAAGAAGGTAAAAAACCAAATGCTCCATGTTTTGCACAAACATCAATTACATCTAGTAATTTCACTGATCATTCTTGTGAAGCACTAATGCATACAGCATTCTGGCTTTTATGGCACAGGTAGTGTTTCATTGTCTCTGCCTCAGAATTCCCTTTTGTTTGGGAGAGAAAACATTTTATTTTTCCTATGATAAGTAACATCTGCAGCCTCACATGAGGCCTGAAGATCACACTACCTAAACCTGCTAGCTTATTTCATGGCAGAGAGCAAGAATTATTAACATTGGAAAAGACCTCTAAGATTGAATCTAGCCATTAATCCAGCACCACATGTTCACCACCAAACAATATCCCCAAGTTCCACACGCACAGGACTTCTGAACTCCTCCAGGGACAGCAATTCCACCACATCCCTGGGCAGCATATTCAAACACCTGGCCAAGCCTTTCAGTGAAGAAATTATTCCTCATATCCAATCTAAACCTCCCTTGGTGCAATTTGAGGCCATTTATTCTCATCCTGTCACTTCTCACTTGGGAGAAGAGTCCAACCCCCTCCTCACTATAACTTCCTTCATAGGAGTTGTAAAGATCAGCAAGATCCCCCCTGAGCCTCCTCAGACAGGCTAAACAAGCCCAGCTCCCTCCCAGCCACTCTTTTTCAGACTTGTGCTCCAACTCCATTCCCTTCTCTGGACACGCTCCAGCCCCTCAATGTCCTTCCTGAATGGAAGGGCCCAGAGCTGGACAGCTGGACAGCGCTCAAGCTGTGGCCTCACCAGCGCCAGCACAGGGGGACGGTCACTGCCCTGCTCCTGCTGCCCCTCTGTAGCTGACACAGGCCAGATGTTCTCGGCCTCCTTGGCCACTTGGGCACAGCTGGGTCCTGTTCAGCTGCTGCTGACCAGCACTCCCAGGTCTTTACCACCAAGCAGCTTCCCAGACATTCTGTGACAGCCTGTAGCACAGCAGGGGTTGCTGTGACCCAAAGACACTTGGCCTTGATGGAACTCAGGCCTTTGGCCTTGGACCATGGGTCGAAGCTGCCCACATCCCATTGCAGAGCCTTCCTGCTCTCCAGCAGATCAACATTCCCAGCCAACTGGCTGTCATTTGCAAACTGACTGAGGGTGCACTCCATCCCCTCATCCAGACCATGATAAAAATATAATACAGGGTTACCCCCAACATGGGGAACCCCAGTGGTGACCAGCCACCAGCTGGGTGTAACTCCATTCACCACCACTCTCTGGGTGTGGACTACCCGGCAGGTTTTTACCCAGTGAACACTGAACCTGTCCAACCCACAAACAGCCAGTTTCTCCAGCAGAATGCTGTGAGAAATGGTGCCAACACCATAGCCTCTCCCTCATCCACCAAGCTGGTCACACTGCCATAGAAGAAAACCAGGTTGGCCAAGCAGCATCTTCCTTTCATAAACCTGGGCTGGCTGGGCCTGATTCCCTGGTCATCCTCCATGTGCCATGTGATGGCACCCAAGATTATCCGCTCCACGGTGAGTTTTATGCAAGCACACTTCAGTGGAACAAAAACATACTTCTCCTCCTAGGGTTTAGATAACACCTGCACTCTTCATGAAAACTCCAGTGGAAGGAAGGAGGGGCACTTCTTGCATTTGTTGAGCAAATCCTTTGCTGTTGTTTCCTCATTATCATTTAAAACATTCTAAAATGACCAGCCTTTAAGTCCTTTGCTTCAGCAACTGCTACTAATCCCTCTAAAAGCAGGATTTAATTCCCAAATGCCACCAGTCACTTTTGCTGGGGATCATCCCCATCGCACCTTCTCCAGTAACTAGGCCAAAGATTATATTAGCCTTTCCAAGTTGCTAATTACCAATTTTCTAGACCTGTGAGTTAAGTCAGAAAAAAAAAGTGTTACTGGTTTTCTTCCTATTCAATCATCACAAAAAAAAAAAAAGGAAAGACACCAGTCACACAAGAGACGATTAATCTATGCCTTCTTGCATTCTACATTTCAAATTAGACCTAAATTGCTGTAATTTTCAATTACAAATAAGAGGTACCTAAAATTTAAAAAAACTCAAACTATTCTTTTACTAGTTTATCAGCCTTCTAAGCTATGGAGTTGATATTTCTAAGCCAAAAAAAGAGAAAAATCTGTAGTAGCTAGAGCAGAATCTTGAATTCAAAAGTATAAACAAAGCTACCAGTTAGCTACATACACATGCACTACACTCCTGCCCAGGCAGACTTGCTCAGTTCAGTAAAATCCACAACAGATTCTCATCAAATTCAAGAATAACAAGCACAAACTAAAGATGGAAGAAGACATGCAGCAAAGTCCAAAGCCTGAGCATAACTGCAATTAAGATGATGTAGAGAGGTCGGGGCACTTTTTACTTACTCTATGCCCCCCAAAGAGATATTTCCTAAAATTATCAAAATTCCAAGAGGTCATTAAAGACAGCAAAAGATAATGGAGATAGGGATGAATGCAGCAACTTGGCAAAAGATCAGCAACAAATACTTTTGACTAATCTGTAAATAGGAACCAAATATATTCTGTCCACCAAGGCCTGTTAGATAAAGAAAATGTACTGCTCAGTGTCAAATACCCACGTCCCAGAGCTCTCTTTGCAAGTGTGTGAACAATTTATGCTACACAAACAAACCTACTGAGGAGATGCCTCACGTCTCCTCTACCACTGGCAATGGACTCAAAAAAAAAACCAAACCCTATTACCAAAAGCTGAAATTAAATGTGGTCTCATTTTTAGCTCACATAATAAATTGCTACTTTCTGAAATAGATGTCAGCATGTAAATTACACAGTTGTGCGCACTTTCTCAGCTACATCAAGAGTTAATTAAATGGCAACACAGCTATTATTCCTCCAGTACCTCAATATTTGAATGGACTGGCATGTCAAGTATACAAATCAACTCAGTCTGCACACCACAAACACACACTTCTTACAGGTTTTAAGCCACAGACAACAGTGATAAGTATATTGCTGCTTCTGTCAAGAGCCTGGCAGGCAGCATGTAGGGAACCAGCTGAGATGTAAGGTAGAGAGGAATAAGTGTACATCATTTTCAACTGCAAAAAAGGTATTAACAGCAATTAACAAGCATTTAACCCACTGTGCTCCAGAGCTCCCTGGCCATTATCAAATAACAGGAACTAAAACCTCTGAAATAGATCCAAACAAGAACACAGACAGGGGTTGAGCACTGTAATTCACCACTGCAGGCAGGCAAAAAATTACCACCTTGATAACAAAGGACTGAGGGCACTGACAGATGTCTCTGGCAAGCCATGCTGGGACAGCTGAATACCAGCTGCCAGCCTGCCCCTCCATTACTGAGCAACCTCTCAGCCATCTTCACACAGAACCTTCAGTGTTCTTGCTCTCCTACACAGCTCAGCCTAATGCACTGACTTGTGAAGGGAGAAGAGGCACCTTTTAGCACCTAGGTACAAACCTGGTAACCTCTGGCACAGGGATAAGTGAATACACAACACTAAACAGGCAATAATTTTGAGTGAAGGGGTGAAGCAGGTTGCCAGGGAAAACAAGCTATTAACATCAACCAGAGAAGAATTGCTTGACTGCAACTCTCAATCCCCCAAATCTCTGATTTGCAGGAATTGCCAGATGCTCATGCCAAAAATCATCCTGCTGAAATTCATTCTGATCAACCCAGAAGCAAAGTATATTGCACAGGACTGCAGACTCTGAGGGGAAAGAGAAGCTGGGGCAGAAACAGAGAACCACCCACTGGATGGTGTGGGGAATCACCCACAATGCAAGACACTCAGACAGCTTCTTAAAGCGGAATTTCAGACAGTGACCACACTATCTAGGTATCAGTGGAACAAACAGGTAATCCTAAAAAGAAAGGGATTATGTCCAGCAAGCAATCTACAGATGTTCTTATTTTTTTTCTTTTAGCAAACATACTGTCATTTAAAAGAGAACCAGTGTAAGCCTAGATCAGAAGAAATGGATGACTGGCAAGCAGATGAAAGTAAGCCTTACCTTCAGATAGTTGCTATGGACCAAGTGAGAACACACAGGAGAAAAGCAAAGAAAGCATGTGCATGTAGGGTGAGAGAGAAGGAAAATTTAACCTTGTGCTGAAGATTGCAATGTGATTATCTTGTAGCTGCAGGTCTTGTGACATGCACATAAAATTAGACCCCCAGTGCTCTTCACCCTTCATGGGAATATAAATCATCACTCAATCCTCACAGACTATTCATCTTGCTATATTCAGGCTTTCTTTTCAGATTTCTTGAGATAGAAGGCCAAGGCTGCCTGTTCATGCCAAATCCACTCTCAACTAAATACCACTATATATTCTTAGGCATTCAATTTATAATACCAAGCAACAAGATTCTAAGCACTACAGATTTAGAAGAAGCTAGAATATTAAAAAGACTTTCATCCAGAAGCTATGGATATTTGGGCATTTTGTGTTTGGAAGCTCTAGTCTGTATGAGTTTTATTGAAATACAGACATACTTCTCTTGGCAGGATGGTACATTTCTTGCTGTAAGACAACAGAAAACCACTGGCAGGACTTGCCCCACACGATCAGCTTGCCTATCACTGATGGCAAAATGTACACTGAATAAGGCATAATAGAGGAATTTGGCTTTAAAATTGTTGTTAGAGTTCTCTTACACAGCTGGGTGATTTTATGAATATGGTAATAACTATAACCTTTAGAATTCAAGACAGCAACAGCAGATGGAACCTAATTAAGAGAGAAAAAATATTAATTCATCTTCATAAGGAATGGGAAAGGCAACAACTCTTTGCAAAGGGAGATCCTCCGTGTCATTTAATAAATGCAGAAACAACCACGTAGACCAGGGACACACTGGGAAACAGCTACACCTTGCACTGGAGGCCAGGATCTATTACTAGCTTAAGACACTGAATAGACAAGAAACAAGACTAACAACAAACGGTGGTTTTTTCACCGTACATGACTGCTGTGGTCTGACTGCATCCTCAGATTTAGCTTACAAAGAAAAAAACATGCAGAAAATTGTATTTCTTTCAAGCTGCTTCAGTTACCTGCACTTCAACTTCATGAAAATCCCTGAAGAACTTGCATTACTCTGTTTTTCTTACAAATGATGCAATGCAGTAGACATGTGTCTTTATGTCCCCTCATATAGCTCAGGGCACAAGATGGAGGAGGAGGCAGGAGAAGGCTTTTTAACAACTTGGTAAGAAGAAGGATTCTTGTTTTTTCTGCTGGAAGACAGAACTGGGAATGGGAAGTAGACGAGGGGCATAAACAGCCTCTTAGAAAAATCTAAAGGAGAAGTCCAAAGCAAAGATCCCAGCAAATACTTGGCTCTCTTGGTAAGCTCTGTCATGTCAAGAATGAAACCCATACTATGTTTCTTTGTAAAAATGTTATGATAATTCAAGGTGGGGAGCTGGGGTGGGGATAGAATAACAGAGCAAAAGATCTCATTTCCAACTAGGTGCCCCACATCCATCTCCAAAATCAGCCTGCAGTATCTCTACCTCTTCTCTTTTCTCATACTTTAGCACAGAAATTAGTAAATATGTACAGATATAGATGATTTATTTATCTTGTTCCAGCAGTGCTGAATTCACTTCTAAGGCAACTCAAGAGAAAGTAATGATTCAGCTGAAGTAAAAGCATGTAAAAACAGGTGAGAGCCACTCAAGGCCCGTCCTCCATTCCAGGCAACATCTTTCTAATTGCCATTTCACCAAGTTGGCAGGGGGAGACTAAAAACAGTGAAGCTGAATACATACAAATACACACACACACACACATACCACGCAACTTCTTCTTCTGTTTACTCAGTCCTTATCCAGGCCCATTAAGCAGCATTAGCTGGAGATGAAAGCAATGTTTTGAAGGAGACAGGCATGTGTTACCATACCTAGTTGGGCAAATAGTGGTGCCAGCGATATAAATCCCATAAACTGTGCACTGTTGATACTGATTTCAACACCTGCCCCTGTGACAGTAGCATAAATATAAACCACCTCTTCACAGTAGCATAAATATACACATTTGTGTACACACACCGTGTGTGCATGCGTTGTTTTCTTGTTCTGGCACAACATATTTGATTTTGTGCGCCTTCCTATTGCTGTTGCAGCTCTGGACTCCAGCAAAGGACTCCTCCTCCCTCATCAATTCTGCCCCCTTCCCTGGCAACTACAATTCCTTTAGCTCATGAGCATAAGTAGGGAAAATACCATATAACTCACAACATAACTTGTTCACTTAGACATACATGTCCAACAGAAATCAGAGAATCACATAATATCCTGAGCTGGAAGGGACTCAGAAGGATCACTGAGGAAAACTGCTGGCCCTGCACTGAACAGTCCCAAGAGTCACACCATGTGCCTGGTTTGTTACTGTACTTTACCAAAATCCCACTTATTTCACCAAAACAAATACTGAAACAGTTGCAAAACACTGTGAGGGCAGAGAGAAATTTGGGATATTTTCACTTAGCCAGATGTCATGCTAACAGAAACACTCACAGCAACTGCTGTGAAATGTGTCAGCTTTACCAGCCGTGCCAAATTAAAAAAAACCCAACCAAACAAATTCCCTTTTAAAAGTAGAATAAAATTAATAATTGGTAGTGTTAACAGTGCACAGAATACAGATAGCAGACCTGCTGTCTATACTGAACTATAGTTCAACACCTCAGCTGCCCCCACCCCAGAAGACACTTGTACTTGCCCTTAAGCTCAGCCTCCCACTAGCATCCCTGCAGCAGTCATCACAAGCACAGATCCCTGTGTTTCTCTGACATTTCACTGGGCAGCTGTGCAATTTCATTTAAAAAAACCACACGAGGAACCCTATGCCACCTACAGGCTCTACTGCTTGCTTTCCCTGAAACTCAAGGTTTATTTAAGCTTGCCTCAGTCCGCTTGTTTTCAACCCTGTGTGCAAAAGTTTTCCCAGAGGTGTCCTGACCCCAAGCTTCCTCTAATCTGCCTTTCCCTCTCACAAGAGCTGACAGATCTCAGGGTCCATTTCTGCCACACGTTGCTCTCCTCATTTTCAGCAGAACCAACTTTTCCTGGCAAGCGCTTCCAACCCCCAGATAGTCTTCATTATGTTCCTTTTCTACAGCTCTACTGTGAGGACCAGAGTTTATTTTACCCTTTAGGAGCCTGTTTCCCTTGGATCCCACTTCTCCCTGAAGTTCAGATGTAAACAACAGGACTATTTGCTTGAGAAAAAATTAGGTGTTCAGGACCAATTGCATTGTTATTTATCAGTGCAGAATTACTTTACTATTAGTTATTTCCACATAATAGAAATTGAAGAAAGTAAAAATTAAGACACACAGGTCACTTTGTTCCAGTGTATCACTTTCTCTGAGAAATGGGAGAACATGCATTACACTGCACTAGGTCCCCAGAGGTCCATTACAAAAATATACCACAAATCATTGTAGGAAGAATCACCTCTCTGAAAATCATTCTTACAGAAACTGCACAAGAGATGAGTAGGAAAAAATATCACAACATGTCACCAAAGCAAACAGGAAGGGTGTCTGTGTAGACAGAGCTCTAAATTTCAGTGCAAGCAGAGCTTCAGTAAGAGAGTGATGGGCTTTTGCACAGCCAAATATAGCTGGTGAGATAGGTTTTACTCTAACACAGGAAGGCAAAGCCAATACTGACCTGCAGGCAAGTAGCTGCAATGCCACTTATTTTGGAGACCTCAATACAAAGTGTATTATTTTGGCATCATTTCTTGGTTTGGTTTGGCAGTTTTTTTTGGAGGAAATGCCATGGGAATCCTTTAGATCTTCCCTAAACGCGGACTAGAGAAGTTTTCAAGTGACATGATAAATTACTTTGTTGAGTCTTACAGGCAAGGTAAGTAATTTGTACTTAGAAGAGAAAAACCTAACTGGACAGGCAGAAGAAAGCTGTTCTGACATGTTCTATACATCTCTAAGAGAAAGGTGGGTTATCTACCATGCTCCTGGACACTCCTTTACATAAAAGAAGATGCATTCAGACTTTGAAGGGAACCACATCTTAAAAATCAGCAAACAAATGTAGCATTACCATACTTGGCAGATGCAACATTTGCATCCTTCAACACGTCTCTTTGGAAAGTGTGTTATGATCTCATGAATTACTAGTGAAGTGTTGTGATTTTTAAACCTAAGTCACGCACCCAACGGATTTTTAATCTAAAATGCTTTTTGCATGAAGAGGTTCATACATGTGTTAAAAAACACTAATGGGCATCTCAAAATTTATCTCCTAGACATACTGTGACCATATTGTCTTAAACAGATTTGACCTGGATATACTTTTCTGGTCCACATAGGCATCAGGTTTCAAAACCATTTTCCCTTTGTACCTTCAAAATAGCATGCCCTCTTCTTCCTGTTTGAGACACCTGAAAGCTGATGGTCCATTGACAGCTGTCTGAATTGGTTCATTCTTTGCTAACTGTTTACTTTGGATCAAATGAAAGTAAAAAGGAAACGGAAAACAGCCCCATTGGGAGGAGACTCATGTGGGACAAATTAGAAGCCACCATAAGATTTAAAACTCTGGGGGGAAAACAGGACTAACTAGAGGCAGCTGTCAGGATGTGGTTTTTCTGTTTATATTCGTCTCCTTCCATTCCTTAACCCCCTAAATTTTGAGAGAAAATAAGCATGTGTATGTGTGCATGCACAAGCAAAAGCAAGTGAACACTGATCTCTCCACTACAAACAGCACACGTAAGAATATAAAGTAATCTGCACAATAGAGGCAACTCAGTCATTGAAATAAACATAACTGGTAGAGCAACTTATTCAAGAAAAAAATTAACTTTTTTCCTTATCCAAGTATCATACTATCCCGTAAAACTGCAATTTCAGAACATCAGTTTTAATTACTAAGTGAGCTACAAACTGGAACTGGAGGTCAAATGCTCCACTACAGTTTTGTGGATGGTAATCCAGTTGCTGGATCAAACTTCCCTTGTATTCCATCATCCCTTCTAAAGGCCAAAACAACAACTCTTAACAAAGCACATCACCATGGACAAAACTGTTCCCTATGCAGAAAAAAAAATGAAAACAACCAAACAAAAACCTTCACAGGCTAAGATTTAAATTTAACATACAGTAAGTAAAGCATGCATGGGACTAAGAATCCAAATTTAAAAAAAAAAATATTCATGCCCTGGAGGAATTCTTCCCTTTCACATCTTCTCATGACTATCTCCCAACTTATTACTGTAATACTTCACGTAATGCACTCAAGGAGAACAAGTTCAACAGCCATTGTTAACTAATAGCTAAATTAGTACTCCTGGGCATAACAGCCTCCTATCCCTTACCATCATTTTCACCTTCGTGTCAAATCAGCTCAGGTCATTTTAGGGTGGGATGAAAACCAAAGTCACAGATAACGGAAGAGGAAACAGAAGGAACTAGTGGATGGACACAGCACAAGGTGTTCCAGACCACTGAAGAGCTGACAATCTCCAGTTCCCCAAAGATAGTTCTGCCTCTCCACATTTTATTACTCACATCTTCTCTGACTCTTGTCTCTCCCTCCATGCTTATTCCACCTACGTAGCCATAATTCAAAAGGCAAATATCTGGACTTCAAATTTCCAGACAAATCAGAACTGCTTAGAAACCAAATTACACAAGAGCTGAACATTCCTCCCGAGAAGGAATCTACCAGAAAAGTGAACCTGACTCCACAGATGACACATTTTTTAGAGACAGAATAGGATAAAATTTTAAGTGCAATCACAGAAAAACAAAATAAGACTGCCTGGTCAAAGCAGACAGATGCAATCAAGACTGGTTTTCCTTTAACTGTTGTAGCACTTTGACTTTCCCTGATGGGAGAATGAATCAGAGACAGCTAGGTAGCAGCAAGTGCTTTTCAAAGTCCAGCTTTTCTGTGTAATTATGTACTTCAGTCCTAGATTGACAGATTATTATTGCAGTAAGCCCCTCAACAGGCGATGTAGCAAAAACAATACTGTAACAATATGCCTTTCTGCAGTCTAACACGCACATAAAAGTAGATTCTTAGTTTACTGCAAGCATGTTCACAGTCATATGCACCAAAAAAAAAAAAATTGTTTTCCAGTGTCACTGGAAAAAAGTTCTAAATGTAATATCCCCAACATCAGGTACTTGGGATGCCAGTCAGAGGCATGCACTATCCTGTCTGTTACTGCCTGTGATTAAATATATTCTCACCTTTTTGGAAACAACTAATCGTGTCTTTCAGTTCAGTCCTTAGGAAAAGAATATTTAAGTTAAAAAACCCTGAAGACAACAATTAAGAAAAAGGAAGGTTAGAATGACTTTTTGGAATGTTTTGCTTTCATGTTCTTTGTAGTAAACACCACAAAAGATACCCATAGCTAAAGTAGCTTTTTTTTTTTCACTGAACTTCTGATTTCTTAATAAAGTTACCTCACTCTCAACCCCACTGCAACACCCTTAATGATTTTAAGCAGGAAAAGTATTTTTCCTTGCTAAGAACACACATAACAAAAAAAAAATGGTTTCCCCGGAAAATTACAGGTTCTTCTAGCAGTAACTACCATTATTGTTGTTATTTTTATGATGCAGGAGTAATCCTAAAACATCTAAATCTAGTTTTGGTACGACCACTCTTTGGTGACACCTAATAACCTCTGGGAAGAGACAGCAGCACTTTTCTACATCCTCCTACTGGAAAACACCATGCAGTCTCAGTCTATTTTAGTACTATTCATATAATACTAGTATTACACAAACCCATTCACCATCACATGGTGCAATATTCAACAAAGCCCTCTGCCACAAATTTAATTAAGGATTGACTGAGTCCAAAAAACCAGGATGAAAGCTAAGCCAGTGAGCTACCCCGATCTCCCTCAAGGGGAAAAAAACCCCAAACCAAACACATGAAAGAAAGGAAGAAAATCCAACAAACCCTCACACAGCAAAAACAAAACAATTAAAACCCCATAGTTGTCATAGCATTGTTGTCATATGTATTTATTCTCCCAGCTGTTCACAGGAGCACAGGCTGTAGAGGCTGAAACTTAAAAAGACTTTTCTTGTGACAAAACAAATTTAAATATTTCTAGACAGCTATGCCCATGTGTTGTTACATTAAAGCATCAATTATTCCTTGAACACATGAGATCAATCAGAAAGAAGAATTACTTAGTGTCATTTAAGGTGCAATAGGTGAGAAAACCAAATATTTTTCATGTGACTTTGAATGGCCTTTAATTGGCAGTATCTTAGAGCAGGCTTGACTTCCTAATATTTCTTGAACTGCTTTTTCTCCTGAAAAGGAGCAAAGCAGAGTGAAAGGGAGGGCTGTGAGTTTCCCCAGGTGCTTACTCCTGTAGTCTTTCACCGTTTTGAAGGCAAAAGAGAAATCCAGGAACTGGGAACAGACAAGAATAAGACAAAAAAACATAAATAAATAACTCCAAAAACAGTGCAGGAGAGAGCAGATAAAGCAGACATTAGGACTATCTTTCTTCGTTGAAAACAGTATCAGCATGTGGATGGCAAACATGGCACATTTTTTTGTTAGTTACATCTACAGTACAGGGTTAGTGGATCAGAAAAATTAAACTGCTAAAACTCTGGTTTTTATTACCTAAGTGTCATTCAGTAAATCCGTCCAGCTGGTCACCAAAAGCTAACCTGGCATGAGTCCAAGGCTCAAGAATCAAAAATTACTGGCTCCATGCAGACTCTGTCGAAGCACATTTGCTCCCCCCAGAACAGACTTCCTCTCTCAAGAAATATTTTCATGCTGGCCCAAGTGCTGCACAGCATCAGGCTCTCCTCCCTCAGCATGCTCCTCCTACCACGTGATGCCTTTCAGTCCCAGGCTCTGAAATGTGACTCTCAACACCACTCTCTTCCATACAGACTCCCAATATGGTGCTGATGGTTAAATTCACATCTACATGCTTAAATCAGAAGCACATTATTTAAAATCCATTTCTTTACGTAGCGATTTTTTCAGTCAACACATGGACGCTGTATGGGAAAGAGCAGCACATCAATCCCCTACACCAGATAAAAACTGTAAGGATACATCTACTGGCTGCTTAGTATGAGTGGGAAGAAACGCGGGGAAAGAAAAGAAGAGCCAACCCTGCTTGTAAGTGAAATAAAGCTGCAATGTTTTGCTTTACTGCCATGCTGTGGAAAACACAGTACAGCATCCCAGCCAGGCTTCTTTTTCCACAGCGTGGCAGTAAAGAGAAGCAGCACAACTGCAACCCACCTTGGGATGCACAACAACTGGAGAAGGTCAAGGAATGGACTACTTTTACTACTACCCAAACAACAAGGACGCGATTTAAAAAAGAAACAGATCGTATCACTTACTGGGGAGAAGAGATTAGGCTGGCTAATTAAATGCAAGGATCCCCATTTTCTTCCAAAGGGGGCAGCTCTTCCTCCTTACCATCCGTCTGTTTCTGATTTTGGCTCTGACCAAAATATTCATTCCACTGAAATGCAAGCTTCAGACCTATGCACAATAAATAGCATCTGGGACAAATTACTGCAAAAACAAGTACCTTTCTTTGTTTGGTGTTAATCTGAAACAGTTATTAAAACAGTTCTAGCTAAAGCCTTTGCTCCTTCACAGCAAATATTCCAGTACTTGGCATGTGTGTTACAGGCAGGCCTGCCTCTTTGGTAGTTTCTGTGGATTCAGCCCTGTGACAACAACTCCTCATGTTCAACATGGCACCAACTGCTCGGAGCCCTCCTGTGCCCCTCGTGGGATGCCAGCAGCCTTGCTCATATTGTTTTCAGGACTGGGACAGGGCTCCAAGCCTCCACACAAAAAACTATTATTCTCAAACACTCATGATTTACCACTGAAAATACTTACTTAATTCCCAGAATTTCCATTACTAAAACTCCCTTATAGATTAAGGAAATAATAATTCTAACAATTAAAATTAATTGCCTTTTGTGCCAATGAGGACTGCCCTACTTCCCCCTTCCTGGGGCTCTGACTCCTTTGATGTGTTCAGCCCTGTTACAAACATGAGCTGCAGGATTGGCAGGTTGGAGTAAGAATGAAGCAAATAATTCCTGAGTGAAATGAAACTAAAACTGGCAAGCAGCCGAGATACTAGCCTGAACAGTTAAGAAAAAATAACAGTGATAACAAATAACAATTTTTGTAGTTACCACTCCAAACAATCCCAAAGAAAAGGGTGGCTGGGAGATTCAGCTTGAGATTCTTGCTGAATCACTGGCAAAACGGCTTTCTGTCAGCACACAGTCAAACACAGTTACAAGAACAATCACAAGAAACATCCTTTGTAAAGAATAATGCAGGGGCATTTAAAAGCATAATACAAACAAAGAATAATAAAAGGGGGAGTAATTTATTCCTTTTGAACACTACTTTCTAAACAATAAAATATTTTCAAATGAAACTAGTCTGTATTCTACTTTTCCTGTATTTCCACTATAGCTAACTAAAAAAAGATGATCAAGTTTGACAACTCAGAAGATTATGGTAAAAAATGCAATTTATTTTGATGAAAGACAAAATAAAGTAAAAAAAAAAAATTAAGGAAAATAACCAAAAAGGAAGTGTTTTCAATAAGGTTAATGACAGTAAAGGACAGCTAACACCCAAATTGATGGCCACATGGAAGAAAATAACAAAATCTCTTCAAAACCAAGGCTTCAGTTATACTCCCTCATTTATTTTCAGGCTCAAATAGATTGATAAGGTATGAAACAGCCCACCAAACTGTAATATTTTTATAGAAGGAAACAAAATGCTTCAACAATTTTCATTTGGAGAAAAAAATTATAGTATTTTGTGCCAACTGTGCTGGCTTTCAGAGGTTTGGGTTTTTTTTTTTGTTTCATTGAATTCTATAGATTTTTCTGTTTCTGAACATACAAAGAAAATATAATGCACAGAGAAATTCTGCCGAGCGCAATAATCTTAGGAAGTATGACATATTTTTTCTTTCAGGTTCAGAGGTTATAATATCCATTTCAGACAGACTAGTAAACACTGCATCATTGGTATTTCCATATTTTCCAATAAATCAGGCTTTGAAAGCCTAAGCATTGCAGCAAATACATGAACTGGCTTCACTACTCAAAGGGAGCCTGCGTATCGAAGTCATACTAACAAATCTAGGTAGAAAGCAAAACAACCCCTGAAACTGCTGAGCTATTAACTTTTACATCTTATCGTCTAAAAATGCTGAACCACTCCCTTTCCTCATTGCTTCACGGGTGCTCCTTTCCCAGTGTTTTACTTTGCTGAGAGTTGCACAGAGGATAAAAAAATGCACGGCTATCAGAGAGCTACGCTCTTAGCAAGAGTGCCACGAAAAAGACTGGCTGCCATTTTCGATGCAGCACACAGGTTTCAGGCATCAAATCTAAGACTCCTAAGAGCCAGCAGCAACAAAATACAATTACATGACTGACTGCTGCCGTCATCCACATTTTATCGCTGCTCCAGCTGGCACTTTTACAGCGGCCCCGGTGCTGTTGGGGTTCCCCCACCCTGAGATGGAGGAGGACTTGGCTTTGGAGAGAAATTTCTGGAAGGGCAGATTTGGGACGCGCTGTCTCTGCTGCGCTCCCCCGAGCATTGCGTGTCACGCATGGCACAGGAGCATGAGGGAGCACTGTCGGTGGGCGATGCACCCAGCGGTCAGGGGGCTGCAGCACCAAGCCCACAACCCGCTCCCCACTCTGTCTCCAAACATTTCCATACCCACAGAGGCGTGAAAGAGGGGCAGTGACAGGCACGAAACACCAAAACCTTGCACGAAACACTGCAGAGAAGCTCCTAGCAGTATTCATTGGAAATTAACTCCTTACTGACTCATGTGATGCTCACACAAAGCCAAAAAGAAGGGAGAAGAAGAGGGGACTGACAATGGGCAGCAAGCCGTAAATCAGACTCACAAACCACTGTGAGATGGAAACACTGGAATTGAACAGCACAGAATAAAGATGTAGGAAAAAAAAATAATCTCTTCTTCAGTTATTCACTGAAATTATTTTCACTTGATGGCTCGCTCATTCCAAGGCATGCCTTTGTCCAGGACACCACATCGCTACCACAAAGGCAAAGTGAGAAAAAGCAAGACATCTGCTCAGTCAAGAACTGCTTTTCTCCCTCTTCTGCACAAAGTGTTTTGTCTTCATTTTGGCTACAAGGAGAAGTGGAAGAAAGTCAAAATAAAGAATATTAAACAAAGAGTGGTTTCATCTCTTCTATGTCCTCTCTCTGATATGCTGCCATATAAGGAGTGAAATTAATGGTCATGTTATAAAAATAATTGGTATATTTAGAAATTACATTTATTTAAAGTCAGTGCCATTGCATTATTGGAAAAAAAAAGGGTTTTGCTTGTTTTTTTTTTAAAGAATATATACATATCCACACAGATATACTAAGAGATACAAACACATGCACTCAGACAAATACACATCCCTGCTTATGTATATACAATGTAGCGATCACAATACTTGACTAATCATGAAGTCAATAAAGAAAATAACTTAGCTAGTGGCTTATTTTAAAAACTAAAGAAATTACATAATCTAATTAAAAACTCATTGAAATATTCTTTTGTGTATTCATAGTTTTAGATTATTTAAATTTTTCGGGGCTATTTTGTATGCATTTTTACTCTGCTCACCATCCCATTGTCTTCTTTTTTGATATTTACTGAGATTTAAATGTAACATGGTTAATAAAAGATAATGAATGCAAATTACAATATACCTAAAAAATTTGGGACAAAAAGCCACCTGGCATAATGCAAAATATCCTCTTATAAAACAAAAGAACTATATATGTTTAGCATCACACCTTACTGAACAATCTTTACATCACCCTGCCTTGTTATTTGGCCTATTATATTAGTCTATTCCCAGACTGTTTGCAATTAAAAGTAGGTTTCTTATTACTATGAAGTGCATACTACAGGCAGTGATCCAAATAATGACAAGAAAGGCATGTAATAAGGTAAAATATGCTTTTTTAAAAAAAATTCCATTAGATAAATGATCAATGATCTTTTAAATCAAGCTTCCATATTTCTAACTCAGATGACAGTTCCCTCTCCTTAATGAGGAGAAGAAATAAAAAAGAAAGAAAAAAGAAAAAAGAAAAATAGAAAGAAAAAAAAAAAAAGGAAAAGGAAAAGGAAAAGGAAAAGGAAAAAGGAAAAGGAAAAGGAAAAGGAAAAGGAAAAGGAAAAGGAAAAGGAAAAGAAGAAAAAAGGAAAAGGAAAAGGAAAAGGAAAAGGAAAAGAGGGAAAGGGGGAGGGAAAAGGAAGAGAAGAAGAGGAGAGGGGAGGGGGGAGGGGAGGGGGAGGGAGGGGAGGGGGGGAGGGAGGGAGGGGGAGGGGAGGGGAGGGGAGGGGAGGGGAGGGGAGGGGAGGGGGGGGGGAGGGAGGGGAGGGGAGGGGAGGGAAGGGGAGGGGAGGGGGGGGGAGGGGAGGGGAGGGGAGGGGAGGGGAGGGGAGGGGAGGGGGGGGGGAGGGGAGGGGAGAGGAGAGGAGAGGAGAGGAGAGGGAGAGAGGAGAGGAGAGGAGAGGAGAGGAGAGGAGAGGAGAGGAGAGGAGAGGAGAGGAGAGGAGAGGAGAGGAGAGGAGAGGAGAGGAGAGGAGAGGAGAGGAGAGGAGAGGAGAGGAGAGGAGAGGAGAGGAGAGGGAGAGGAGAGGAGAGGAGAGGAGAGGAGAGGAGAGGAGAGGAGAGGAGAGGAGAGGAGAGGAGAGGAGAGGAGAGGAGAGGAGAGGAGAGGAGAGGAGAGGAGAGGAGAGGAGAGGAGAGGGAGAGGAGAGGAGAGGAGAGGAGAGGAGAGGAGAGGAGAGGAGAGGAGAGGAGAGGAGAGGAGAGGAGAGGAGAGGAGAGGAGAGGAGAGGAGAGGAGAGGAGAGGAGAGGAGAGGAGGAAAACCATCACAAACACAAAAGAATGTAGAGAAAAGAAGAGGGGGTATAAAATAATTAAAATTAAAAATTTTCTGCCACCATACAAGGTAAAAACTGCGAACTGTGCAGCAAAGCAAAGTGCTGTGCAGAATGTAAGTGACTGGGGCACCTTATGTGGAACTGCAACTCTTGATGTTTATACTCATGAGGGTATTAATAAAACAGAATAACTACCACAGGAAAGGCAACCCTAACAAACTATTTATTAGAAAGTTTGTAAAATGTACACTGTGCTCCCAGAGACCTCTTAGAGAAAAAGCTGCTGAAGAAATGAACCTTCAAACATACATCAGACAAAAGACAATGAGGAACCAAACAATCACCCAGATTAAACCGCTAAAAAGACGCCTTTTCCTTGTTCACAAGCTACAAAACAAGCCTCATTTTCTTCATCAAGTCATAAAAGAACATAAAACTGGTAAAGAAAATATCCATGATGCCTAAGACTATATAACCCTAACAATTTTCTCTGCAGTATAAAAAATTAAATAGTAATAATGGAAAACTTTGGGAAATGTGGAGATTTTATTAGTTTTATTAACTCAACAGTATAAACTTGAATTATCTCAGTTTGCTTATTTGCTAGTTACTCATTTCAAAGTGCCTCTCAGTGCTAATGAAAATAAAATCTCAAGTGCTTTATAAAAGAAATGGGTTGGCTGAAATTACTAGAGATTTGTATTTTATTTATGTTAAGATGCTTTCTCTTCATTTAGTAACTAAATTGTTACTTTAGGAAGCGATAGTTACATGTTTACATCTCCTGTATCAGTCATATCATTGAAAAATGAAAGCCAAACAAAAAAATCCCCAAGTATTAAAGTAAATATTATTGGGCTGATTACTTTTTACTTATTGTCACTAGATATTTAATAATACCAGGATGCTAGAAAGGGACATGTTTGACCTTTCTGTCCCATCTCTTAGTTCTTTAACTGTATGGCACACTGTGAGTATTTATGCTTAATCTCTTCTTTCCTCATCCATTTATTTGTTTTCCTGTTTGTGCTCCCAGTCTGAACTAAATTAAAAAACTATTTTCAACTGATTCAGAGCTATTTAAACTTATTACTCCTTCAAGGACATTTTTACTTGAAGCACTTCAGGAGTTAAATTGCTAAGTTAAAATCAAAGTAATGACCCCAAGCAGAGATAACCGAGTTGCCGTGTAAATTCATATAAATAAAATTGGACAGAGAAGCATTTCCTGCTGAAAGATAGTGTCTCGATTTAATCTTCTACTGGCACTAAGCATGCCTCATGGTTCTAAACAGCCCATCACTTGCATTAAGACTATCACAAAGTGAATGAATACCAAACAAACCCAATCAGAACTCTGCCCTCAAAGCTGTTAAAGCCTCCAATTTCCTAATATTTCCAGACCACTTGAGTGACTAGCTCACAAAACATAGGGATAATTAAAGTGACACAAAACAACTGCCTTGTTTAAATCCTAGGGGCAGTTTGTCTAACCTTCTGATCCCAAGGGAAGCCACAGCCAAACACCTGTCTGTGGTCGCTATCCTACTTCACAAAGTACTCTTCCCAATATCACATGAACTAACATGGATTCACATTTTACTCTCATTTATGACATCCATAAAATGCAAATCTTACATCTGCAAATGTAAAACAATTTTGTTGAGGTTGGATGCTCCACTAGCATCATCTACCTGGAAGAAACCAAATGTTCTAACCAAGTCAAAACTTTTGATACTTCTTGTGAAATGTCTGAAGGACAGAGGGAAAAAAAAAGCTCCAATACCTGTAAAAAGAGAATATGCAAGTAGCATTACTTTTATCTTACTAAAAAAAAGAAAAAGCCAAAATCAAACAAACCCAGCACCAATTCTCTTTTGCACATTGTTCCTGAAAATAAAATAATTTACATTTTGACTATTCCAGTGTCATAATCTCTAACGCCTTTCAACTTAGGAAAAACTGAAAAATGCCTCCTTGGGAGTTTCTGCCATTTTGAAAAAAAGATCACTCATCTAAGATAATCTCATCTGAGAAATGTTCTGGCAAGACTACACTGTGCATCTTCCAAGCACTAATAACATATGCATGTGGTCCTGTTTTATTCTAAAAATCAGTTTTTTCATTTATAGGTAGCTTTCTGAAGGTCCGAAATTACTTGGCAATCTCTGGAACAATTTCAAAGCGTCACTTGATTTTCCTCTCCTAGCACATTCACAATATTAACCACACTTAGCATAACACCATCAGGGCCCAGTTTTATTATTTCTCTGTGTGATCCAGGGCTTCCATTTTCATTCTCAGAGTTCAATCACAGTTTTTCAAACACTGCTCCTGCCAAAGGACAGAACAGTGCTTGCCTTCTCTACCCTTTTTTTTCCCCTCCTTTTAGCCTATATATTCAGATGAATGTCAAGCGCTGACTGAGAACACATTCCATGATGATACCTATTTTCACTTAAAATATATACTTGGTTTTGGATTCAACTCCTGGCCTTTTCAGTCAAAGTTATTTAGGTGGATTCAATCAAGCATGTGATTAGAAATAATAACTCACAAGCAATGAATTCAAAAAGGTTAGATCTTTGCCAAACTGTGCAAGTGCGGCAAACTGCTATTTCCACTCTGTGACTTCTAAAGAAGATGCTAAAAGCTTCCCTCAACAGACCTGACTTTTGGACCTTAAACAGTGCACGGTGACTTAAAATTCCCAATTCCACAAAGGCAACTAATGCATGTGTGGCTTCTCTTCACTGTATACCCCTATTAAACAACATTATTGAGGTAGCCATGACCAGAAACAAAAAATTTGGAGAGACTTTCAGATACTTTTTTGAAGGTGAAACTATCCACAAGGCAGAAATTTTTTAGTTTTGAAGTAAAAATCTACCAGTAATGACACCAAAAAAAAAAAAAGTGTTTTAATGATATTAAAGATATCTTAGTTTATCTTCATTTACCCTCTTTCAGAATGGACTGCAAAATACAATTGTCAAAAATTGTCAATTTCTGAAGCAGAACTTTAGAAAATTGCATCTCCAAGAAAGAAAAAATACAGTTCATTCTTCTCCTTAGGTTTTCTCCCTACAAAAGGTCAAAAATTGGTTTTTCTTTCCACTTAACTAAATTAAAAGCTGAATTCCAGTGTCTAGTCAGCAAGATATTCTAGTATTACTAGCATTCTAGTATTCTAGAATTACTATTATTATTCTAGTATTACTCCACTTGGTTTGTATCAACAGCCTCCAAATTTCCTACCTTTAGAAAAACCTACCACATTCGGATCAGCCTCAACAGGTCTCTGTTTTCCCCCATCTCCTTCACCAGCCATTTCCCACTCTTTTACTGATGCCAGAACACAAATATGGATTTAAAAATCATTCTTTGGCAGCAGCGCTCAAAAGTCACGAAGAGCCATGCTTCCATGTCAGTTTTTACAGCTGAGATTCCTGCCTGAGGGAGGTTCAAGTGACTTGCAATAGTTTACTCAGCTATTCATTGGGACATCTGGAGGTGCTCACAGTTCAAAGGTGTTACTAACCTGCCAGCAATCCTAATATATTGACCCAAAAATACTTTTAAATATTGTCCTTTCTGAGGTTTCCTCGGGTGCATGTGAAGTGTCCCTTTCAGTTTCCAAAGAAAACTTGCCATTCAGTCCTTCTCCCTCTGCTATTCTGCGTCAGCAATAGCTATGCCTATTGTCTCAGGCTGACAGTCCAAGGAAGCAAACCTCAGACTGTAAACACTGAAATCTATCTGAAACACATCTCACACCTCAGTGTCAAAACTTAGGATGAACACTGGATACAAGGAAGGATTTGCCTTCCCCCAGTAAAAGAACTACTTAAAAGGAAAAACTGTAGCATTTCGCTACATCTCCCTTATAAAGTGAAAATAAAATGCCACACAACTGCTCTGAAAAATTACAATCATCTTTTCAGAACTGTCCTTTAAATCAGAAATGGCACTGAAAAAAATCTAGATCAACTCAAAGAGGATGGACCATATATGGAATATCTTTCCAATCAGGATTTTTATAGTAAATTGTATTACTTTTTTTCCCTTAGGTTTGGCCCCTTTCTTGTGCAAAAATTATGAAGGGAGTCTATGTTCTTGTTTAGAATATAATCTATAATGGATGTAAAAATGTTTCTGAGGACGAAAGTCAGAAAATTCTTGAACACAATTATGAATATATGTAAAGGTAACTAGTGTGCTTTAATAACCAAATTTCTGTTGTAAGATTCCACTAAAAATTCTGTCACATAATCTATGTTCAGTGAAACATTTACCTGCCATATAATTTCTTTATAGAAGCTTTCCTCTGTTTGCAATTTTTATTGTCTTCATAGGAGGTATAGATAGGATCATCAGCATAAATTTAACTTATATCTAGAAATAGCACCACAATTTTAATATTCATCCAATAAAAAAATATGTTAACGATTCTCCAGCTCTCACTTTTTATGGCATATAACATTTTCCCACAAATTCCCATTGTCCTACAAAAGGGATAGAAATATTTTTTTAAATCCTCACAGGCACACTGGGCTCTTTTCAAAAGCATTTAACCACAACAGCTTTTCCCCTCCTCAAAATCACAGTAATGCAAAACTACAGAGCTATCACTTTTTTTATAGAAAATTAATACCCAAAATAATTTTTAAAAAACTAACTTATTTAAAATATATGTAGGAAAGAAACTTATTACTCCTGAAGTGAGCTGTTCATATACAGCACCATCAGTACCATATTTAGTTCTAATCTATTACCCTCAGCTTTTACATTTATTAAAGCAAGTGCAATGAAAGACTATTTTTAGGGGATGAAGGGAGGACAACATGACATGCTCAAGATAAAAAGTAATCTAAGCAGCCAGATTTCTTTATCTAAAACTCAACTGAAATCCAAGAATATAAGAAGGAGGACAATTCATCCTAGAGCTTGACAGCTATTTTATACAAATTTGGAAAATAATCAGATGAAAGAGATGGAATTATTTCATCTGCTGCCTAAGCTGTCCCCTTTACAGATTAAAAAAAAATGTTTCAAAGAGATACAAACTGCTTTTGCCCCTCAGTTATATATACAAAGTAAATGAAAATTTGGGTCCCCAGAATCAATATGCCTATGAAAATATTCCTTTCTCCCTTAAAAAGGATCAGTTAAGGCAATAACAATGGCTACTTGATTACACAAATTCTTTTCATAACCAAGACTCTAATTAATCTTGCTTAGTTATGGTCTTCTTTTAGAAAAAATATTCAATAATATTTGAGAATAAAGTATTATCTGACTTCCTTCTGTAAGTGAAAAGGTATTTTCCTCTGATTTAATTACCACATCATATTTTAATTCCCATATTCCCATTTGTTGTCTGTGAGTTATTAAATATACACATACCTTTATGCTCATTTCTTATGAGAAATACAAAAAGAAAAAGAAATCAAAACACTAAAAAGCAGTTAACCTTAATGCAGAAGTAAGAATCATCATATGGAGGGCATATCTTGTCACACTAATTGTGTGCCTCCTGTTTGGGGGCAGGGGGAGAAAGAGTGATGTTGAGTAAATCATGTGAAATATATGTCAATGTACTCCTTTTACTAATCTTTATGGGTAATTTACAACTGCACAACATTTATAAATTCAACAGCTCATCAAAGCATTTGAGTGGAGTCAGTCCTGAGTATTCATTAGGTGAAATTAAACATAACTTTCCATAAAGAACTATGAGTAAGTGGGCAAGCCTACAACCAGCTACCACTACAACAATTTATAGTTGCAATCCTGCCTTATTAGTTCCAAAGACATTTGAAAAACAGTTGGCAGCTACAAAAAATACTTAGTACATGTTATAAACAATTCTGTCAGAAAAATCTTTTATGTCGCTGAAGGATTCACTAATTCTTCCTTCTCCAATGGAAAGAGATAAGCTAAATCCAGAAATACACCACCGCTCTTTATCTGCAGGATAATATTCCCTGCATGTTTTTCTCCCCAGCTATTTATGTTCTTTCCACAAGCACAAGTCATAAATAAGGCCACTAAGAATTCAGGTAAATGCCATGAAACTATCCGGACCATCCAGATACAAAATTCCCTAGAAACAGTCAAAATATTTTAACACATGTCCTCCACCTAAAGACATCTCTGTCTCCACAAAATCAAGCACAGAACTATACTGCAGGACACAAAAAACAAACAAACAAACAAAAACAAACAAACAAAAAAAAAACAAACTACCATGAAAGTAAAAGAGGAAAACCACATGTGAAGGTAACTATTCACATCTTTGACATAAATTTTGGAGTTACCTACTATAATTTTTAAAGCAGCCAAGAAGGCAATTCTGAGCTTTTGAAATTCAGCCTTTCTCTAGAAATATCTGTCTCAAATTTATTATTTTTTTTTAAACTTAGAAGGCACAAGAAGAAAGTAAAGAAACAAGAGTTTTTTAACAAACAAACTTTTGCTATGATGATGTCTTGAGATTTACACCTGAGAGTGGATTACACCGAGCAGCATGGGAGATAGTGTATGAAAAATTCATAGAAGAGATCTAAACAACAAAACAACCCTAAGGATTAACATTTAAAAGTATGTTTAGATTTATTTACTTAATGAGAGCAAAGTATTTTTTTGAAGCCTCTACCTCCTGCACAGTAAACTGAATAACTGCAGGAATGGCATGGAAATTATGGTTTAATTTGCTCTTTGGGTGCCAGCATGGCCTTCCCTCTGCAGTGATAGCGTGCAGAGGGCAAGCCCTGTGCTCACAACAGGATTTGATGCTTGAGTGGGCCCAAGCAGCCAGAATGGCAGTCAGGAGGTGGAGACACCATCTTAGAAGTAAAACCCTCGGTCCCTCCTGACTTACTGTGATAGATGAGTGGTTTGGACATCCTGCACAGACCCCTCTGGGCACAGCACTGTAAGGTCTTTTGGTTTGTGTATAGTATGTGTTATTGTCTTGTGTGTTATTGCTCCAGATAGACTGGAGTGAGTTGAGCTGGAGGCCACAGAGACCATCATGGCTGCAGCACATTCCCTGCACCTAGGCACCTCTCGAAGTCCTTCCCAACCTGGACTGTCCAGAGATCCAGCAGGCATCTGTCACACTTCTGACAGACAGCCCATTAGTCATGACTCAGGCTGAACTCCAACAAGCCACTCCAAAGCACACCTCTCTCACCAAACCAAAAATATCCGATTTCAAAACATACCCCACTATTAATTCCACTTGTAAATACTGGCTACTATTTACCAACCAGTAAACATGGTCAGTGACCTGCCACTTAGACATACAAGTGGTGTGATGGGATCCACCCACAGGTCCCAGGAAGCCATCACCATGCCACTTCCCATCATTTATTAGCGTCCTAGTAGGTAGGTCCCAGTTCACCTGAGGCTGGCAAATACAGCATCCGTCTGAGAGGTCAGGATCCAGGGAACTGCAAGACTGTCAGTCTGGTGCTGGTGCTGGGAAAGGTCATGGAGCAGATGTCCTGAGTGCCGTCACACATCACAGACAGCACAACCAGGAGATCAGGCTCAGCCAGCACAGGTTTAGGAAAAGCAGGCACTGCTCAGCTAAGCTGGTCTCCCTCTATGAAAAGGTGACCTGCTCCGTGGGTGAGGGTGGCTGTGGATTCTGCCTGACTAAACCTTTAATAAAGCCTTTGGCACCATTTTCCCCAGCATTCTGTTGGAAAAACTCACTGTTCATGGCTTGGACAGGTGCAGTGCCAGTGGGTGAAAATCTAGCTGGATGTCCACGCCCAGAGAGCGGTGGTGAATGGAGTTACATCCAGTTGGTGGTTCCCCAGAACCCAGTGTTTAGGCCTGTTTCATATCTTTATATCTTTGTCTATCAACTATCTGGACAAGGGCATCAAGTATACCCACAGTCAAATGGCATGAAATTGAGTTGGAGTGTACCTCTGCCCAAAAGTAAGAAGGCTCTGCAGAGGGTTCTGAACAGGCTGGATCCACGGGCCAAGGAGAACGGAATGAGTTTCAACAAGGGCAGGTGCCAGGTCCTGTCCTTGGGGCACAGCAACCCATGCTGTGCTACAGGCTGGGGCAGAGTGCCTGGAAAGCTGCCTGAAGGAAAAAGACCTGGTGGTTCTGGCAGACAGCAGCTGAACATGAGCCAGCCGTGCCCAGGGGGCCAAGAAGGCCAAGGGCACCTGGCCTGTGTCAGCAGCAGTGGGGCAGCAGGGACAGGGCAGTGACCATCCCCCTGTGCTGGCACTGGTGAGGCCACAGCTTGAATCCTGGGTCCAGTCTGGACCCTTCCATTCAGGAAGGACATTGAGGGGCTGGAGCATGTCCTGAGAAGGGCAGCAGGGCTGGGGAAGGGTCTGGAGCATAGGTCTGATGAGGAGCAGCTGAGGGAGCTGGGGGTTCAGACTGGAGAAAAGGAGGCTTGGGGTGACTTTATTGCTCTCTACAACTGCCTGGAAGGGGGGGTGTAGTGAGAAGGGGTTAAGGCTCTTATTACTGGCAAAAAGCAACAGGATGAGAGTAAATGACCTCTAGTTGCACCAGGAGAGGTTTAGATTAGGTATTAAGAAAAATTTCTTCAGTCAAAGGGTTGTCAAGCATTGGAACAGGCTGCCCAGTGAACTGACTGAGTCACCATCCCTGGAGGAATTTAAAAAACACGTAGATCCTTTAACTCTATAATCCACAGTTTAATTTTGGATCAATATGTATGTAGTTCTACAAGACAAATTCTCTAAACTTAATGCTAATTAACAATTACAGTGTATTATTATAAGATCGGAGCCTTCCTCTTACAAGGAACATAACAGGACCAATTTGATAACACAGAGCACATATTTGTTTCAGAGAAGTACAGACTCTTTAATTTCCCATCCATACATATTTATAGCTACTAAACATATAGCTATCTTAAAAATATACATTGGATATGTACAGATTTATTTTTAAAATAATATACAGATACGGTACAAAAAGTTTCTTAGAGAGTAACTCAAAAAAAAAGACCATAAATCTTGAAGCACTGTAATCCTAGGATATAAACAATACATTAAGAAACCTACACATATTAGTAGTATATATCTGAAGATACTTCACAGATTGATACATGACATTTTAAAAACTTTTAACTGAATACCCAGCTTCTCAAATTGCAACTACTTTTACCTGCTGACTCACTAAGCAGAAAAAGCAACTGCACTATGAGTTAACAAAGCAGACTACATATCTGGATTTTAAAGTGCTGGCACATGAGAATGTTCCTGACACAGGCTTTAACACTGAGTTTCTCATTGCCATTACACGCCTTCTTCATCTGGGGTATGAATTTCTGCCACTGCTAAATCCTTAACTAAATCCTTAATTAGAGGACCAAAACATCAGGAAGATGTTTTGAATAAACATTAAAGAATGGAAGCCAAGGGAAAAACAGATCCCAATTCATACCACAAAGTCTTTTCTTCCACAAAGTCTTTTCTTCCATGTTCTTTTTGAAAGCCAAAGGAAGGTTAGAGTCTTGATTTAGAGACCAATATTCACATATTTGTGGTATAGAAAGAATATTTTAAAAGTGAGTTTGTACAAACACATAATAATTTATCTATACAAAAAGAGATAAATATATAAATGGTATGTAATGATCTGAAAACACTAATTTTATTCTGGGATACAAAAATGATTTCCAGTGAGAAGGTAACTTCAATAAAATAAAATAAAATTCTTCAAAGTATTTCCTAACTGGAAAAATGTACATCTTGTATCTTTACTGCTCTTTTTCAACACAGTGCCAAGCAAAAACATTGTTTGAGGAGCTTTCTCCCTCAGTGTCTAATTATTTTTTGCTCTGTTTTTGCCTCCCTAATGCTATGACACAAGCCTTTGCTACAGTCATTATTTTCAACAAGATTCAGGTTCCCTTTGTTAAAGCATATTAGGGTGTTTTATAGCACCATCATCAGAGAAGCTGCAAGGATCTGTGTTGCTTCATTAAATTTTACAAGGCAGAGTTTCCTATATGAAATATAATTTTGTACTTTTTTGGTTGTTTTTATTGTCATAACGATCCTTACAATTTTCTTTTTCTATCTTTTGTTTCTTGCTATTTGTTTGGGCTTTTCTGGCAGAATTAATATAAGAAATATTAGCAAGACAAGGTTATTAAAGCTTAGAGATGAAAATATTTGGGATCTCTGCACAATTTTTAACAGCAAGTGGGGATGAAACACTTATTTTCTCTAGTTAGAAAAAAATGTGAGTTATTAGACACCTTTTCACCTGATGAATTGTCACAGGGTGACAACATTACATTAATGTACCAACATCAGCACTACCCCAGTGTATCAAAGCAATACAAGCTGAGGTTAAGTGGTCATTTACAGAATGCACAAAAGAAAGCATAAAATTCTACTTAGTATAAAAATATATAATCCATTCACATGCATCCACACACTGTGTTTATATCAGGGGCTCCAGCTATTAGAAGCGCACCAATTTCTGTCAAAATACAAGCAAGGTGCACAAAAGTGTCATTATTTCAGCTATGTGTCCCTTGTCACAGTATGTCCATTTCAGCCACACCAGTAGTGTTTATACAGGCTGCAGCCCTTGTTTTCACAAGAGTGAAAGTCCTGCTCATTAGCACTATTCATTGCCCGTTACACAAGAGGTCTACTTGCAACTAAACCACGTGGCTAAGCCCTACTTGCCTCAAAGACAAATAGTATTACCAAAAAAAAAAAAATACATACATACATATATAAATATATGTATGTACACTGATATATAAATCAGTGTACCTAGACATCAATAATATAAACCAAAGCAACTTGCAACTAACAAAGTAACTGACTTTTTGCTCCAACCATCTTGTTTCTTTCTTCAGTGAAATATCCTGTTTTATATTCTAACAATAATTACCAAGAAATGCTGAGGATTTTGGTGATTAAGACATTCATTTAAATAAATTAGCAACAGAACTGTTGCTCTTCCAAAATAATTTCAGCTTTTACAGGTGTTGTTAGATACAGACCAAAGCCCAAACCAGCAATCATTATTGTTTAATATGCAGGTTATTTTTCATAATCATTCTTCTTCTGTTGCATCATGGTGCATTATCATACACTACATGCATGTACCATGTTGGAGAATCAGAAAAATAAAAATATTGACTTAATATTGAAAAAGCCCAATGAAGGGAGGGGACAGAAAAGAACCTTTAAAATGAATTCATAATTGTAAATCATATACACACTTTAAAAAGTATTTCAAAAATTTATGAAAAAAAGAGATATGAAGTTGCTTTATAAATTAACTGAAGTTTTGGATATGATGTAATTGAGTTTTTCAAATAATTGTGTGTATCTTGTACTGGCATCCAAGATAGTCTTAATGTTACTGAAGTCATTACAAAATAGGGCAGTCTTTAGATAATTTTTGTTTGTGAGAGACTCCTGTGTATGCTGAAGTGGTCAGAATTTCCAAAGGTCTGTAGGCTTTATAAAACATACCTGGCTATTTTAGAATAAACTCATTCTAATCTGAACTAGAATGACTAGGGCAATACAGCCCTTTTGCCATCTACTGATAACTGCCATCGCACCATCCAAAATCATTCAGGATTCACAGTAAACTCCTCCTTTTGGGGCACACCGAACTGCAACTCCTCGGAAAGATGCACAGACATGATTTGTGACAAACCACAAAGGCGTCCTAGCCCTTGCTGGTCACACGGCTCTACTGAAGAAACCCTTTCCCCCTCAAAATGCCAGATCAAGCTCCTGCAGTGATGCCTGGTCCGAGCCTGCTCCCCTGCCTGCTCCAGGTGGCCGCGTGGGTCCAGGCACTCAACTTTCACATCACATTACTTCCGCTTTTCTAACTTTTCCACTACTGAGCACCATCAATTATGCACTAGAATAACAGAGCCTTGGCTCAGCAATGTAACATAAAGGCCGATTATGAGTGTAAATAATTTAAACACCTGCGTGCCATGTTTCTTTTAGCAGTGATATGTGGCTGGTGGACGAGATGCATTCGCAGCGAAGGCTCAGACTTTTAATGTACTGACAACTCCCCAGCATGATGGGGAGGGCCATTTGCAGTGCTGCTGTTGGTCTAACAATAAAAACCAGAGGTTTTTAACTAGAAAGACAAGCACTGAGAGTCATACATATGAGAAGATGCAAGTTTCAAAGTCTACAGTCCAGAAAAACTGGAAAACTCTGTAGATCCCTTCCCTCTAAATCATTCACAGGAAACGCTAGGAACAGGTTTTCAGATAGAGAATGCAATGTTAATGTTATAAAAAGCTGCTATCAAATAGCTTTAGGCTACTTAAGAGAGAAAGAGAAATCTGCCTTTTTAAGGAACAGCATGTTAGAAAAAATGAGTTTCTACTATAAACTATACAAAGTTCATTTCCTCTGCTAGGCCATTCAGTACGCTAGTGGTGTCACTTGGACAACTGACAGCAAATCATACAAATTCTATTCCTAAGAGTTTAATTTTGCTCCTAGTATGCACCTCAGTGTAACCTCAGAGCAGCCAAAGATCATGCACCTAATACTTCCTTCAAAATGTGTTAGTGAAGGTCATAAGAGGGACCTCCTCAGATGAAAATGGTTAAGGAACAAGTTTCCAATACCTGGATTTAAGTGTGTTCCAAGTTTTCTATAATATCCTTTGAATGATTCAGCGTTTCTGTCACCAGCCGTCAGAGTAATAAGATGTGGGACAGCTCTAACATATGCTACTTTAAAATAACCAGGGAACTGTTAAAAAAAACTTGCAGTTGAGAGACATAGTTTGAGATTACTTTTTTTTTTTCTTTGAAAATCCACTAGTACAATTTGACATTGTAATGTAGGATACATGGAATATTTCAGCTTGAAAAATATAGTTCACACTCCAGTTAAATGAGTTTTGAACCAACAGCACACAGTTCATAGTTTTGTATCTGAGTTGCAGACCATGCTACACAGAAAAGCTCCAATATACAAGGGGTGGGGATAGCCAAGGGGATAAAAATTAAGAAATATGAAACTATTACATGTATAACTCACATGCACAATCTCTCAAACTGTGGTTTAAAAGCTGTGTTGGGATTTGACCACAAAAATTGAAAGAAAGGGGTGAAGGGGGGCAGAGGGTGTTGTTGCTTAAAACAGCAAACTTTAATAGCATCCATATGACTTAGCAAATCAATGTGGCCAAAGTCAATAAATAATCATGCAGCTATTTTCTGAAACAATTTCATTACTTGCTTTGAGCTAACGATCGGTAATTGAGGAAAAGTGTTTTCATATTTCCTCCTGTTGGATGCATCTTTGCTAAGTTCCTTTCAAAAAAAGAGGTGGATTTGCACCTTTATTGTCGTATGAATATTTCAAAGCAAGTTCTTTGGAAGGTTACTAGGTTCTTACTGCATATTTTTTGCAGTATTGATCGATGGCAAATAGCCCTGTTTAACTACTTGTGCACCACCTTCTCTGAGAGCCAGCACATTCATTTGTAGCAGACAAAAAAAGGCTCACCAGACTGCAAGAGAACCACTAAGTTCCTCTGCGGTGAATACTGTATGCATGAAATTGTTGTTGTCTCCCTGCCAGACAACTTGGAAATCTCCTTCATCAAAAAATGTGCAAATGATATCAAGTATAATGTCTATTTATTTACTGTTTACCCAGGAGTTTTATTTTATGCTGACTGGCTTGCAGCACACAGTCTTCACAGAGCAGTTCTTTGCAGCCAGGCATTTCATGTGCCATAATGAGGGGCATTTTACAGAAACAGTAATTATCATGGATTTTAGGGCTTAGGTAGCTGACAGCCTCATAGTGGGAGACTTCCCTACACTTAAAACAAAGTTTCTCATTAAGTAATATAGATACATTTCAGTTTGGTTCCACACAGGCAGGCTGACAGATTAGGCCAAACTTCTAAAGCCAGCCATCCATGGGATGGAAGGTCTCAGCAGCGAGCCAAGATCTAAGATAATTTTAATAAAGAAATATTGCCATGGACAGCATCCCTCTATAAGACAACTACCAGTTGTGTTGTATTATACAGTATTAAGAACATTACTCAACACTTTAGAAATCCTTCTCTGGCCACCTCACTACATACATAATGACAGTACACTACTATGTAACTTTTATGTATTTACCAAAAATGAGAAACAAAGATGCATGACACACTTGACCCTTTGTATTTTAACAACAAAATGTGTTTTACTTTCCCAAGTAAAGTAAAATCTTTATCACCTATCTATCATTTATCTATCATTTATCACTGTCCTTCCCAACTGTAATTAATCTGTTCTATTGATGAAAACGAGAGCAGTACATCCACACCCTGTCATTTGCAGAAGCACGTCTTACAGGTTCCACTGTTTCAGGAATGTTAGACTGGGAGAGTTCATTACAATTAGTGATGTTTATTGTGTTTATGAAATAGTTTTAGAAGCCACAGTCAACAGAAGTATTAACAAGGACATACGGTCCAGAGACATTTAGGAAAAAAATTAAAGCAGCCATTCAAAACCATGTGGGTGGAGTGTTCCTGTATGTGGGAGGGAAATACAGCCATGAACAAATCTCCAAAATTCAGGAACCTTTAGGTACCCCTAACTCACTGCTCCCCACTTCTATGTGCGTGCGAAAGTTTGCCTCCCCTACTCATCTGTGAGATCAAAAACAGCCTTTAATATTTCATTCTGCACAAAGCACAGAGCGTGCTCAAATTCAATACAAGGAAATGCTTTATCTCTTCCTTCACAGACTAATAATCCGACAAAACCAGAAGCACCAGGGAGTCATGGCAAGTTGTGAGGAAATGACGTGCAGACACTTCTGAACAATTTTATTCCTGTTTACTGTTTGAGACACTTGGAGTGAATAAACACCAATTAAGTGCATTTCGTTCACTGATGCATAAAACCAGACCCAGTATCAAAGACCCAACTGGTTACCAGAGGTTTTTACCTGGAGTAATTATTTGAAACATTTCCCCCCCTACCTTTTTATGCGGCATTAAAAACTTCTTTCCTCATTTCTTGCATGAGAAAATGCGTTTCATTCATAAAATGGGAAAAACTGCTAATTTAACAAATCCACACCAACAAACAAATGGGAAACTATATCTATAGAATGCTTTAAAAATATTCCTATTAATTGTAGAATTTCACTGTATTTTTAGGATTGCCTTAATTTTTCTACATACTGCAAGTAACACTATCATCTCATTTCCTAATGACATCTAAAAATAATATTGTCCAGTTACAGTGTATCAGATTGTGTTGCAGGACAGCACTTTGAACAGTATGGTCTGGATGTGCTCATGGAGACATTTAGATAGCAACACCCTTCTCCCTTAACAGAAACCTAACAACACAAACATCATTAAAGACATAAGACAGAAGTCCAAAATTTTAGAAGTGCTGCAGTGAAATCATTTACTATTTTATTGCTTACAGAATGTGATTCTGTAGCTAATCAAACAACAGATGAAGGAAATTTGTGTTAATAAAATAATTTCTGTTTGAATGTTAAACTATTGCTTCCACTAGGAAGACATTCAAAATCACTTTATTAAGTATATAAAAAGTACCTACAAATTATGGTAATAGCTTATCAAGCAATTTTTTGCTGTCTTATTTCACCCTACTAATCCAAGATAATTAGAAGTATTTTCACAATTATTTCTGCAGCTATTCAGGAATACAAAACACATGGAAAGACAGTAAACATTGACAAATTAAAAGAAAACTATTTTCTTTATACACCTGCCTTTATAATACCAGGATCCAGGAATTACTTCGCAGTATATATTATTAACTAGAAAAAAGGAAAAATTCTAATTAAGGGTTACATGTTTTCTAAAACAAAAACTGGAGAGAAACCATTCAGACCCTAGGAGCCCTTAGCTAAATGCTCATGACATTTAGAAAAGCACTGTAATGCTCTTCTGTGACTCCATCAGACCTGGCAGCAGTAGACACTGTCAGGTAAATTACTGCACATACATTGTCTGCTGACACTAAAATAAATTTTAAAAAAAGTGAAAAGGCTAAAATCAGACACGTCAGACAGAGAAAAGAAAGCAAAAGTATTATATGTTACAAATAAACCTTCTTGTATGGTATCTGTTTTTCAAGTCCTATCTGGGCATGTGTCTCTAGCAGGGTTTGCTATTAACTAAGAATCATGATAGAAGATAGTGGGTGAGAAATGAACCTCTTAATGGCATTAAAAATTAGACCTATCCTAGTACTGGGGGTGGGGGAAAAGAGACACAAAAATAAAATCTGGCAAAAAAACCTTGAAGGTTGAGAAGTAAACCCAGATGCTGGAACATCCCAGATGTTGAGCATGATCTGAAGAACATGATCATATATCTTGTATAGGCAATATCACACAGGAGCTTAAATATTTATTTTGATCAATATTTGGATGTTGCAGCAATGCTCAGAGGTGAGGAGATGCACATGGCACTTAAGAGAGAGCAAAAGTCCTCCTGAAAATTCACCATTCCTGACATAAATCACACATAGCAGAAACTTGAAGTATTTTGAAAATTTTAAAAAAATTGTATTTATCAAAAATGATAATTAAAACTAGGAGCCCAATTAAGCAGCTATAACATTACATTTACAGACAGACACAGTACCATTATTGTAAATAGTTCTGCAGCCTGTAAATAGTAAATATTGTATATAGTACAATTTCAGCCTGATTACTCTAAATGGTTTTGGCCTGATTCAGCATGACATTCTTAGTCCAGTCTTCTATTTACCTAATATTATGACAACCACTGAACCACACTATTGTCCTTTAAGAGCACAATTTATACTATCTGTACCATTGCACATGTATTTATGATCAAAATAGGACCCTAGATGTTCCAGCATGAAACTGCACATCTTGCAACCATAGCTGAAGTGTCACAAGATATACACCAAACTCCATGAAGTACTGTTTATATATACACAAGAAATCTTTGGCTGAGGTTGTCCAGTCTTATAAATTCAAGCTGAACCTAAGAATCAAGTACCAATGTTAAATAAATCGTTCTAATTTATAATGCTATCTCTCGTGTAAATTGAATTTGAGGACTGAAAAGATACTATGTAAAAAGCTATTATTTCTTAAAACTGCACACATTTTACTCACCTTATTCACTTCCATTATTATCCTAATTATTTCAATGAGCTGAAATGTCATCCTCCATTACTATTTCTGTTACAAATTACTTCTCAACTGCAGAGATATCCCTCAACACAACCAGTCCACTTAAGAATTCTTGAATATTCAAAGAAAGGAGGAAGAGTTCAGAAGTGTTATAACAAACAGGAGGACCTGATTGTGTGCCCTAGCCATCGCCACACTTTCTAAAGTAAGAAATTATCATCCTGATTTAATTTCATTAAACTCTTTGAAACAAACAATTTATGAAGCAGAGTTGTTTGTATATACATTATGAGCAAAATGTTACCACCAATTCATATATATTATTTTTTCTGAAAGACCAGTCAAATACTCTTTACAGTTTGATTTGCAGTTTCAGCCATTCCACAAATTAACTTGCTACATCTTACTGGGATATGGGAGAAAAATCCTCAAGATCAATTACTACAGAATTAGTCCCATTCATCCAAACTATTCAGCCATAAGACAGTCCAGCTATATGCTTTTTATTTAAGGCAATTTCTCTCTTTTATTACATGATGCATTTTATTTTCTTATTAAATGTGAACTAAATGAATGAAGCATTCATTGAGTCAAAAGCGAATGGGCAGCAATTGAGCTCTGTATCACAAATATTAATTTTAATGTGAAGAGGCACAAATTGGTTTTTCTGACATCAGGGGGTCCAAAGATTAAAAAATTAATGTCTGTCCATCCAGACAGGGAACAGCTGCTCACCTAATGAGACATATTTTCCACTTTTTGCACAGGACTGCAAGACCCAAAAGCTATGGCTGTACTGAAATTAGTTTTGCAAGTACTTAAGTAACTAAGGAGCTGTCCTTGCAAAAAAAGACTTCCAATTTTCTCTCCTAAGCCATGTCCTTCCCTTATTTCAGTGGTTAAAATTTTGTCCAAGGAAAATGTCTTTTCAGAAGCACACCAATTAATTTCTATGTGCCTCATCTAGAAGCCATACCACACTGCAGGTAAAAGCAAAACTAAATGACCAATTCCTTTCAGCTAAATACTTGCCTTCTGTTAACCAGCTGTATTTCTCAGCCCCACACAGCCACAGCTACCAGCTACTTTTGCCTGTAATTTTTGTCCTCTGCTCCCAGTACTAAAACAAGAAGAGATCTTGTTCTAGTCGTTTCCAAGTTATTTCTTCCTATGAGGGCAGCTAAGAAATACTCCTCATAATCAGGGGCATTGTATTTTTAAATTACAAAGAGCAGCTGCCTTACAGTGAATAGGGATATGTAACCTCAAATTGCAGTTCTTAAGAGGTCACAGTTTAAATCCAGTTATGTATAAGAGGATGAGCAAACTTAGCTTTGATTAGCTGCAAAGTGATAGAACCCCCTTATTCACTTCCTTTTCTCCTTCTCCCCACTTCTCCACTTAGCCAAGAGAGAAAAGAAGGGGGGGGGAAAAAAGAGGGGGAAAAAAAAGGCCCACACGCTCTCTTTGCTCCACTGATCTGTTGTTCGGGGAAGCTATCTGCCCATACACAGCCCCTTAGCCATCTGGGCCATGAAGAGCCCTCAATCCCAGCCCTGAATGGTAATTGTCTCAGAGAGCACCCTCACAGGCATTTCAGGCAGTGGGGCTTATTAAAATCCTGAAGGGCAGTAATCCCTGAATGCCACTAAAAAGATCTCCAGCTGCTACCATTTATGAAGTGGGCTTGACAAGAAAGAGAAAAGGAGAGGGAGCTGGGGGGAGGGAGAGAGGGAGGGAAAGGAAAAGAAGAATTTAGAAGAGGAAAGCTATCCAAATAGGGCCCCCATCAGAAGAGTCACGTTTTATAAGCTTAGGCTTTCTTGCCTCAGTTCCCAAAGGTATCACCATCCAAAACTACATTATGTCTTCCTTTTACTTGCTCCTGGCAGGGTGTGGGGGGAACACATCGCAAACATGTGCTTACAGAAGATCTGAAATGAGGAAGGAAAAAGAAGGAAGGAAGGCAGGCAGGTGAGGGAACCAGAAGCAGAGCTGAGGTCTGCCTTTTCCCAGGTGGTATGAAGAAAATGCCTAAATGTGAAAGCATTCAAAAATCATTTTCTCATATGTGTGCCTCAGTAATTCTGGGAAGGTCTTTTCATCTCATTAGGTTAAGCTGATTAATAAAAATTCAGCAGTTTGCCCATTGCTTCTTCAGAAGTGGTGAAGCAAGTTGAAAGATGCAGGCGGAAGGTTTTTGTGTTTGAGACAATAAGTGGGGTGACTTCTTAAATCCTTCGTTGTCATCCTCCATTAGAGATAAATAGACACCTTGGCTCAGATTCTTCAAACAAACACTACGTTGCTACACTTCTTTGTTTTCTATTAACCTTCATGAAAAGCTTTAACCCTTCCAAAGAGCCAGAATTTTTGTGTGTGTGTTTTGCAATTCACTAAGTAAGTGAAAGCTTTCTCTCATTTCGGCAATTATTTAGACAAGCTTTTGAAAAGGCGTTCTTGAACACCTATGTCAAATATAGAGGCTGTGGAAAATGAAGAATATGAGCCAGCCAATTGTTGCATTTTGGTAAGAAAATGCACTCAAAACTGAAGGCAATTTACCTATCTTCAAAAACTGCTATAACTTAAATAGGGTTTTAAAAAGTATTTTAGCAACCAGAATTTTAAAATTCTGTATCAATAAAGTTGAAAGCCTATGAATTAATGTAATTCATAATCTAAAGCCCTGAGGATAAAATGACACATCTGTTCACTAGGAGAAATTTACAAATTTTGCATTTTGAGGCATTATATTTGCAAAATCCATTTCTGAAAATAAGAATTTTATCCAAGCATGTCAACCAAGAAGTTGATCACTCAAGTAAAAGATCAGGTTGAAAAATCAAACCATTTCTGTTTCCCGATTATTCATGACAGAGCCCACTACAAATTTTAAGTTTCTTTAAACTATTTTATGCACAAGCATCAAAATATCTTAACAAATACAAATAAAACCAGTCCTTCAGAATTTCATAATGTTTTAAAACACTGCAATGTCACCGTGCTCTAGAGAGGTGCCCGATCAGACAGACATTTAAATGACATGTTCAAAGCATTTAAACAGATACTGGACCAAAATTTCACAACATTTTTAAAAAAATGTGACCAATTAAATAACATCAAAATGTGACAGATTAAATATCATGCATAAGTGTATACATATATGAGTCTGTATCACCTTTTTTATTTTCCACTAAGGCAGAGTGATAGACCAGATATCATGAATCTTATCTACTGAAACTTGTTCAGATCACTGTAAAATACGCCAATTTAAATATTCCATGAGGCAGAGTTAACTGCAGCTTTTAGAGAGAATCCTTGTGTCAAATCAGCAAGTATGCCATCTAGCACTTGCTTTTTAAGTATGATTTAGGCTTGTACCTAACATGCACAGAGATAAAACAACCATTTTCATGTTCTATGACATAGAACTAGGTTCTTTTGAACTTTTAGTTCAGGTAACAGACTATAAATTACAGCAGAGACCTAAAAGGTCCTCCCTGTTAGGTTCATACTTTATTATGCCCTTTTGATACAACCATTCTAATACATCACAAAAGATTAAGCAATTATGCAAAAGAAAATACCCATGCTTGTTGTGGACTCTTGAGAAGCAGATTTTAATGCTTCAAAAAGAACCTTCATTGATGCATCCTATGTTTTTCTGGCTGTAAAATCCAAATTACGATATTGAAACTGTTGTGTTAAATGAGAAACAGGGAAGTAAGGGATACACACAAACGTGACGAATAAGGAAAAATAGAAGGATAATTACTTGGATATAACAGCTTGGCGATACTGCTTTTATTTAATTGATTTAATTAACAGAAATATGAAATATACATTCAAGACATATATCCATATCATCAGTGAGGCCGAAGGAGCAATTCCAATAACCCTTCCCAAGAATAAGTTAAACGCATAAGTAAGAATATACACCTGTGTATTGTCCAGAATTTCTTGCCCTGAAATATAGCAATGAAAACCAGTACTGGACTGTCAAGAAATAAAATTATTTTGCTCACTTACAGTACCATTGTCTGCTATTGTTTCTGACTAAACAAGCTAAGTTAAGCTTAGTTGTTTTAAACCTCATTCTTACATTTCTCATTAGTCACAAATGAAGAAATCAATGCAGAATCTGATTAACAAATACAGAAAAACAAAAATTCAACTCCTTTCTAAAGTTTCAACACAGGGGTAAAGACACAGTAACTAAAGTTAGGAGGCTGTGTACACCTCTGACTCATCTATCCAAAGCAAGGAACTAGCTGGGCACAAACTCTGTGCCCGGGGAGAACAACAATTTACCATTTTTTGTCATTTCAAGGAATTCATTAAATGGCCAAACTTCCATGGGAAACGGGCTGCACAAAAAAAACCCCAGGAAACTGTTAACGGTGAACATGGAACTGCAGATCAACACCCGCACAGATGATGAGGGGATTTCTTCCTTTGTTCTCAAAAAAAGATCTTTTCCAGCGTGAAAGGTGTGAACTGTTATCAGAGCACAAGGCAATGCAACTCATCCATTGCTTCAGTCCTCATGGAGATGGAGACACTTCTAACAGGTGCTTGTCAGAAGATCTTTTACAAATTTCTGCTCTTTGCAAACTCCTACTATAAATAAAACACTCCTGAGAGGACTTTTTGAGAAACAGCACACCTCCCAGCCCTTACAGCATCTTAACTGAGATCCTTTAAAGAAAACCCTGGGAGAATTAAGTTTTTAAAATAATTAAATAAAAATATTGCAATAAATTCATTTAATTTTGTAGTAACATATGTCCATTATAAAATTTTGTTATTACAAAATAGGAAAAGTAAATTTAGAACTTCTAAGAGAAACAATGGGCACGACTGGTGCATGAAATAGAGTATTTTGCAATAATATGGTAGAGCTACTGCACTTATTTGAAATTCACATAAATGTTTACATAATAATACAATCAAAAAATTATGAGGAAAACAAATGCAACTCAGCGTGCAATAGTAAGTACCAATAACTATCTGTTTTAAACTGAGTTCTGCTAGGATGGGAAAACAGCTGGTTAGAAGAGTAGAGTAAAAAATAATGTTGCATTATGGAGCTGTGAGACAAATGCAGCATTGCAGAGACAAAAAAAAAAGTCAGACTTGTAAGCTTTCTAGAAAACTCATGGCTACAGTTGTAATTCCAGCTAGAGTAGTGAGGGAACACAATTTTGATTTTTTCTTTTTGGCATGAGGCTGAAAAAACACCACATGAGTACATTTGATTGGTCATTCTATTTTAGTAAGTGCCAGTCAATTCAGAAATTATTGTCATTGACAATAGTTAATTTGGCAAATACAAAGAAACCATACGTAGTTTTCCAAGTTTAACAATAAACAATTCCAAAATGCAGACATTTTACACTCTGTCATATACACATGCTTTAAGGTTAAAATAAAAATCTTACAGCTCATGCAACAGAAAATTGTTCTGATTGCTGCAAAAGAAGCAACTCTGAATTTTCCTGCCTGTAAAGTATCAATCATAGTATAAAACTGTTGTGGTATTTGAGGAAGGGAGGCTTAAACCCAAATGAGAACAGTATTTTAAAAAAACTAAACAAAACAAACAAACAAACAAAAAACCAAAGCACACAGAACAACAACAACAACAACAAAAAAAAAAGAAACGTGAAAGAAAAGCGGCCCAGACAAGGGCCTTGCTTGTTTCCTGATACAGGCTGTATTGGAAGTCAACTTTGCACTTGAGCCATACACAAAAATTCTTTTTAATATTAGAAAAGAAGAAGTAAATTTATTAAGTGTTTAAAGTACTGGTTCAAAAAAACACAGATTTACAGCAGAAAAAAACAATCATAAAGCTTCCTCTTTTATATATAACTACAAATGCCCTCAACCATGCATTTCTGCATTCCAAATAGATACAGGATTGTGAACAGGATCTGACTATGATATAATATTTACAGAGCATATAATATTTACATAGGGTATGCTTCTTATTAGGGGGAAAAAGGAGAAAAATGTTTGTGATGGGGTGACGATACTTCAGCCACATTTTATACCTCCAAGCATTTCTAGACACCAAATAAGCCAATTTATAATAAAATTCTGGTGAACTAAAATTCGAGCCACGTTGTTCCACAGCAGTTTACAATAATTTGTCACCTGCCTATCAAAAGTCAACTTTTTTCACTTTGAAATAGTACCGCTCTCCATCAACTTGAAAAACAATGCTTTTGCTAGCTTTAAAGCGCTGAACTTCAAGTTTTCCACCAACAGCATTTTTATACTTTAGGTAATTCCCATCTTTGTCTCAACATCTTCTACCCAACCCATGGAGACTGAGTTCCTCCTGTTGCAGTGCTGCTAGATGGTGCAAGCAACACGGCGCAGACTCATTGTTGTTAGCACACTGTCAAGCACTTCTCCTTCTTAGATAAAGGACTAGTGCAGTAACAGTCCTATTCCCATCTGAGGTGAAGTAAACAGAATTTGCTTTTATACAGATCCTTTCATATTCAAAACATCCCAATACGCTTTACAATAATGAGATAGATACACTGTCATTTCCGTAGTCTGAAACGCAGAGGGCAAGGCTTTGTCTTGCAAGCTGGAATAAAAGGAGGTCATGGGTCCTTTGAAGTTTCCTTACATCATCTAGACTGAAAGACAGGATGGAACAGAGAACATAACTGAGACAAAATAGAAAGGGAGGAGGGCAGGTGACCATTGTGAAATGTGTGAGACATCTCTTTCATCATATTTAAGGAGCACTGATCCAGAAGCAAAAATTAATCAGCAGGGAAAGATATTTTTTTTTTTAAGACTGGCAGCAGGTACAATGCTAATCCTATTTTTTCTTTGAAGACTCTTCTTGGGCAGGAAGGGAGGGAGGGAGGGAGCTAGGAAACCTGGTGAGATGAATTCCACTTTCATGACAGCACGTCAGGGATCTATATGCATAGAGAGATTCAGTGCAGGTGAATGTAATGTAATGTAATGGGCTGTACTACCCGCCCACTCAACATAAGTACTTATCCAATAATGAGGTGAAATATCCTGGCAAACAAGAATTTTAAGGGAAATTAGGGTAAAAAATCTTCTAAGCAAAACGGAAAGGGGAGAGGAAAGTACAAACAGATCAGAAAGCTCCCCACTGCATCTTAAAGAAAGGGTCCATCACCCACCTGGCACTGGTTGGCAGAAGCTTCTCCAATGAGCATGGACTGGCCAAGGAAAGCACAACAATCTGCAGCCTGTGTTTATTGCCAAGCTGTGTTTCCAAACAAATTAATAAGAAGTGGTAGCCTAATTAAACTACATCCTCTGAATTTTGCCTTTTTTCTGTACAGCCAAGCAACAGCTATGTGGAGCAGAACAGCAGTGGTTAAACTCTCCCAAATACTTCATCCATCACTGCTTTGATTAGAGCCTCAAACTGTGAAGCAGCAAGAGCTGCCCAATAATCCACCTTTATTGCTTACGTGTTCACAAAGGATTGCAGAGTCTTCGGGAGGAACCATCACTTAAACGAAAAAGTTTGTACCTCTTCTCCACATCCCACCTAAATGATCTGAAAGCTATGTTCATCTAGCATCTTACAAGAAAGAGGATGGTTTTGGATGCTCCACCTCTGCAAAGCTTTATGCAAGCCACATAAAGTCTTTGCCCCTTTTCTGCTGGAAGCTTCCCTTCCCTCAGCATTGAGCAGTTACGCCTTCAGCTGTGCTCACTGTTCTATTTCCCCCACTGCCTTTCTTCTTCTCCTAACACTTGCATACTTTAGCCTTGGCTATGGAGTACTGACTAAGAAGGAACAATAGGCTCTTTTCAATTCTTCAGAGTGAGCTTTGAGCAAGGCTCTGCTCAGGGACCCAATCAATATTTACTGCAGTTTCAAGCCACCATTTCATGGCTCCTTCCAGGCAGAACACACTAGCTGGGAATGCCTAACCTGGCATTACTCACACAAGGTGAAATTAAAGGGATAAACACAATACAAAAAAAGTATTTCTTCTTGGAAATACTCATGGTCACAGAACAAAAAGAGAAAAAGGAAAAGGGAAGGGGGGCAAGAAAGATAAAAGGACACCCTACAATCACAACAACTTCTGTTTGAAGAGTAATCAGCCACTTATAATTAGGAAAGTAGTTCTTCCCCTAAAGCTGATTAGCAAAGTTTGAAAATCACACATCAGGTAGCTATCTCCATAAAAGCAGCAAATCCAGTAGGATACCAAATCCATTTAAAGTGATGCAAGTAAATGAAGTTTGCAGAGAAAGCCCACCTCATTAGCTATGTAAAGCACTCATTCTCTTTGCAACACCTAGATCATGGCACGACATCAAACCACAGCACGACCATAGATTATAGCAATGCATCCTTTTCCAGAGATACAAGATCCTGAAGTTCAAAAATCATACTAAGAAACATACTTTCAGCTTATCAAAAAAGTCAATAACTGTCTTTTATAACATTAAGGACCAAAGTTACATGGACGCTTCATAAGTAATGATAGTACAAGTAAATGTTTTTAAATAAACTTTTTTCACTAAAATTTCAGAATTATTTTTATTTTTGTATTGCATTCACACTTCTGTAGAAGTATTCACCTGTTTCTAGAAACTTGCAGAAAAAAACCAACAAAATTAAAAGACATGCCATGGCAGAAAACTGAGGCTGCAATTTAGAGAATCTCACCTCCTTCTTCATTAGTTTCTCCTCTTACTCTCCGTAACAATCCACATAGTACAAAAAAAAAAAACCCTCCTCCCAAAAATCGTATTTCTGACAGTAAAATACAACTGGACTGACAATCATAATTTACCTGTTCAAACTGAAAGGCAGCTATATGATTTTTTGTTTAGAGTGGTTGGAGTCCTGTCTCAACATGCTCTCCCATGTTAGATTCCACTGAAAGTTTTGAGTCAAAGAAACTGACAAGCTACTGTTAAAGCAGGAAAAATTACAGCTTTAGCTTCAGATGTGTCAGTATCTTTGGAAAAAAAAAAAACATTTTATGTCAGCCCTGTTGATAAAGGGCATCAAGAGAAGAACAGATGCATCTTTCCACTCTGCATGTTCAATTTTCTGATGCATGAAGTTTTGATTGTTCAAGCTACTTCATTGGAGAATGTTGCATTTGTCTGATTTAAAAAACTTAAAAATCATGGCATTTGTTTGATTTAAAAAACTTGCCAATGTCAGATGGAATTTCCAATTCTACTCCTCCCACTTTAGGGAAACGCAGGGAAGCTTTTATAAGCATGGAAGCATAAAAACACAGTAAAACTAAAGGAAATCACAAACACACCTACAACAGATGTAAGACTCCTGAGTAAATAAGAAATCTTTGTTTATGAAACAGAGTTCAAAAAATAAAGTTATGAGGCTTCCAAGTCTCAAATAAGTAGGGCACTTTTGTACTATGTTTAAACGTATCTTACCCATCTTTTAAATTATCTTCTACTAACCTCATACGCAGGGTGAAAATTTTTATCAATATATGGATAAATAAATTTTACAAAATAAATACATAACCACGCTCAAAATTGTAGTTTTTATGAGGAGTAAACATTCAGTAAACAACAACCAAAAATAAAAAGCAAAATCAGTGGGCTTTGCAAAAGTGGTAAATGAAAAGACAGGGTAAAAAATTTTAGAGACCTTAATCGTGTTCTATTGTTCAAAACATCTTAGAATTACTAGTAATGTTTTGAAATTTGGAGAGGAATAAAAGAAGAGCCTCAGGCATAGTGAAGTACTGTCAACTGAACAGTGCATACTTACTTCATTCCCTTCTACTACTGCTACTTATAAAATAAAAGAACATTCAGTAAACTCAATGGGAATTTCATGCAAATATAGCACAGCATCTGGTCAGACTATGTTACCATGCCATTTGAGATAGTTTCTCAACTTCATGCAAGTAGTATTTGTGTAAACAAGGTTCTTTCCTCTGATACATTATTTAAACAAAAGCATTACCACACTGATGCCAACAACAGTAGCTGGGAGCACAGGCAATGTTCGTCCTAAAACCTATGAAATTATCTTGAGAAATTAGTATTTCTCTTCCTTCTCAAAGATGGGAACGTTTCTCAGACCAAAACCAGTACCAAATCTACCCCTAACAGGAATCAAGTAACAGTACTAGTGCCTAGAACATTTAGCTGAAAACCACAGAACCTATTCACCTGGGTACATCAAGTACTTTTGGGACATAAGATACTAGCAGGACTTATATTGTCTCAGACATACCTGTTACATGGTGGAAAGCAGACAATATTTTGTATTAAGTACTAAATCTGAAGGAAAACTGCTAATTCAGGAAGACTGGGTTAAACCAAGCTGATACTAAGACTAATCTAAAAATAAAGTCTTGTATGCATCCATTATACTAGCATTATGAAGTAAATAAGCATGCAAACAGAGAGAAGAAGCACTCATTCCTCTGTCATCCATTAAAAAACCAAGTACAGAAATCCTAACTGGGCACCGCAATAATCTGATTCACTCAGAGAAGTTACAACGGCAAAATTGCTTTCATCAGTAACAACACATCACCTCCAAACTCCACACCTAAAATTAAGTGCTTAGGAAAGTCTTCCAAATGCTGTGTTCTGAGGAAGGCCATTATATGAGCACTAAATCAAGACAGCTAGTATGGAAAATGGAAAATGGAGATTTCTTTTTACAGTAAGCCATAAAATGCAGTTCAGTCAGACACAGGATCTGAGAAAGTAATAATAAAGTAATGCTGTAAATCAGTAAAAAAAGTTGGTTTTTTTTTTAAAGCTAACTATCATGCTTTGGAGTAGAAGCACTGAATATGGAGATTCTCCTCATAAAGTGTTTAATGCAAGTAAGTTTTATATAATTAAGATACAGAAAAGGGTTTGCTTGGAATTTGAATGCAGTGAATAGCCATGATATAATGAGATGCAAGTAAGATCTACCTCTGTAATTAATTTTTTCTTCACCCACACTGTCACTTGTTATGATAATGTGAATCTTAACCTTAATGAGAAATTTCATACCACCTTGATTAAAGATACTGCAAATAACAACATTCTTTTTATTTTGGTTTTATTTCGGTTTTATTTCAACGAAGAATCTCTTTACACTCTCAAAATTCTCAACCCTTCTGCTAATGAAGTTTCTATCTACAAAATAGATTTTTAGAGACTGATTTATATGTCATGTATCTAAGTGAGGATTATGCTAGTATGTGTAATACAAAATGATCTTGCTCCGCAGCAACTGTTCTTTTTTTTTCAAAGGTAATTTGTCTGAAGACTTTTTAAGATGGAAGTTCCTCAATAAAATTGTGTATGCATTCCTTTACGACATTTGTGAATTAACACAAGAAGTTATTAAACATTCACATGATGCTTTTGAGATGTAATTTAAAAATAAACACATAAAATTTTCCAAGATTTCCAGAAACTTTGCAGGCAACACCCTAAAAATACATACACATAGTATTAAATTGGGCCAAGTGACTTAAAACAGGACTACCATCTCAGAGACAACAGAACACAATCAAATTTCACACATGAATGATGGATACAGTTTAACAACCCGTAAAATTCCAAAAACTAGAATTGGAATTCTTTACAAGACTCTATTTTATGGAAAATAAGTTTATTTCATCAATATGTATCTTCGTGAATTTAACAAGGGCCATACTCCCTTCAAGATCTCATCATCATCCCATGCTCTGTCTCATAGCTACCAGACAAGAGCAACTCCACTGGAAACCCAGAAAAATGTAATACTCGATACTCGATGAAATGAAAATGCATAAGAATAATTGTCTTCTCAGCAATCCCAAACTACAGGGACATACCACACAACAGGAATAACTGCTCATCATTTTGGTAAACAGGTAAAAAATTGCATGGTTTATACATTAAAGATTTTATATTTACAAGAAGTAGCATTCTCCAGAGAGCTTTCTTATTCTAAGAAGGCTATTATTCGAATTTCTAGAAAACAGAGACTTCTTTCCTGAATACAGTGGTTTAGTTATTTCAGTCAGGAAATCATTCCATCCTATTTGGACATTCACAAGATCCACCCATTTTTTAAGGAGTAGCGTATATACTGCTTTGGAAAATGCAAAGCACAAATATCCCAGTGGCATACTACTATATCTGATTTATTTTACCCTCATGATCTTAACTTAATCATTTTTATCACATACCAAACCACATTACACTATGTAGGGCATTCAACACCTCACAGTTTCATTAATGGCTATCTGCTAATCACCTATAGTAAGCTAATTCTCACTTTTGAAACGGCTAACAGCAAAACTCTACTCATTCAACCAGGTTTCCTTTTACCCTTTTCCAGTCACAAAGTTAGACATCCCAACTCTGCAAAAACTGTTCAGAAAGTTTTAGTCTAGAACTTATATGAGCCCAACCAGATGAAGACCCACAGGGTTCTGCAGTCCCAGGCTGCTGTGCTTCCTCACTAGATTCCATTCACACAGACTGCACAGCCTCACAAAAACTGACACGCCTAACCATGGAACCTCATATTCAGGAGAACTACACCATAAAATCATCAATGCAGGACCTAAATCAACTAGCATCCGAAGCAGTTCAAGAATATTTTTGTGTTAGTAAGTTGGATAAGAATATCTCCAAAAATACTGCAATAAAAATCCAACAATAGTTAATGTATTAAAAAAAAAAAATTTAAAAAATCACACCTTGCAGTGTCTGTCAAGGCATACAGTGCAAAAAAGTAGACTTTGACTCCTCATTACTACCCATCAGCTCCTACTAACTTCTACTTTTAAAAATGAGGGTATGTATTTAAACAATTTTCCTTAATTTTAAGGGACTATTTTTTGGAAGGTATTTAAGAAACGACATGTGCAAAATAGCTGAAATAAAATCTAGGACAGTAAGGCACCAAGCAGTCTTAAAAATCCCATATGGCTGCTGTCTGGAACTCTTGGTACCTAAATACATTCAAAATTCTGGTTTTGAGGATATACTCTTTTTAAATCAGTGGCCTAAAAAATGCTTAAGAAAATGCTCATTTTAAAAGCTTAAAAAATTAGTAAATATTAGTGTGAAGACACAACTTCACTCTTCCAATGTCTTTAAGAACAGTGTTTAAGATAATTCACATAGCAATTATGCATTTATGTTTACATTCGGAAATGTGTGTGCAAGGATAAATGGAACAAGCACACATTTCACTCAAGTCAGTACTGCACACACCAAAATCTTACCCTGATTTCACTTAAGATAACCCACAGACTATGGGCTAGAAACAGAAAAAAATGTGAACACACAAACTAGCTGCTTTCATTCAGTTTTTTTTCTAATCCAGTTTACTGTGCAAGGCACAAGCAAAAGCATACAAAAGATGATTCCCACCTATTGAATAAATGCAGACAAATACTGGCCTTGATTGCAGCAATTTTATTGGAAAGCTCAGTTCACCAGAAAGTGTGCAAGACAGAACAAGAGAAAGGAAAGCGTGGCTCAAAAGCAAAGGGAAAAGTGTATGCAGCTTGGGCATGAGTGAAGGGACAAACAACCCTAGAATTAAAATCTTTAGAATAAAGAATAATAATCTTCCAAGTAAATATGACTTCACTAGCACTGAATTTCCCCAATTGGGCATTGTGTGTATGCACATATATATACACATATATATATATATATATATATATATATATATATATATATATATATATATATATATATATATATATATATATGTATATATATATATGTGTGTATATATATATATATATATATATATATATATATGTATATATATATAAAATTATTAGGCACACACTTCCCATGTTCTTTGCCCCCAAAAGCAGAGCTGACAATGGTGACAGCAGACTGTGTAATTAGTTTTTATTGTTCCCCTGACAGCCATAGCTCTGCAAGGACCCCTTGCCTTTTCCATTGTAAATGTTATGGAAAAATACACTAATGACAGGCATTTAATTATGGGCACAGCGACCATGATGGGAGCTGTGCCAGAAGTGATTGGCAGCTTTGGAAACCAGATATTCACAGCAATGATTCTTTTTCTATCATACCTTGTAATCCAGATTAGTGAAGATAGAAATTTTTTTAAACATCTTTTCTAAGGCCTTGGTTGTTGTCTAGAGATATTATTAATTGCCACAAACAGACAGAAACTGACAGAAAAAAATCAATATCTTTAATTTTTTTTGTTAATAGCATGAAGTTCTTTGAAAGAGGTCTATGTACTGACAATGCCATCAACCTCAAAGAATTCCCCACTGACTCAAGCACATAGTTAACTTTCTTACAATTATACATAGCTAGAAACAAAGAGATGCTATGCCCTCTTAACATATCTTTATTCAGTATTTAAAATAAACTGTTCCACATTCAGCTGTAGTTGCTGAGGTGCTTTTTCACCTGATTAATTAGCAATTGGTAGACATGCTCTTTGGCAGCTTTTGTATCCCTATTATTTCTTCCAGTTTGGCACAAAAACTCCCTTTTGGGAGCACCAGAATTTGTAATGTACCCCACTTAGTGATGGATCACTAATTTTTAATAAACTAAGTCCCAAGAGAACTGCAAAATTATGTAAAAGTGTATTGGAGCAATAACTGTAAATAAATAATAAATAAATAAATAAATGGTCCAGGGGTAAGAGCTGTCGCAGTACATAAAATACTATGTCTTTTCCAGACTATACACGAAAGCCTATCCAAGAGATCACACATAATCTTCAGACATTGGTCTGAACTGGCTTTTAACCGCTCGATCCAAATCTCTGCCTTTACCTTTAAAAAGCAACTAGCTGATGTGGATGCACAATTTCCTTGAAGAATGCTATATTTGAATGTTCCTCCACAGTTTCTCATCCCTCCCCCACAACCAGATGAATGAAATTACTCTGTGAAGCAGATTTCTATGAAGAATGACCACACAATTCTGGACCAAACGGTTCTAAGTCTATGTAGCACTCACAAATCCCTGGCTAAGCCGAACAAAGCAACATTATTCCAAAGTGGTAAGTTTGGGAATATAAAAGTGAAGCTGTCTGGCTCTAAAGTGGTAACTTACAAATAGCTGCAGAATCACAGTTGGCTGTCCATCCCCCATCCAGCTGGCTCTCATATCAGTGACTTCAAAAATGCAGTTTGCCATTATGGTGGCTTAAGGCACTTTGTGTGCCAGTGCAATGACCATGCTGTGTGTGCATGTCAGAAGGTCAATACTTTCAAATTCCAGAGTCTCTCTTTATTTCCTTCTTTTCTGGAAACAATAGGAAAGAGAGCAGGATTGATAGCTCCTACTTTGTTAACTTCTGCTCACCAAATGCCCTGCCTGTATGAATACATAACTATTTTTTGAAAATCTGATTAGACATCAAATAAAGTGGGAGGGGTTGCAGGGGGGAGAACCACAACCATCAAACAAAAACCCAATGCAGCTGTTTTTCCTGCTCATTAACAGCATTAATTGGTAAATTTTCTTGCAACAACTTTTAACAATTGCAGGAGACCAAACATCTTTAAAGCTGGTAGAAGTCCTTACCCAATGCTGATGAATTAGCACTGAAGACTGACAACTCTGCTACAAAAATCATCATCAAAATTAGCAGTAAGTAAAACAAAATATTTGCTTTTTTTTTGTCTCCTAACCAAAAAAACCCTGTATTTTATCTATACAGCATTATAAATCCAACAAAATATTAGACATTAAGAGATTTGGGGGATTTTTTTTTTGTTTGGTTTTGATTAAAAGAGTTAGAATGTGTTCAGCTCCAGTTTCAAAGACACAGGCTGAGAAAACATACAGAAAAAGATATTTACAAATTTGAAACAAATTCAAAGTAAAAATGTAAACAAAAAAATCCTATGTACAGTAATAGCACTATAATAACAACAATATTTATGTATTTCTTAGCTGGTCCCTGTCTGACAAGATAAAATTATTTGAATGTCTGTAAAGAGAAGGAAATTCTCCTGAATTGTAACACAAACAGAAAAAATACTACTTTGAAATACACAAAACCAAAAAAGGTAGGGCTTCATTGTTATCCACCAGGGAACAGCTGCAGTGCTCAACTACTACTGAGGAACATCTCACACCATATGAACATGCCAATATCCACCCCTAAGCAAGAAAAACTAAGTAATTTCAGGGAGGAAGTATTATATTATTTTAATGAATAAAGAAGGTCAATGCTCCACAGCAAACATTAATTATGGCAAAAAATATATTCTGTCAAAACATGCATCCTTTTAAATGTCATGAGTCCAAATTTTATCTTTCAGAATGAAGAAAATATGTTTTAGCAGAGGGTGACCAGCATCAAAATAAATGTATCTCATACTCTTTTTTTTTCTTTTGCTTCACTCAGTGATTCATAAACAAATCATTTCTTCTCTACACACTGCACCACTTCATCACTATAATCTAAACCTAAAGATGGTGCCTATCAAATAAGAAGGTTCTTCAAAAGTCTGAAGAAAACAAGCAAAAAATAAAGTTACTCAGTGAAAAAAGTAAGATTTTTTACTGCAGATACCACTGTTGAATGGTTTAATATGCTGATCTAATGATGGGGGGAAAAATGAACATGAAAAATAACTTACAGGTTTTGTGAGTCTAAGGTCCTTTTTCCATGCAATACGGCAGCATGGATAGGAAAATTTGTCCACTAGATTATAATGCAAGCGACAATAAGAATTGTAATTTTCAAGTAAAAATTGCAGAACCTGAAGAATTTGCTTTAATTGGTATTAGCAATTCAAGCAGATCTTGCTAATTAACAGGACTTTTGTGCATTTTCTTGTTAGTTGATTTTTCTTTTGACAGCATTTTTACTGGTCATGCATTTAAACAGAAAAAGGCCATAAAGCTCTTTGCATACCAGTTAACAGAATATGGATACCAAATATATTTCTGCATTTTGCAGCAGTCTAAAATAAATTCATTTCCTTCAAAAAACTACAATCATCAACCTGTCAATAGCAGAACATGAAGGATGTTTCCCCAGATTAAATATATATACATATATATATATATATATATATATATATATATATATATATATATATATAGGGGCGTATTTTCTTTTACTGTATTTTTCTGGCATTCTATGATGGAGAAACACAATCTCAACCCTCACAGAACACTAGGGTTTTTTTCATACATGTATTTTCACATATTTCATTTTAACTCAAATTATTTTCTAAAATGGATGGGAATAGAAATTTGTGCTTTTGTAATGTACAAATGTAGGCTCAGTTTCCTACAAAAGAGGATTTCAGGTATCTATACATGTTTGCCCACTGTAAAATAATACGCACCATTTTAAATGATCTCAACCATAATCCAGCTTGGAGAGACTACAATGAAAAGGGAGAGTGCAAAAATGCAAGGAAGACTCCTAATGCGTGAATGATTCCATTCTTTCATTCAGCTGTGCTGAAGTGCCTTACAGTATGGCTTACCCATAACAACAGCAATACCATCAGAATGCAATTGCAGTAACTTATCTGTTTACTTCAAACCAAATGTTTCCATTTCATTATGTTGGTGTGCTGCTGACTGACTACATTTTAAGCACAAGTGCAACAAAAACTTAAACAAAATAGGGCCCTTTATTCTCAAAAGTGAATTACACTATTCAGAAACACTGGAATATTATATTAGTCATGAGACTAAGGATATTTTTAAAAAACAATGGTCACAACTGGGTAGCAGAGCAAATATTTATTGCAAGAAAATCGTAAATCTAAAATACTTGTCATTGCATTAAAAAAAATAAATTGAAAAACAGTAACCCAAAGCAATGGAGGCATTTCTCAAAGGCATGGACAAACTACTGTCTACTCATTTCACCAGGAAAGGTTGTGTCCTTGTTAGCATCTTCTCTCAGCTGTTCCCAGTGACCAACCTTCTTTATGTGTTTTCTTGGTAGTCTTGTATTTCAACAACGCTGCAGCCCTCCACCCAGCAACAGACTGGTGTTGGACGAAGAAGTCACAAGACACTCCAATAAGCTAGGAGAGCTCTCAAAGCACACTCATGTAATTCTCCCTGTTTCATTTTACATTGCTGTGCCCGAGTGCTAGCTTATCTACCTGCCCACCTACTGACCCGGGAACCACCAGCGTGTGAAGAAACAGCCAAATGGAAGATGGCCAAGAACTAAAACACAGAATCTACAAATAATTCTCTCATTACTGCTTTGAACTTTAACACAAAATGCCTTAGCTGGAAGATTAGACCTGGAAATTTGATGGAAATTCCATTCATTTTCTAAACGCTAAAGAGTTCAATTTAAAAAAATAATTTTCAGATTTTTTTCCCTCACACAATATTCATGATACACTGTACAGCACATCACCATCTAATGACACACTTCAGTGCATACATACACACGTATGTGTATATATATGTAAGTATATACATACGAACATTGAAATACATATATATTCTCATTACATATGCCATATACATTACGTATGCCTGTCCATATGAATGTAATGACCATGACTCCTCAAGGACTAATTGCATTCATTCATTTTTTCAGCCCAGCATGAAGCTGGTAGATTGCTGAGATCATAGCAACAGGGGAGAGAAAGGAAGGCTCATCTTTATCTGTCCCTCTCAAAAAGCTCACAGGGCTAGAAGAAAGAATGCAATGAAGTGTCCTGACTACATGCACTCACAAAAAGATTTCATAAGAAGCATTTCATGACGATCAGGTACCACTTAACAAGCTGCCTTTCATACAAGGGTGGAGGCCAGTGAAACTATTGTTCTTTGTGCAGTTTTTCCATAGAAGGTTTCAAACTGTTTCAAACACCCACTTTTAAAATAAGCACCAACGTTCTTTTGGAGACACAAGGTGTTAATGAAACTATTAAAAGCAGAGAAAGTAGGTGTAAAGAATTGACAGCTCTACTACTGATCTTTTAATTACAAGGAACCAGTCAGAGATTTCTTCAGTTCTCAGAGCAAGCTGCTGGATAAAATGCTGTCAAAATGCAAGCTATGCTATTTCAAAATAGGTTTATATACATATATGTATAATATATTTACAAGGATGTGTATGTATACCCCAAGTACTTAGGCTCCTGTGCTTCCCTTGACATATGAAACTCATACATAATACCAACATTAAACACTTTGACTTTACCCTTCTTCATCCACAACTTCCTAGTTTTCTTAACATGTGTTTAACTGCTTTCTTCCTATTCCAGCCATTTCTGCATGGCTTCCCTCAACTCTGTACATAGGCAGAACTGTATCTATACAGAAAACAACAAAAAAAGACAAACCAAGCACAAAACCAGCCCCATGACCTCAGCACATACAACTAACATGTTACGGTGAAATCCACAAACACATAACAGATGGCAAAACACTCAGACATCCATCCAGCCCATGAGTGTACTCCAAGAAGTGCCAGGTGTGCGTGAGCTGCCACATCCAGAGCTTCTCAAAACTAAATATGTGAATTTGGCTGGCCCAGGAAGGCACTTAAGCACACATCTATCCACCCACACAACCGCAGCAGAACTTAGGTGTGTTAAGGATTGAGCTCAAAGAAGTCAGATGCTTTTCTGAAACAGTTCCTAAATACTCAGCTACAAAATCCACATAGGCTGAGAAATCCAGGTTGTGAAACTCTGGTTTATGCATAGAATTTTCAGAAGTATCCACTCATTTTCCCTCAAATATGTATCTTAAAAAAAAACCCTCTAGTTTCAGTGACCAAATTGTTGCACATAATCCCGTTTGATTATGTGCAATCACTAGCTGAAGTTGAAATTACTTTTCAATACCTAAATTCTCTATTTATCATCTGATTTCCTGATTTTATGCACATAAATACACGAAGAGAAAATATATCAGCATCCTATGTCTTTATAATAATTATTCTATGGATTTGGTGTACAATTTTCTTGTATAAAATGCAGCCAAATCCAGTAATACTCCTAATAAAAATTACTTGCTTTTGTGAGACTAGAAGCTATGGCCTCTATGTGTGACCAGAAACTAGACCTGCAATTCAAGTATTTTTTAACCACCCTGAAACTAACTAACAATTTATGAAGCTACATAACCTGGCACTGAAACAACTTACATGGAAATATCTAAATAGAAACCACAACCTTAAAGCACAATCCTGGCAAGCAAAAAAAAAAATGTAGCAACAATTAAAAGAAGTAGTTCAGGTTGAACTGTGACAAGACTACAAACAGTAGCAGGCATGGCGCAGGTAGACCGCTTCAAAATTTGGCCCTGGTACACTACATTCGGTCTGAATTCTAATTAGAAGGACACTACCAATCAGGATTAAATTAATATGCTCCACTCCAAAACTGAGCATTATCTTGAGAATAATATTCCTGGATGATAATAGTTTGCAGTTCCACATGAGAAAACATATATGCAAAGAGTGCTGGAAGACTAATGCACTTTAAGGTGACAGTTAGAATTTGTGTTCATGTAATTCTAAGCCTACATAAATAAACAAATAAAAGAAATCACATTTTTGAGCTTACTTGAGGATTCTTTTCCAATCAAAAAAAAAAAAAAAAAAAAAAAAAGGACTAAAAAAAAGTTATTTTATTTATACTTCAAAAATGTAATACCTAAGCATATTTTCACCAGGAATTGGACTACAGCATTTATAGAAGGTGCATGCTGATAATTAAATATGAAAGTAAAGTCTGGCATGGCAATACTTTCAACATTTCCAAGAACTGACTTTGTAAAAATAAAAAACTTTATTACACATACATGCTGACAATAATGACCATACACTTTCTAATTGTTCTAGCAGAACTCTGACAACTAACCAGGCAATGTAATATGAACTTTTCTAATAGACTCACACGATTTTTTATTTACCAAACATTGTTCACACCAGGAGCATTTATCAACTGGGTCGCTCAACAATTTGCTAACGTGTCTTTCAATGAGAATAAAATCTTTACATATTTCAGCAAGTTGCTGTAGTCTAATACTAATAAAAATTAAACCATCAAATCTGAAAGAAGGACAATCAATATCAAATTCTTCAAAGTTTAAATGAAATCTTAATTAGAGTGCCTTAATCATTATTAAGATGATCAATATTTCAATTTTTTAAAGGAATGAATTAGTTCTATGGCAGTTTGTTAATTCTGAATAAATATGATAAAGAAGTAAGCTAAATCACAATGGTACTATTTGTGTTTATAGAATGACAGTATATTTTGTCCTCTAATTTCAAATAGTTATCACCAAGTAACCATCTCTACTTATTCTACATGCATTCATCTCCTGAGTCTGCCTCTAGATGAAGATAAATCACTGCAAAGTTATTCCTGCAACATTGTTACATGCTCTAAATATTTTGATATCCAAAGACAATTTGTCTTCAGCTCAAGTTCTGATGAAACAAATTCAAAAGAGAAGCGCTTTCTTTTCCTTGGGTCTCTCCCACCTACCATTCAGGTGTTTGCCTGTTTTTCTGTAATGCTCGTGTTACTTAGAAAGCACACACGAACTGGCACGCTATATAAAACAAAGGAGAGTTGCATCTGCACCCTGCTCTTTCTCATATTTTTAACTCACAAATGAACATGGCATGTCCAAATACATACATCCATTGTGAGAGGGCAGTATTCTAAGAGAAGAAATGTTTGGTTTTAAAAGAGAAGGTTTGGAAACATCTTAAATTTAACTCTTCCTCTACTGTTTGGAAGAATAACAAAACTAAGTTTTCTTTGCAGTGTGCTGATGTTTGATGTTGGATTAATAAGAGTAGTATAGTATTAATATATGATTTAATTTACTTGAATTCTTGTAAATATAATTCAGTGCAATGTCCATCGACTAGGTAAGCATTTGTTTGTACCTTCAACTGTCTTCACCTATGCACAGTTAAGATCATCACACATAGGACAACAGAAGTGAAAAATCTTGAATCCAAGGCTATTTTTGAAGTATTTTAACTGTTATGCTAGCAATGTATGCATTTAGTCACACCTTTTTCTTTCAATCATCCTTTCGCCCAGTGGGACTTGAGAATATAACTTCATTTTTTTTCCTATCAGTTACATTTCATTTTGCATAACAACAGAAATAAAAATTCTGATTTTTAGAGGCAAGCAATTTTTGGGAACATATGTTCTCTGATGGATGATGTGAGGTGCAACTTTTCATCTTATTTACTCTGAGCAGTTTCCTTCAAGCAACACATGTGCAAAGAGGGAAATGCAGAGAAGAGGCATTTCAAATCACAGATGCTCATCATACCCAAACATGACTGTTTCTGTTTCAAGTTTTTGGGCCAATTATTTATGGCTGAGGCGTTGAGATCAGGAGCACAGTAATAAAGTGCTGGACAGACTAGCTAACCCTGGGCACTTGAAAATTCTGCTCGTTAACTTTTGCATCACCTATTTCATACCTACTCTGGAATACAGAGCAGCGGAGTTTTCTACAGGCAACAGAGATCTATTAAAAAACATGACCTGTGACAAAAATCAATGTGCTAATCTCAAGCCAAACAGCAGTATCAGAAGCATAAAAAAGAGATAACGTAAGATAAAACGTCCCCAAATTTACTTAGACTAACCTGACAGGTTTACCAAAAAAAAAAAAAAAAAAAAGGTAAGCCTGCCACGGGCACTTTGACAAGGCAAAAATACTTAACACCCAGATGACTTTTTACCTAAACACATGGATACCATTTGGAGGAGGACTGAAATTTTCTGATGCTAAATATGAGGAAATTTCATGAAAATTCCAGGAAAAAAAATACAATTAAATGCAATCTCCCTTTCCAGAGCTGAACTGCACTCAAGAGCCTGGTGCTAGGATCCCTCCGGTGCCAGGAGAGCGGGGTGACTGCGCCAGCACCACTCGGCCCCGACTGCGGGCACCCCGACAATGCGCCGTCCTGTGTCCGGCGGCACCGGCAGAGCCCGGCCCGGCACGGCGTACCTACCTCGCTTCCTCACCTCCAGCCCGCCCGGGAGAGCCCCCGCCGGGAGGGCAGCGCAGGGACGGCCGGGCAAAGCCGCCCCTGACAACCACCTCACCCGGGCGCCGTGCAGGTCTCGCCGAGGGCGCAGAGCCCTGCCCGGGGCCGGCTCCCTGCTACCGGCGGCCGCCACGCCTGCCAAAGGAACCCTTCGGGGCACCACCGGGGGACCGCTACCTGCGCCCCTCACCGCTCCCGCGCCCCCGGAGCAGGGCTGGCAGCAGACAGGGCTGCCCCGCGGCGAGAGGCGCCCATGTGCCCCGCCGGGAGCGCATCCATGCGGCTCCTGCGGGCCGGCGGCGGCCGCTCCCGGTGAAGCGTTGGAGGGAAGGGATCGAGGAGAGAAAATCACCCCCGCCCCCCGCCCGCACTATCGCTGGCTGCAGCCCTGAACCTCCGTAAAAGAAAAGTTTTCGTCTCTCTCTTGCAGCCGGTCTCTCGACAGAGGTCTCCGGCGCCGGAGCGCCGCTGCGCGCCCGCCCGCCGATCCCCTGCCCGGTGCGCGCCCGCGGCCGCCCCGCGTACCTGGGGTTGGAGCTGTTCCAGTACACGGCGTAGCGGTCGGCCACCGCCTTGGCGCCGGGCTCCTGCCCGCGCACGCACACCCACAGCGCCGCGGCCGCCAGCAGCAGCATCTCCACGTGCGGCATCGCGCCCGGCCCGCGGCGCGGCGAGGCGGGATGCGGGGAAAAATAAAGGGAAAAAAAAAAAAAAAAAAAAAAGGAACGGGGAAGAAGGCAGGCGGAACCGAGCCGGGGCGCGGGAGCTCTGGGGTGAATGAATAAAAAGCGAAGCGCGGAGGCGGTGGGCGCCGCGCCGCAACGAGCGGAGGGCGCCTAGCCCCGCAGACGAGCAGCAGGCGGGGAGGGCGATCCGCGGCCCCTCAGGAAGCCTCACCCCGGCAGGGGGTGGTGGGGGCCGAGACGGGTGGCGGCGGCAAGCGGCGAGCGGTTCTCATTCACCGGGAGTTGCGCACGGAGCCCACGGCACGACATACACCGGCCCGCCGGCGCGGCGGGCGGGCGAGAGCAGCGATTCCTCCGCCCCCTGCGAGCGGCCCCAGCGGCGCTGACGGCCGGAGTGCGCGGGGATGGAAGGAGCGAACGAGCGGGAGACGAGGCAGAAAAGCGGCGAGGAGCAGGAGAAGGAGATCTTTCCCCTGGAAGCCCACGGGGGATCCGGGCAATGTATTAAAGGCCGCCGGCTGGTAGCGGGAGCAGAAGTACCCGCAAATGTCAAAGCACAAAGTTTGTGTCTTCCTTTCTGGCCCTCCGCTCCTCGCAAATGAGCAACAAACAAAAACAGGGGGAAAAAAAAAGGGAGGGGGGAGGGGAAGAGGGGGAAAGAAGCAAAAGCCCTGAGGAGTTTGCTTGCTGCGCTGATGGAGTTGAGAAGCCTGTTCTGCAGCACGGAGTGTCTTGAAGGAGACTTTGTGGAGTGGTTTTCTTGTCCTTCCTGTTCCTGGGCGGTGGATGCACCAAGGACTGAGCAACAAAAAAAAAAAAAAAAAAAAAAAGGCGGGGGGCAGGAAAAAAAGAACGGCCAATCCAAGAAATATAGCGGCGTGGAAACCAAGGAGATGAAAGTAAAAAAAAAAAAAATTGTTTTATGAGAGGGCGTGGAGAAAAGCAAAATCTCGGAGAAGTGCAAAATCAAGCCTGCAAACTCCTCTGATGATGCTGGTCTTGGCTGGCCTCTCCTGCTCGGGAAACGAATGGAGTGATACGGCGAGGTGCGGAAATCTCCTGATTCAGCCTCCCGGAGCCTCTCTGAGATAAAGCAGGGTCCAGTCCCGTGAACATCAACTTCTGCGGAAGAACAAAACAGTTTGAAGGGTCAGGGAGGAGGTGAGAGTAAAAGAATCCACCCCTCCGATGACTACATAGGGAGATCGAAAAAACCAACCACCCCAGATCTTCTCGGTCTTGCCCAAAAGCTGCTCCCCTTTTCCTTCTGAAGCAGCAGCAAGAGCAGCAAGGAAAAATATATCACGCCAGCAGGCAAATAAATAAACTTGAATGCAGCGGCAGGCAGGGAGGGATCGTAAAGAGCGACGAGGATTGGAGGGGCAAAAGTCAGTTTTGAAAAAAAAAATGCTTTATGGGAGGAAAAAAATCTTTAAACAGTCACGCCCCCTTTTGCAATGACCGGTCCCTTCACTGCGTGTAAATCCGACATCAGCAACCTGGAAAAGCTAGGAGCCTGGCGTGCTGAGCTGCCTCTGTGCATGCGTGTGTGCGACAGGCAGCCGCAGAGATGTGTACGCGGTATAGCGAGGTACGCACGCACGCACACACACACAGGGGCACACACACACACACACACTCACACAGAGCACGCATACATACATGCACACGCGAGGGTCCGATCTGGCGCCGGTGTGCGTGAGGGATGAAGACGAGGAGGAGGAGGTGGTGCAAGCAGCCAGCTCGAAACACGGGCGCTGCTGCTTGATCATGTGGGATTTTTGCATGCAGTTTACTTTGGAAAGGGGGGGATTTGCCGCCGCAGCCAGTCAGGACATAGCCTGCTGTTTGCTTACAGATTCCCTTTTTTTTTTTTTTTTTCTTTTTTCCTTTTTTCTTTTTTTTTTTACACCTCGACCTGATTGGCTTGCAACACGAGAAGGGAGGCGTCGTCCCGGGCTTCTCCTCCTCCATGCCAAAAAAACACCCAACCCCACCTTCTGGAAACCTGACTAATTGAATTACTAAGAACTCGGAGTGGTTCCTGTGCAGCCTTACTGCTAAAGGTAACCACTTCGTTGCCGGATGCTGCGACAGGCGTTGCGCGGTGCCCGCGTGTGGACGAGTTTCCGCCTGCCACGAAAAACAGTGTGTCGGGAAATTCCATCGAAGCAGCAAACTCCTTCCCCGCGTTCCCCCGCCGCGGGGCTCGGCACCCACGCCCCGGGCGACGCGCGGCAGCGCCGGCCCCGCACAGCGCGGCACAGCGGGGCACAGCGGGACCCGGCGGGGCGCGGGCGGACTTTCCGCAGCTGCGGAGGGGGCTCCGCTCCGCCACCCGCCGCCGCCGACACCCCGACACCAGCGGAGGGGCATCCTGGGCGCCGGGCCGGCGTTCTGCTGCCAAATGCCCGCGGGTGCGGGGAGGGGGCGGCGCGGGCAGGTGAGCGGCCCCCGTGGGCGGGCCGGGAGCGGAGCCTCCTCCCGCAGCTCCCGCCCGCCGGCGCTGCTGGGGTGACGGCGGCCAGAGCCGCGTCCGTGCCGTGCCGAGCCGTGCCTGCCCCGCGCCGGGCCCGGGCCGCTCCCGCCGCAGGCGCGGCCCGTTCGGAAGCGCCCCGACTCCCCCCAGCGGCGCGGCGGCGCAGCGCGGGCGGAGCGGCGGCCGCATCCTGCGCGGGGCTCGGCTCTGCCGCGCCGCTGCGCCTTGCGCTGCTCAGCGCCCCGTGGCTTTCCCCAGCGCGGAGGAGGACACTGCGGGTTAATCTTCACCGATCGCAGCATCCAAACTGCCCGCGATTGCTGCTCTTCGCCCTCCGCTCGGAAGTCACTGAAGCGGCGGAGCATGGGCTGGAGTTAAAGAGAAACAATCAAACCCCTTGGGTTGGTTTTTAAAAATTTTTTGGGGTATGTTTTTAGTTTTGAGGGTGGGGGATGTTCGTTCGTTCGTTTGTTTGTTTGTTTTTTAATCGAAGTATTTTGCGGTTTTCAAAGCTTTACTATTAAAAGCTTAAAAACTTGTCTCCCCATGGTCTTCCTCCAGCCTTGTTTACAGTGTATTGACATCTGTAGATTGGTGTTCGTAGCGTACGAAGTACATCAGGCAAGTAAATGACCCAGGTATAACAGGCACCATAAGCTCAAACTCTCTACACTCTTTTTCATTATAAGAATTTTTTGCCATCTTTGAACTAACTTCTTTTAATAGGCATAAGCACGTCTGATATTTCCTTAGTCTTTTCTTCTCCAGCACAGATAGACATGTGGAAATCACTGCCCTTGTAGGAAGCAGAATAAATAACATTTTCTTTTTCCCTGAAGAATCTCCTCAGCCACATTTGTAAGAAAAGCTCAATATTTTTTTTTTCCTCTTTGTTCTCCTTGTGAGAAGTATCACAGGGAAAGAGCAAGGGGTCAGTTTGTGCAACTTAAAATGCATTTTAATAGCAGAGCCAGACCTTAGTCTTGAATATAAAATATCCTTCCAGGACTGAAATTATTTGGTTTGGTTTTTTTTAACAAATACAAAGCTGTGAAAAGAAGGTAAACTATTAATAACAGGAAAAAAATCTAAAAAATACTAGCAGTAGCAGGAGTGTATCCTTTTTCCCTGCTTTACTTAGCAAGCAAGCTGTAGGTGACTGTATCTTAGTAGTTTATAAACAATACAGAGACATAAATCCTTTGGACTGAAGATGTAACTTAATTCCACAAGTAAAGCTGAATAGCAGTTTAATATGGAGAAAGTGAGAATATTTTTTACATAACCACTTCTCAGAACTGATCAAATATGCCATACCCAGGAACTTGCCAGCTCCTAGCCCATTCTCCATTTTCATGATTACATGATTACACAATTATTGATAGCACAGTTGTAAAATGCTTCTGTGTACCAATGGCCTCTGGCATTCGTGTTCATTAGGCAGAAAGGTAAAGACTGTTAACGAGTGATTCAGCACCAGTGAAACTATTTTGAACACAAGGTTTAGAAAAATTTGTATGTGTGCACAGTGAGTGTTTGGAACTGGCCCTGGACCTTCAGCACAAAGGAACCTTTGCCATCCACTGCAGAGCCTGTCCTTCCTCAGTGGCTGCACAGAGTTCCTGAGGGTTGATGTGCTGTGCTGCACTCACTACCTCAATTGATCACATAGCGCAAAATAATTAAACTAAGCATAGCCTGAGACTTTGTCTGAGGGAAAAGTGATGTATCTGAATATTTTCTTTCTTTGCTGATTGCCATTACCAATGCGCATTATTTTTATCATTGTAACACCATAAATCATTTCTATCTGTTCAAGATATCAAGAATTTCTGGACAATGTAGGTAGAGTTGTTGAAATATAATTTAAGTACTTGCCTTGACCATTCAGGGATACTTTGTCACTCATAAAACAGAAAATAGCAAATATATCTCTGCATTGTTCCTATAGTTTGTATGTATGATTTTTACCTTCTATAAAATTGAGCAGTGCTTCAGAAGTAACAGTAACTGGTAGGACCCAATCCATGTTTTTTCTGACATTAACTCCAGTGACTTTAAAGATATTCAACAGGCAAATATCATGGGCTTTTTCCTTCTGTTAAAAGCCAGAGAATTAAGAAAAGCCCATTCTGGAAAAATGGATGCATACTGCAAATTAGTGAAATACATAGCTGCATCTTAAAACTTTTTTTTTCCCCCAAATTTTGTGGAAATGTGTATTTTAAAGTCATATGTTAACATTTCAGTAAAATGTTATTAAACATAACCAGGCAAAAATATATTTTTTTTCCTATGGTTGGTCTGTGTTTAAATCATCTGCAATATTTTGTTAAAAGGCTGAACAAAATTTCAGCATATTTGTTTATCGGCAGTAACCCTGGACCTGTATTTTTCAGGACCTGAAAGCATCATGCTTTTCTTATCTTTTTAATCACTCTCTGATTGCATAAACATGTTGACAAAAAATTATTTAGAAGCAATCTCAGCTTCAAGTTTTGCAAATTGAACAGAATGGTTAATCATCGCAAATTCCCTCATCTTTTACAGTAATCCCTGATACTGTAGGCTGTCAAAGAATATTTCTGAATATAATCTTGGACTAATTTCCATATGAGAAGAGTTAGGTACCATAGACATAAACAATACTGAAGGAGAGAATTAATGAATTCTTTATAGAGAAGTGTGTTCCTAATTTGATTGCAAATATTCTCAACAGGATAAGAGCTTTCTTTCTAGGTGATTTCTCTAACTTAAAAATATTTTTTCATCTCAGACACATTTCCCTGCGAGAGACTTTGTGTATGTACTCCCTATTTCTTTTGTCCTTCTTTTGTTTCCTCATAGGAAGAAGAAATAATCTTATGAAAAGAATATAAGGACATGGTTTCAGACAAAACTGAACCAGTATTTACTTGTGCATGTGAGTATTTTCAGCTTGCTAGAATAGAGGAATTAAATTAAGATTCTCGATATTCTTTTTATTACTCTGTCTGGCAACTCCCTTGCTCCCCTAACCCTCATTTTCCAGTCCACTAACCAGGGATAGATTATATGTTTACTCTACTGAGTAATGTACTGAGGCTCAATAACTTCATAGGTTTGGATGTTCAAAGCAAGTTCAAGACCCTTGTATAAAAATAAAAGAAAATGCCATGGCACAAAATACAGTAATCGAATTTGAGAAAGTTTTAGAGGGGTATCTTTCCAAGATATTTTCAGGAATGTTATTTTGTCCAGGAATCATGCGTGTTCCTTTTCGCATATGGTTCTTAAGAATTTGCTGTTGCTTTTAATGAAAATCTAGTTATCAACTTTGCTTCCATTTCAGTTTGTCAGCTCAAATCTTGTGTGTCTGGCTGAGCAGTCAAAAGATCTTTAGCTCACAAATTGGGCAAGATCTCTTCAGCACATAACTTTGAATGTGAGTCTGAAAATTTGCAAAGTTTAATACATTAAGGAAGACTTTGTGAAGGAGCCAAAATATTTCCTACCTTCATAGAGCTATTTCATTATTTTTTTCATCCCCAAAGCTTACGAGGGAGAAAATTACAAGGCACAAGATTTTCAAAAACATAGATGGAAGCAGGTTATTTATCTATTCCTAGACATACTGAAGTTAAATGCAATGTGCCCTCCATATATGTCAGTAATAACTAAGATATAGTGTGTTGCCATTCAGGTTTGTGTTTATTTGTCTTCACAAATACTTTTGCTCATGTTTGCTAAATATCTAATTATGAGGAACTTTTTTTGTTGACGCACACTTTAAAGAGCTCAAAATTTATGCCTTTGTGTTAAAATATTTTAATACTGTCAGTTTGAAAGGCCAAATAAAAGTATTTGTTTCTACCCACTCAAGAGCCTGTGTAGAGCGTCTGTCTTTACAAAATGTAAAGCTCATTGCACTGATTTGTCATTAATACTGATTCAATAAGAATAACTGAAATATCTCATCAATAAAGTCGAAGCAAGAGAATCCATGGCCCTAGGATAAATATAGAGCTTTCCTTTTCCCATCCACTTCAATTCCTAAAGACATTAATTTTAAGATCTTTTTAAAAGACTTTTGAAAGCAATTGCTCAATCTTAATTTATTACAGAGCTAGGATCTTCCAAAACCTCCAATTTTGGTATTATCACTGTAGAAGCAAGTATTTAAAGCTTGTAGGAGCAAGAAAGATTAAGTACTGTACTGTAAAAATAAAGTATAATGTGGAAAAAAAAACCCAAGCAGTGGACAGTATTAATGCCATTATTGCAAAGATTGCTGTTTAGTCCTGCAAAAAGCTCTGTATTGAGCAGATAGGTTATGCAGGTTATACAGATTATGTTACATGGGCAGGCTCTCATTTCAGCATCCATGCATCTCCTATGATGACAGGGCAGGACTCAAACCAGCTAGGGTAAATATTAATCCTGTTTGACCTTGGGATACTCTTAAATGATATTTTGTGTTGCTTGCTGTTCAAATGCACATGCTGAGACTGCATTTTTCCAGACTCCTTATGATGCAAGTTGCCCTTTTGGGATTCTTTCTCTGCACTGAGTGATTGTATATGGTGGTCTAGAACATCAGCATTTGTTTAGAAACTCTCTTTTCAAGCAGTCTTTGTAAAACAGGCAGCAGGAGATTTAAAAAATAACAGACAAACAAAACAAAACCCTCAGAAGACTAAAAGAGGTTTACATGCATGTAAAGCCAAACACTGAATTCACAATAATATGACCAGAAACAGGTGCTTGCAGATATATGTGGTTTTTGGTTTTGTAGTGATGCATTGACTAATGGAGAAATCACTGATCTTGCTTATGGGCATGCTGTCTTTTGTTTGTTGCTGGTTTAAGCCTCGTTGCACAGGATAGACAGCTAGGGTATTTTTTTGTCTGTGTCCAGATAAGTGAAGGAAAACAAGTTAGAAAATCAAGACACAGGTTATCACCTGGAAACAGGATGGAAATTCTGTACTTGATTGCCATAAACCCCTATGCAGTAAACATGATTATTAATTTTTATTATTAATAGCACACTTTACAAGAATAAAAAAATTGACAAGATACCCTTTAATAATTTTCAGAATTTAATCAACTTTCAGGATAATTTTCAATTTAAGTTTGTGCAACTGCAACCATTATTCTTGCTGTTCATTTTCCATATGAATCATAAGCTGTAAAATCATAAACAGTTCCTATTGTTGCAAAACCCTGTGCTTGCTTGTGCATATCTTTCAGTACATAGCAAAACCTTAGACTTTGACACTGTTCCTTCATCACACAGCACCACCCATTAACTAACATTACTCACCTCAGTGAAAATGAATCAACTTTAAAAAGACCCAAACAACAGAGCTCCAGAGTAGGTTATTACAGATCATGCCGCAGTTCTGGACTGAGTTAGCACTGGAGGCTGTCACTGCCCTGATATGTTGCACAAGTAAGAGTTTTATGGTCTGAAGACAGTCTGAGGAGTTTACAGGTAGCTGAATGGCACGAGACAGTATCTCCATTCAGGAAACTTCAGAGCTGCTTGCCCAAGGCAGGCTCAGCACATGTCGCACGCTGGAGAGCTCTGTGCAGAGGAGATGCTCTCCTGGCCAGGGGAGCAGACCTGACCAGGCATTGCTGGGTGCTGTGGGTGACACGTGGCCTGTGCAGATGGTGGTCTCCAAGCTGTCTGTCAGCAGGGCACAGAGGTTACCCCCGTGAGTGCTTGGTGCAGCTTCTCATCCAACGCGGTGTGCTTTGTACAGCCCTGGTGCTGCAGCCGTGGAGCAAGGTCCTTTGTGCTGGGGACAAAATCTAATCTGGTTAAAAGAACAAACGGAAACAAGTCTGATATATATTACTGCAGTTAATTAGCAAGCAAATTCTGGAGAAGTCTGTGTGCAACTATGCACTTTGGAAGGTTTAGCTGGAAGAAAGAAATCTCAGAGGTCTCAGTGATGAAACACTGAACAGTTATTTACTATAGGTGGGGTGGAAGACCCTTGCAGTGCTTTTAGCTGTTTGGAATTCAACAATGCTTTTAATTAAAAAGCCTATTCTTAGACTCATGTAACTGAGAGAAAATAAACCCTTTCCTTTTAGCAACTACATTTATGAACAGTTTGCAGAGTAGAGTTTGAAGAGGGAGGCCTAAATGTTTTGAAATAGCAAATGTCACATTCATGCCTGGGTACCTGTTATTTGTAGTCCTGTACTTTTGTGAATTCCAACACAACATAGAAAGGGAAGGCCTATCAAAGACATTTATGAACACAGCAAACAACAACTTTCAAGACAGAGTCATGAGGGAAAGGACATTTTCTTAGCCCTCTTTATTCCTAAATCAGAGAGGTCCACTAATATAGCACATTTTTTGTAGATTTTGTGGACAGCCTTTTCCACTGCATGGTTTACCAAGTTTGGCTGACTCTTGAATTCCAGGAGATTAGACTCAGCCAAACAAGAACAGAACAGAATTAGCTGCCTTGTGTAATCTATGCCAACAAAACAGACATCAGCTTGACAAATGCCAGTCTGATAATCATCATGGAAAGCTAAATGCAGAAAAGCAACAAGGTTAAGATTTTTTCGGACTGCTTAACAAGACTTCAGTTGCAGTCTCACTATCAGTGAAGGTGCTATGGGTCCAGTGGAGAATGGATTTATGCAAACATTGCAACAGTTTGAATAGCATTGTTTGCTTTGTGCCAGTTCTCAGTTAATATTTTTCTCCTTACCATCAGCTGTGCCAGAGCCTTCTAGACCATTGTAATGTCAGAGGAGAAAATATGAGAATTTTATTTTCTCAGACTATAATATCAAAAACTTAGATGAGAGAAAGTAGTCTTTTGGCACTCATGATCCTCTTCCTTCATTATGATTTTTTTTATAAGTTTCATCTCAGATGAGCTTTTGCACAGACTTCTCCGCTTAATGAAAATTATTCATTAAAATCTTACTCTTTTAAATTGAAGTTACAAGAGACTTGTACAGTTAAGAAATTAATTTCGCACCTTTTTGGCAATCATTTGCTTTTACTATCTTCCATTTTGGACCTTGGCCATAGGCACTCCAAAGACATGCATCTTACCTTTGACATTGGAAAGGTGTTCTCAAAACTAATTTTTTCAACCTTCAATTTCAAAGGGAAGAAAACAGGAGACAGTGGAATCCAGCTACAAGATAACTGAAATACAATTCTGAAATTTAGGACTCTCTAACAAATGTTGAAGGAAAATGCCAAAATCAAGAATTGAAGGACTAGAGATTAATCCTAAAAGGATAGAAGTAAGATCTTGAAAATAATTCATAAGCAGACTTCTTAATTAGGAGGGATTATTAATATATTATAAAATCCACTGTGTATTCTTAGATCATTTAGCATTTCAGCATAAACAAAAGAAAACAAACAATAACTGTTTTACACTTCTGAAATCCTTTTGTCAACAGGCATGTGGTAGAAACAGAATGGAAAATCATATTATCTAAAGGCTGCCAATTAAATCACTTAAAACAGCAAAAAGTTTTTCACTTTGAGTGACAATTGATGTTTTCTGCTGTCCAAATGTTGCTGTATCTTCCCTGAGCCAAGAAATAGGAGTAATGATTCATTTTGTGTGACTATTAAACTTTACTTCAGAGGGGAAAGGAAGGGAAGAGGGAAAAGCCCTGGGGCAAATCAAATCAGAATGCGGCACTCTGAGGTCTGAGGTCAGTAGCCAGAGTGTTGGCTTTTTTTTATTACTAAGTTACCTACGATTTGATTGGTTTGATCCTCCTTTGACATGTAATCGAATATCAGAACTTTAACAGAAGGAATTTGCTACTTGATTTTATTGCCACATACTCCCATTTAACAGAGCCTTGAGGTTAGGTTCTGAGTTGGTCTATATGACCTAGTCAGCTGCAGAGTGGATGTTCTTTGTTCAGAGTGTACCACTAAGGTTGCAGCTGCTGTGTCAGAGTGTTCAGTAAAACACGCTGCTCCTGCAAGGTGCTGAGTGAGACTGTCGCACAGAGCACATTCATTTCTCCTCATCTTTGGTGCAGTAAAGGACGTTCAGGATTTTACAGAAATTAATCCAACAGTATTAGACCTAGAGTGGATAAATCTTCCACGTGTTCAAGAAAATTAGGGTGTGGTTATAAAACATGTTTGTGGCCAGAGTCCATGCAAATTGTCATAAAGAGTGATTTACAAGTCGCTTACGAGAAGAGCTGTAGCAAGACACTTAACACAATCTTGCCAAAATCATGCAGATCTGACACAGCACAGTTTCTTTTGCATGACTTGTGCCTGCAAGATCGTGCTCTATGGCATAGGCTTTACGACTTAAGGGATTCTTATATCAGTAGTGTAAATTTACATACGGGATAGACAATAAATCAAGATTAATAAAATATATGATTAATTTTTGCTAGTAATGGAAAAGCTTATGAGAAAAATCAAAGACTATTCAACTGAGTTGAAGTTTTACCTGCAAACTTATCCTTGCCACCAAAAATACTGTAGGTCAAGAAACTGTAATACATGGTATTCAGTGTAACTGGCAAAGCAGCAAAGGAGATCGTTATGGCACAATGAATAGCTCAGGAGTATAAAGCCTGATATGACTATTTATATTGTCAGACTAAATGTAGACCTCGAAAGCTTTTTTGCAACAGAGTCCTTATCTATCTATCCGTCTATCCCCTTAAAAGAGCACCTTTTTTTTTTTTTTTTTTGGTCCTGGAAACCTTGAAAGGTTATAATAATGGTTTAAAATAAGTAACTCTCAATTTTTCTTTTGTGATCATCATCAATTCCACTTCTCTAAAGAACCTCATAAACACAATGGGCCCAATGCCAAAACAAAAATTAAATGCTCATGTGATACTCAAGGGAAGACATACTTTAACTATGAAGTATTCTCACAAGGAGCCTCATAAACCCTACATGAAAGTGAATGATCTACAGTTTGTGGCATTAATGTTTGTTGCTTTGACAGCACTTTTTATCAAAATAACTACAATTTTCAAAGAAAGACTTCTTAATTTTGACTATATTGCTTTTTTTGTTGGAAAGAAGCTATAAATAATAAGTTCACTAAGTTTTGGGGGGTAGTTTGCAGTCGATCTAGTTTCTTCTGCAGCAGTTAATCCCTTCAAAGTATCATCAATTCGTCAGTTCATTATTTTCTCTAAGCGTAGATGGAATATATTAAAGCTATGTGGAAGCATTTAAAAAGGAAAAAGCTTGGAAAAGAACAGTCCCCTGCATGTCAGCCCTTTAGAGAACTGAAAAAAAGAGATGCTTTGTTGTATTGTTTCCCCAAAATGCTTCTACTGTCCTTTCCCCTTTTCCTCATCTACTGTATTTATCTTTTTTTTCTTGTACTCATTTAAGAAACTGCATTAAAAAAGCGAGTCAGGTTACATTTGTCAGGTATAGCTGCACTCATATTACTCTGATATTCTCTAGCTGCTCATTGCTTTTGTTACTTTTTGTTGATTTATAAGAGCTGGCTGTAATTTGGTAGCATGCATTTTAAAAGAAGTGGCAGTTTAACATCAAAAGACACAGAAGCAGTAAAGGTCTCAGACTTGCACAAAGTTTCCACATACACAATATACTATTGTTTGTACTGCATATGCATAACAATTGTTTGAAAGTATTCAGCCTTGCTTGCCAATAACTTCTCAGACATGTGTATGGGCCTAGAGCTTTTACGTTTAAGGTTTTTTATTTGGTCTGCTTAAGAAGATGGACGCAAAATTCATCATGGACTTCAGTGAGATCTGGATTTCATTCACAGTGAGTAAGAAACATAACACCACCAAACAGAATATCTGCAATATGCAACTCAGTGGCATTAAATCTCAGAGTACTGTGCAAGATTTTCTAGCATAATTTTCTTTTATTTACAGCTAACAGAAAGAAAAATAAAAATATTTCAGAAGCTTGCAAATTTCACTACAAAATATACAAGAAAATTATTTGATTTGTTGCATTCTGCAGGTATCAAGACATATCTTGCTCAGTCTGCAGAAGAATACGTGGAAAATATAATTGGTTGTAAACAAGGGAAAAGTTTGAGGCCATGTTTAGATACCCAGCATCACAGTGTGTTTTAGAAAGAGAGGTAGAGAAGAATTTTGTCTCCTTTTTTACTGGGAGGCCCGAGGCATTTGAGTTCAGTACTTCTCCAGAATCATCTGCTTCACAGCTGTGGATGAGACTTCTCTGTAGGTCCTTGGAGCTTTGGTTGGCTGTGGATTGAAGATGACTACTAGATCAGGTAGTTGTCCACAGTTGCTACTCCATGATATTGCAGTTCTGAAAGCTATGGCTCCTTTTTGTGTGCTTTCCTCAGCCGTTCTTGAAGAGTCAACAAGACTTGCCTAACAGCATCACACTTCCTGCAGGAGCCACCCCATTAAGAAAACTTAAAACTGTGGAATAATGCCTTTTCCAGCAGTACCCAAAATAGTCTTCATTAGGAACTACACCAGGATTAAGACTGAAGTCTGAAAGAACTTTGTTACTGCTTACAGTGAAATCAGAATTTTGCCAAGTTTAATGTAACATAATCCAGACCAGGATTTATGGACACCCTGCATGCTGATACGAGGCAGCACCAAGCTGTATTTAATCAGATAGGGAGTGGAGACTTAGAGCATGCTGTCTGTGGCAAGTAGTTTCAATAAACAGTGCCTTTTAATATATTTATAAGCATCTTCCACCATCGTTTTAGACAAAGAAAAAGCACTGCACCCCCAACTTCATTAATACCATTAGGTGGTTTTGGTTTTGTTAAATAAACTGTATCCTCTCCCTGGTAATTTTCCAATAACGTCCCAGCTTCACTGATCTGCACTAAAATCCTTTACCTCCTCTGTTCAGATCTCTTTCTTTGCTCTTGCAAATACTTAGTTAACACCACTTGACTGCTAAGAAGTTAAAAGATCAACTGTTCTATCCAGAATATAACGGGTTTATAGTTATGAGTTCTCACAACCTAGATTTTCCAGCAGTCCATATCTGATATTTGCTTGTTCCACAACCTTTGACAAATCACTTAACTTTACAGACTCACAGTTTACATATCTGAAAAGCAGGTCTAGTAATAACTACCTACTTTTCACAAGTGTTGAGGGGATTAATTAGTCTGTGTTTGTTAAGCACTTAAAATCCCTCAGATGAAAGACACTAAATTAAAAAAAAATATTTCGGCTCAGAATTTTAAAGGCTGGAGTTATTGTTATCATGGTTCATCTGATTTTAAATGGTATAGTCACTGTAAATTCACTTCATTTGTCTCTGTGATTGCTGAAGCATCTCTCTCCTCAAATAATGTCCAGTCTTGAAAGCAGAGAAAATCTGAGGGATGGACAATCTGATATCCCTGGACAGCTGTAACCTGGTGATACTGTAAAACTAGTTGTTACACAACTGTATCAAATTTGCCAAGCTACAGCTTTTATCCCTTTGATTCTTCTAGCCTTTGTCTGCTTTGTCTAAGTGCTCTGTTGTACTGTATCTTCTCTTTTAGTTGATGCTTATGTTTCCTCTGACTGAAGAATCTTTGATAAACTGGGAACTGAGTGACTCTGGGAACTCAGTTAATAACCTGCTTTTCAGTGTTCCATTAATTTCTATAGTTCTTCACAGAACAAGTTCGTAATTTTCAGCATTTTTCTGTTGTAGATAAAACTGAATGCAAATATACTCAGCAAGCCACAAGATGCTCTTGCTCCTCACAGACAAGTATTTCTCTACCTAAACTTCTGAGCATTTTTAGCTATAGCTATGAATAAATATGAATCAAATAAAGAGGCTTGTAAGCACTTGATTATTCACCCTAAATAGTGGCTTTTAATGAAGCATTTTACCTATTGGTGTGCTAAAATGACCAATGTTTTCTCTATTCCCTTGCTTGTACATTAAATAAAAGTACTATGAATGAATGCTTTCCTACATTTTAGTCCACACAAGCATCATACATAGGAAGATCAGACTCTGTATTCGCAGGAATAGCATGTAAAAATCTATGTGTTCCCCTGTCACAGGGATACACATAAAGTTTTTGGGAGTCTATAGTTATGAGTCAGTAGCCTCTCTATGTGCCATACACTAGTAGTTTCACATGCTTTAAAATTCCTGTGATCCCCAGGCAATAACAACATCTTTCAAGAATTTCTTTCACAGGAACTTTTTCTTTGTGTCTCTGTATTTTTTTTGTTTTGTTTATTTCTTGCACAGAATCATGCTGAGCTGGAAGGGACCTGTCAGGATCGTGGAGTCCTACTCTTGGTCCTGCGCAGTACAGGCCAAGTCACACTATGTACCAAAGCATTTTCCAAACATTTCTTGCACTCTGTCAGGCTGGTGCTGTGACCACTGCCCTGGGGAGTCTGTTCCAGTGCCCAAACACCCTCTGGGGCAAGAACCTTTACCTGATACCCAGCCTAAACCTGCCCTGACACAAGTTCAGGCCATTCCCTTGGGTCCTGTCACTGTGTACCCCAGGGAAGAGATCAGGGTCTGCCTCTTCTCTCCCCCTAGCACAGATGTTGTAGACTGCAATGAGATCTCCTTTCAGTCTCATTTTGTCTTTCAAACCGTCTAGGACAATATTTAAAAACGTTGCCTGCTTGCTTCTTCTCTCTGGGACCTAAGTCTTTATTCTCACCTCAACAATGGGTAAACTGCATTTTATTAATGTTTTTTATTCTGCATTAGTTAGGACACTGTAGCCTGATTAGTTTTTTCCCCACCTAAAAATATGTGTATTTCCCACTTTATAAAATAAAGTATATTCTTTACTTTGTTCTGCTTTTAAGGTAATGGTAAAGACATCTGTGACAAGAAAACTAAAGATTCTTATTACAATTAGAAAGAAGCAATGTCATAAGCATGTACAACACATATAAATTACATGAAGTAGATGGACAGACTTTCTGTGGTGTCAGCCTTAGTAATTTTGCCAGTGAAGCTTCAACTGCCAAGAGATGAACCTCCATTTTATCTTTAGGAGCTATGCCATAATGTTGCAGATCTAAAATTGAAGATGTTTATTCTGGCATTTGCTCACACTTTAATCTTAGGCCATCCCTACTAGCTGTACATGGTAGCAGCGGTCCCAGCTGGGGAATGATGAGCATTGGCTCCATGATTGCAGAAGGCTGATCAATTGCTTTATTGTACTGTACTGTACTGTGCTATACTATACTATACTACTAAGAAAAAACCCATGTGGATCCAATTGGTCCATGAATCCAAACACCATCACCAGTGTCCAATTAGGAAATCACCCTTCGGTAAACAAATCTCCATAACACGTTCCACATGTGTGCAACAACAGGTGCAGCAAATGAAGATACAAATTGTTTCTCATACTTTTCTCTGATCTTTCTCATAGCTTCTCACAGATTTCCAGGAAAATCCTGGGAGAGGGCTGTCTCTCTCTGTTCAGAGGATATGTGATTACCACAGCTGTATCCATAAACAACTGCTCTTCCTTCACGGGATTTATAATCTTGCAATGCAAGTGTTTGAAATTAACTTGAAGACATTTCAAATGAAAATTATCAAAACTAGTTTTGCTCCTGTTGTACTACATGGATGTTAGTGTCCAGTACTCCAAGACCAGGTTTATTCAGAAACTCCACATCCAGACAGTCTTCATGTTTTAATACCAAGTTTACTTATTGTAAGATATTTGACATTACAAGGGGGTCAGGAGAGGAATACAGCAGTATTGTGTAGAAAATGCAACACAAGGATAATAAAGCAATTGCAGTGCATAGTTGAATAACAGCAAAAATCTAATTCCCATTCCAGGTGTCCCCATGCTTTCTGTCTCTGGGGTGGTTGGTTGAAGCCAGCTCATACCTGCTGCTCTGAAGTTTATTTTCCTGGTTCCTCAGCTTTCGTATCCCTGTGTTGGGCTGAGTCACTTGTACACTTCTGCCATGAAGCTCTGTTTTAGGATGGCACTCCTTTTTGATTAGCTTTTGGAAGGACATCCACACAACTCGTTGATCCACTCAACTGTCAGAGCCATTGGTTAAACCAAAAGCCAGCTTCATGCTGAGTTTGTGCTGGGGTAAGTTCTGCTTTCTTTGCAACAGCTGTGGTAAAGAAAGTGCTCTTCCCTGAGCCTCAGGAACACATCTTTGCCCATCTCCTCTGGGTCTTTCTCCATTGTGGGGGTTCATTGATCAGTTACAGTTGATGTGACCTGACCCTTAGTGATTTTGCAGATATTTCTACAGACAGAGGAAAACAATTATGTTAAGATAGATGCACTTTAGCTAATGCACCAGTGAGGTCATTAGGAAGGAAAGCAGCAGGCATGGTACTGGCTGTTATACACATATCACACCATTCTGAAGAAGCAGACAGCATAATAAAAATTCAGATGAGATCTATACATTAGACTAAGTACTTCTAGCAGTGAAATCAGAGTGCATTTGCCATCCAGGATGCTTTTTATGCTTATCCTTTCCTGACACCTTTTTTTTCTAACTGTCTCTGACAGCACTGTCATGACAGAACACCGGACACGTCAAACCTTTTGTCCAAGCTGGTGCAGCTGTTTTTACATTCTTCATGTAATAGGAACATCGCCAGGGTCACTAACTAGCATCAGTCAAACTTGAGAAGTGTTTTAATCCAAAAATCTTTTGAAATAAATACATTCCTTAAACAGATTATGGCCATTTTCTTATATTACCTTAGACAGAAGAGATGAACAAACCAAGACTGATATGGTTAAAACACAGCTAAGGTTTATTTTAATTCCTTTCAAGCAGAGATCTCAAAGTAAATACTGATCTAAGACCACAGAATTCCTCTGGGAAGTACATTTGACTCTGAATTATTCTAATAGCTTTACAAATGCATAAATAGGCTAAATGAATTATTCCACTAAACTCTGTCAGAATACTGTTATTACATTTGACTTGGAGACCTGAATAGACCACATACACACAGTGCCTGAGTGAACCAGTGGTACACAAACACAGCTTGGAGCAGTTGCTATCACAGCAAGGTTATTAACTTATTTCCATAAGGTATGACAATATATGTATTTATGTCATCTGCATATAAGTAAATAAATGCTAAAAATCTGTATTCTTGGACATGGAGTTTCTGTAATTTCTATTGGATACGCAATCTTTGTCCCCAGGGAAAATATATATAGAAAGCAAAGTAGGCATTACTGACTTTCTGGAACAGGTCCCTCATCAGAAAATGTATTACAGGAATTGGTAAACACCATAATTACTTTTCCTAATTTTTGTAAGATAGTATTATTTTTAATGGTAGCTTTAAAGTTTTGTATGTGTTTTGTTAATTTTAGCAATTTTTGTAAAACCCTGTGCTCTTGGGTATTCTCCTACCAGAAATACAATGAGTTCTACATTGTGAGTGACAGTTCTAGATTAACAGGTCAGCAGTATTGTAAAAAGGTTGTTGACAACTCCTCTGACAGATTGCTCTAAGAGCTTCCACGTACATCTGGCAGAAGGACTGGGCGCTACAAAAGATAAAACTTTCTAATAAATCTTCAAGAGACTAAAAAAATCTAGTGGAACAGTTGAGTTAGTGGTATGAAGTGGAATAAGCCCAATTTTTATGGCATGTTGCCACAGTGTTCCCAAATGGCTTTAAAATGAAACAAGGAGACAATGTGTGTTTATTGTGGAGTTATATGAGCAGCCAGAGAAAAAGAATTAAAGGCAGAGATGTTTTGAGTTGTAAGGGAAATCAAATCAAAAGGGCCATATCCATATCACATCACCGCTGGCTGCTAAGGCTTTATTATGTATGACAAATAGGTTTGAGAACAAGCAAATTTTTTTTTATTCTTTTTTTTTTTCCCTGTAAGTCTGTTGCCTCATTGCCTGCTGTGGCAGCTAGGTAATGGAGATTACTTCATGCCCAAGTGGGAATGAATAGGCTACTGTGTACAAGTCTGTTGGGAAGGAAAATATTTTGGCTATCTTCATCTCAGAGCACAGTATTTTTGCAGAGATTTGAAAGCAGAGTCACTGGGTTGCAGGGAAGAGGGTGATGGAGTAAATACAATAGCAATACATAGTTTGGATAGCATTAAAAATAGTTTTAATCTGAGTTCTTTTTTAGTCGTTTAGAAATCTCACATTTTACTCTTTCTTTTCCACCTGTGTCCAATCCATGGCAGCCTCTGCTGCTTTGGGGTTACAAAAAAAACCCCACTATTTTTCCTGGGGATAGCTGTTGGTGCTGAGACTAAGATCATTTAGTGTTCTTAAGCTGGCAGCATCTCACATTGTGAAGTTCCCACCTCACAAATGACATGACAATGCTCTGCCATGGAACAGTGAAAAACAAATCCCTGCACTTCTGTTTCAGGACAGGTTAGACAGATATGACACTCTAAGTGTAAGGCACTAATAGGTTCCTTTGTCCCTGCAGCAGTGTCACACGAGGTCGGGAACTAAGCCTGGACAGAGAAAAATGGAAAAGCTTGAGAACAGAGGCTAGGCTAAAAGAGTGATGAAAACCAATTTAGCTGTAATCTGGCAGCTGTAAATTTAACTGTGGTCGCAGAATATCTATAATTAGGAACAGGATAGAGAAGCAGACAGTATAGAAATAGCAAAAGAGCCAGCAAGATTTTGGTGGAGTTTTCTGACTATGATAGATTATTCTAAAACTGAAAGAAAATTGTACTAATGAAGACAGCCCAATATTTTTAAAGTGTGTGATCAGGTACCAAAACTAGGTCAAGACCAAAATAACTTAGGGAGTTTTATCTCATTGAAAAAAAATTAAATTAATTTACGACAACTAGTTGGGCTAGCAAAGATACTTTCCAAACCAGAAGATGGTAGCATTAAGTCAATATGGTGCAATTTTGGCTTTCAGATGAAACTGCTGTGTGAACAATAAATGCTCTCGTTGTGTGTGTGAAAGGAAAAAACTGGCATGAACTCTGCAGAAATGCTCAGCAACAGGTCATTAACAATTCTAAGAATATAAAGTAAACCAGAACAAAGGACAGAAGCCTTGGGATTTATCTGAGATTTCCCCCATTAAGAGATGTGGCAGTATTCACTTTGCTTATACCATCTGCACAAGTAAGGAACTCAGTCCAGTGCTCCAGGCACTGCTATATTAAAAATTGATAGGAATTCACTGTATAGTAGATTTTTCCTTCTAAGGAACTGCTAAATAGTTAATGAGGTGTTAGGCAGCTGAGTCCATCCTGGATGGGTAATTCTTTCAGTAACAACAGTTTGTTTGCCCCTTGAGGGTTTATTTTTTTTACTATCTAGTACAACAAAATATAATTTGACTTAGGCTTATTATTTTGTAACCTAAAAAAATATATATGAATTGATTACTGTCTTCTAAATGATCTGAACACCTTTGGAAATCTTTCCCTGCTCATAAATAAACAATGAACAAGTAGGTAGTCAGCATCTGTCTGATGAATTACAGTGTTTGAAGCATCACAGTCAATATGATCTAGTCAATAATAGACAGCAGCAAAAAAAGATACCAGCCTACCAGGCAGAAAAATGAGTCTTTCTTTTACTTTTACTCATTTCTTCCTAGTCACAGTGAATAGATATACCACTGAACATTCTAAAGCTATGCTACTACCATGTCAAGAGTCTCAGTACACTGAGCCAGTTTTTTGCCAGCTGTGTGTTTATCAGCTGTCAGTTTACTGTTTCTTTGTTAAAAAATTAGAAAGAGAGGGGAAAAAAAAGTAGTACTTTCTTTCCTGAGGATTTTGTGCTTAAAGATGGAGGCAACTGGAGCTGAGATCACTTTATCTGTCTGCAGAGGAATACAAAGGTAGGAAACATTTCATTCACAGAAAACTATAATATTCTTCTGTCAGGCAGTGAAAGAAGAAAGTGATTCTGTGAATCTTCAGGAACATCCACCTTTGTGAAAGTGTATATTGTTTCTTTTCTGAAACAGACCTCAGGTGAGTTTTGGCTTGTAGCTTGCGCTAGTAGAGAGAGGGAAATGCTCATGGGCAATAGTCACCAGCTCAAATCAAACCCACGTCTTCAGCCGTGGAACATCAGCTGTTCTGTTGCAGACAGAGGTCTTGCTGCAGGTGGGCAAGACAAAAGCAAGTGCATGGAGAGCACTGACAATCTGCACAGGCTTTCCAAGCCACCTGTTACAGGCATGCTCAGCTTTTCACAACATCTCCATCTACGTAGAGTAGCTGCTGCTGCCCAGTTCAGTGGATAAACATGGGTCATCGTGTGGTCATCTAATCTTTTTCGAAGTCCAGTAGGTACTCTAAGAGAAAATGCAGTAAGGAGTAATAAGATTGTGTAGTGGTATGGAGGGGTGTTAGGATACAAAAATGTAGCAGGTTTTATGTAAGTTATTTAAGCATTTGCTAGAATGGGTAGGCACAATCAGTTCAGTGCTGAAAACAATAACATAGCTGACTATGCAACACAAGGTATGAGGGACTACCTTGTAGCAGACAAACTAAATGTTTTATTGTTGGACCATTTTCACTCCACATTACCTTAGACAATCATAAAACATTATCTACTCCGTTGCACAAAAACTGCTTGGTATTTCTGCTATAACAGGACAGTCCTGAGCACAGTGCAAAAGCCAGGCAGATTTTGCAATATGCCTTAGAAAGACATGAAGAGAAGGACAGTCAGAACATAAACATTTTATAAAGTAATAAATCAGTGTTACAGTAAGTATGAAAATCTGAGCACTGACAGACGCCTCTCAAGTTAGTGAGGTAAGAAACTGTTGGGCTTGCATTTTTACGTTTTACAAGTTGTACTGTTTTTCCAACACAATATGTCTGAATATTAAGGAAAATAATTTATCTGAATGCAATATACTATACCTCAAATATTGCCCTCTGATCAGTTTTTCCCGAAGCAGTACTTCCACAAAATAAGAAGGGTTGCTGACTATTTAAACACGGGTGCAAACAAATAGAAAAATGCATATTTCAAGCCTAACAGGCCTTCTCTCCCAGGGCTACTGATCTGAATGGAGAAAGTTGGTGGCTTTTGCTAACAGTCCACAGGAGTCTGGGTTGTCTGTGTCATCACAATAGCTACTGATCATGCTGACAGCACCCTTTTACCAAAAGGTGCTGCATTTTAATCTCTTCCCTGGTCCCATCCATATATACGGATAGAAGACCAATGTTTGCCATTTTCTGTCACTGCAGACACTCTCTTCTGCTCTGCAGCTTTTCTCCTACTGCGGCCTTTGTCATATTTAACACAGAAAAAAAAGTAAATTTGGCTTCCCATTCACACATTTTTTCCCCTCATAAAGTCATAATTCTGCAGAGAGCAACCTGATTACCTAGGAAACAGAGCACAACCCAGTAGATTGCAAGCTGCTGCTATAGTAAGACAGAGTGCCTACAGCAGACAGGACCCTTGCATTTCCCTTTTAGGTTCTACTTTGAGTTATGATGGAAAGAACATAGGAAAAAATTAACCCTACTGGATCAGACCAAACCATCTAGGACAGTGTCTAGTCTGTGCCAGGGAAAAAAGACAAACAGGCAATAGGAGAAATTACTTACAAGCAGAGTGTAAATTTGTAAGGCACTTTTCTCATTCTGGTGCACTGTGATGCACCATGGAAAGTGACAGAAGCTGAAGCTTTCTTCTCAACCTAATGCAGAGGAATTGGTGCCAGAGGGAGATGAGTTTTGTGTAGTTTTTTCAGAGTTCAGAGTTCCCAAAACCAAAAATTTAAGTAATGCTGATGAAAAAAAGGTGAGGAAGCTTCTGTGTTTACAACTTCATGCAGTTCAGAGAGGAATATCAATAGTCTGTCAATAGTAGCTAAACCAGTCTGCAAGTTACAGCAGTGATGGCAACAGTTCTTAAAGAAACTACTTCATTTTTTTATTTGAATAAATGTACATGTTTCTACTAAGTCTTCACCAGTATTGCAATGGGTGCTCACCCTGGAGTACGTGCCAACAACAGTAGTGAAGCGAACTTTCATGAAAACCACCAGTAGTGACATGTGGCTAAAAACCAGATATTCTGAACAATTTGTCTGAGAAGGACGAATGCTTGTAGAGGTTGTTCTTTACAATGTGCTCGGTTTGCTGGGCTGAAGTGAATAAGCTAATAATTATTAAGCAGTTGTTAGAGAGTCTGTCTGAGACAGCATAGGCTGGAGCAAACCTCACCCGCCCAAGAAGATGTGAATAAACTGGAGGGCAACACAGAGAAACTCTTATGAAGAATCCTGTTGTTACAGTGGCATGCTGGAATGAACCACTGTCAGCAGGAGAGACAGCGAAAAGGGTTAAGGAGAGAGAAGAGGGATTCTGATACTTTTAGGAGAGTAATGGCTTTGGAAAGCAAGCATGCAAATAGGAGTGATGGATCTGTAACTACAGTGAATCCCATGGAGTATGTCCTGTAGTTCAAGCACAGCAAATCACACGGCTCAGATAAAACCCATCCGAGGGTACCAAAGAAAATCAGCCTTTGGAAATAATAGAAACAGCAATGAGGAAGCTGAATATAATGAATATAGGGACACAGAGCAAAAGAGGGAGCAATTGTTTTGCACTCAGTATATTCTATTTGCAGAATTCATTGTCAGAGTGGGGTCACAGAAAGATACCCAGAGACAAAGTAGGGCTGGTTCATGCTGTGACTTGATGATAACTCTGTGGTTATCCAAGTGGTAGGCAGTGTGCTCTGAAGTTTTGGTACAAGAAGACTTAAGAGGGAAGGAAAGTAGGTTAGAAAAAGTGTCCCATGCCTCAGCCACCTGTACTACTAGTGATGTCTACATCACAAAATTTGCCTTCTCTGTGGGATCAAGACTGGTCATTATCCAAAGCCAATGACTGTTTCTGAAAGATCATCATTGTCTGCTCAAAACTGTTTCTCTTTAGTACATTTCTCTACTAGGTTTCTGATCTATGCATCTTGATTAGTTTTCTCTCAGCTAGTGTATTTCTGTGTCAGAATCTGCTGACCAGTGAATCAGGACTGCGCTCAGAGGCAAATGCATTCTGAGACCAGCCTGTGGTACTTCTACACTGGTGTGTGTAGCAACAGCCAGGAAGAGAAAGAGTTAGAAGGGATTGCAAGGTCATGTCTGGTTTCAGGGCTACTGTGTGAGCACAGTCACAGAGAATGAGTGACACAGCATGTGGACCATGAGCACAGGCTTCTTTAGAGAGACAAGAAGAATAGGGAGGATTGCATTCTGTATAGAGAAGTTTCTTGATGGTACAGCACTGGGATGAAATCTTTTGGTGATCTTTGGATCCACACTGATGAACCCTGGAGAAATAAAAGTGACAACAGCTCAGGAAAAACTTATCATATGCCTTCAGCCACCTATAGTGACCAGGAAAAATATAAGATTTTTTTCTAAAGTATTTAGGGAAAAGGCCAAAGGTCAGATGGAACTAAATCCAGGCCTAGATTTAGAGATTAATGTAACATTTGTAAGTATGTGTGTAGGAGAAAACATGGGCTTGTTGTTGAATGAGAAAGACAACCTAAACATTAATAAAAAGTAGCTTTGTGTCTAAATGGCAGCTCGGAAGAAGTGGAGGTGAGTCCCATAAATCAATAATTTAATCAGTAATTTGAATGCTAAGAAAGTGATTTGCAAATGATAGTAAATAAGGGGAAGAGATTATTAAGCGGGAGAGTTTAACCTCATTCTTAACAGACCTCACGAAATGTGAAGATTGGTGAACAATTCACGACGTGTAAATTCTGTACATGGACATGAAAGACTAATTCATGCACAAAGGTAGGCTGGGACTGAGTGGCAACCCTGGTGTCAATGCCTGGAAGCATCAGTGAATATCAAGCAGAAAACAAGCCAGCATTGCAGACACATCAAAACAAGGGGAAGTGCACACTGGCCCTGGCCAGCAGGTCAGGGGAAGGGACTATACACACTTTCCTGATCTTTGTGACACTGGGCTTAAAATAATGTAGCTAGGTTTGGGTTCAAATTCAAATGGGGTAAGGGAAAGAGTATCAACCAGGAGCTATCAAGATAGGTAGGATCCTAGAGCACATGACCTTCAAAGAGAAAGATTGGTTTGTTCAGCATAATGCGGAGGTTATCTAATAGCAGTCCACAGCTGCTGGAAAGGAATTTATGATTTCTTGAGCCAAACTCCTCCCTTTGGAAGAAAATAACCTCAGAAGGAACAATGAACCCTTACTGCAGCTGGGATATTCAGATTAAATATTTGGGATATCTTCCTAGAGAAGATGGTAAGTACAGCACAGGATTAGTAGGAAATTGTGCAACTTGACTAGGGAAAGAAGTTACTTACCCGATCTACAGCAGGTGATAAATTTGCTTCCGGGGAGAGGCTGAACTAGATGTCTTCCAGAGGAAAATTCCAACAAATACTCTCTGAATCAATGAGTAACTCATTGGTTAAGTATATAATTCTCTTCACACATTGTATGTTGTTTGATTTCCACTGCAACAAAAGGATGAGTTTTGAAGCTCAAATGCTACACCCAGAGTGTTCATTTAAATCTCCTGTGCCGTGAAGAAAAGACTAGCAAGCAAATTATGCTTCTGTACCTTGACAGAAGACCTATAGCTTGGAGTAAAACCTATTTTCATCTTGTTTTGTCCTGTATTCCTTTTGCCTGGAAAAAGTACATGCTTTGCTTTGCAGTGTCACTTCTTATGAGAGGATAGTCTTGAGTTAGTAGCAGCAGCAAAGGTCAGGAGATTAGGAAGAAAAACTAATTGCATAAACAACCCAAATACTGTCCATTCTGCACCAGGGCTTTTATCAGCTCTTGTTTTATCAGAAATAAATCTGTCCCTTTACAGTTTATTTGTTCCTAGGATAAAAAATTAGTGCTTGCAGTAGTAAATATGGAAACTATAGCTATAATTCATCAGTCCTTTTATCTCTGATAAGCTTATATCATTCGCAATAGAAACTTCATGTATCTCTCATTTTACCAGTGAATGAGACATTTATTTCTATAAACCATTTCTACAGATAAACCTACAAAACTGAGTGTGCAGACATACCTGGAAGAATTTCCCAGATCATTTTTATACTGAAAATACTTTATTGGTCATTTTTAGCTTTCATAGCTTCATCCATCTTCGGAACCAAACTTTAATTGGCTGGAAGAACTTTTTTTTTCAGGTATTATAATGTAACAATATTTGGGTCTCAGTTCTCTTTGTCTGAAAATTTTTATTGTCTTTTGTTCTCCGTGTATGATTTCCTTGAACTTCAACAGGCTTAGCTAAGACATACTTTTCAGATTTTTAACAGTCTCCAGGCTTTATTCATAGTCATTTAAGCTTACAGCTTAGAAGAGTGTGTATGATTAACACATACATACAAAATAAATGCCCTCTGTCATTATTTCCTGACACTGCAGCAGGGGAAGAATGTGAGAGCACGTCGGCGTCCCTCAGATAGCAGAAATCCTCCTGACCAGCACTGACTTCATTCTCATACATTAAATATTATAGAAAATATTAGTCATGCACCAACTGTGTGGTGCTCAGGGTCCCTGATGTGTCTCTCTACCGAGGGCAGGCAATACTGATTGTGATTACAGAGTTGATTATAAGCTGTTTTGCTTGGACAAAAATGTTTACCCTCTGTCCCTCTGTTATTAATGAGGCCTCAGGGCCACAGTCCCAATGGGCAGCTCCAACAGCAGGACACAAAAACTCTTTTTTCATGGCCACATACTGGGATTGTTGAAAGGTGTTCTAGCACTGACAGTATCTGCTAAGGGCGCGTTTAAACTTTCTTTGTACAACCAGATTAATCAGGATCATCTTAACAGATCCAACTCAAGAAGTTTTGGTGTGTTACACCCGGAGAATGAAGTCTGTAGCTATGAATTATTTAGTCCTTTGTTGTATATGTCTCATTTTAAACAAAAACTGTTTACCTACATGAGAGGAGAGGAGAGGAGAGGAGAGGAGAGGAGAGGAGAGGAGAGGAGAGGAGAGGAGAGGGGAGAGGAGAGGAGAGGAGAGGAGAGGAGAGGAGAGGAGAGGAGAGGGAGGAGAGGGAGAGGAGAGGAGAGGAGAGGAGAGGAGAGGAGAGGAGAGGAGAGGAGAGGAGAGGAGAGGAGAGGAGAGGAGAGGAGAGGAGAGGAGAGGAGAGGAGAGGAGAGGAGAGGAGAGGAGAGGAGCAACTGGAACACAGGAGGACAGAGAAAGGAACAAAGAGATGTCTCTGGGGCTTTGCTTGATGCAAAAGAGGTTTGCTTGATGTATGGAGAGGTAAGGCCTGGCTCTAGAAATGCTGCTTCCCCAGCTGACAGCAGTGACCCGGGGATTGCCAAGATTTTCATTTCCTGGCTACAGGCTCTCATGGACCCACAGGCAAACCTCAGCTACTTGCTATAGCAGGCACCTTTGCAGCTGTCTCCTCTGTGCCTCTCTCTGGCCCCAGTTTGGTGCAAGTCCTGGTGCTTCCAGGCCAGAGGGATGCACCAGCCAAAGGAGCGCTATCTGCAAGTGGTCCTGTTGCTAAGTGTGGAGAGGAGACAGAAAGAGAGGGAGAGGGGACCTGTCTCTGATATGCCTGTTACTGCCCAAATTTCCCACACCTGTAGCACGGCCCTGAGGAAGCAGCACAACCACATCTGCTTCATGTTACTCTTCTTTTCTCACCTATCTCTGGCTGTCAATTTATTTTTACTTCTTTCTGTCTTATTTGATGTCTGCTGTTGGCTTTTTTTCCCTTTCTATTTTTCTTTCTGCCTCAATATATTTTTTTTTTCTATTTGGATGTTATTAAGATTTAGTCTTTTCTCTCAGACTGTAGCTCTCCTTGCCCTGTCATGAAATGAAATCATATTGAGCAGAAAGGCTTTACTTGGAGCTCAGACAGGAATTAAAGACAGCAGTTTTAACAAGAACATACATAAACATCCCCAGACTTCTAGTACTGCCAACGTGAGCTTCCTTATTCATGTTAAGATATTGACAATCTATTTTCAAGGTAGGATACATATTGCTTTGCAACTTTTATGTATGAAATGTTTTGCAGCACTGTGAATGCCTCTCAAAAACAGTCCTCTCACAGCCCTTGCTGTCTAACCACATACTTCTCCTTGCAGTGAATGTATCTCAATAAATTCCTTAAAATGTATTAAACATGTATTATTTATGTACAGTTAAAAGGGACAGAAGTCCTAATTTTGCAGTGCGTTGCTGCTGATTTAATCAGTGTACATTTGCAAACCCGTAAAGCACACACAATATTTCCCTTCTGCCTCCTGCTTTTTTTTTTTCATGTCTGTTGACCACATGGATAATGCTGGAGCTGCTAATTCTCTGCTTGCAGTGATTAATGCTCTTGCCAGAGCACTCATTACTAGAAAGACACCGAGGATCAAACCCATACTGAGAGTAATCCAGCGTAGCACCAGCTGAAGAGACAAGAGTTGTGTCTCCCTGTGCCAGGGCTGTATTTATTGCTAAAACCATCTCCAGCACAAAGATGCCTTGCCATGTTTATTCTGTGCCACCACATCCGGTATAATCAGGAGAGAATAAGAGACAAAAGGTTTACACTGTTGTTTTTATGTCTGCCAGTAACAAGATTGGAGATTCACAGCATCTGAAGCCAGTTGGTTCATCAAAGTGCTCTTCAGCTGCACAAAGCACTCCATCTTAGCTTTGCATCCAATTGTGCATTTCAGGGGATCTTTCAATATGCTCTTCTAGGCAGTGCTAGCAAACTTAGCAATAAGCACTCTTGCCTTACTTGCTGACTGGCTTAAAAAAAGAAAATTAAATACATTTCTCATATGGCTATAATGTGGAATTTTTCCACACCATTAAATAAAATGTTACTCTAGTTTATTTTGGCATTCTGTAGGAGAAAACATTTCTTAAGCTAAACTTACTGAGTTGTGTGGGGACATTTTGCTAGTGCATACTATATTTTTTCCCCAACACATATAATATTTCTGCTTCTGTGCCAGCAACTCATCTAAGGTAGAAAATCATCTGCCCCTCCGTCACCAGAATAAGCCAAGAGTAATTCTTCTGAAGTCCATGGAGTTAAACCAGTGTACAGAAGAGAAAATCATGTTCTGCCTGATCAGCCCTGTAAAAGAAAACAAGATACAATCTTTATTAGAAACAACCAAGTTAGAGAAACTTATTTCTTGGTATAGTTTTTAATGTAGCTTAAGTGGTGGAGTATGACAAATAATATCAGTAACATTTCATGAGTAACTAAGAAAAAAAATTGCATGTTATGTGCATTTCTTTTTGCAACAACAACCATAAGAAATAAATTCTTTGAAACAATAGTCTCTCCTTGTTAATGTATTAGGCACAACTGTGCATTCACATAGGTTAACAGGAGGACAAAAGGAGCCTTAGTGCAAATGTGATAGCCAGAGTAGAGCAAACACAAAGGAAAGTTATACTGAAAGACAGGCAGAAAGGTTTAATGTTAGCCATTGGAGCTACTGGAACTGATACTTTGAGCTAGTGTTTCTTACCATTAAGGCTTCCTTCTCTGTCTTGCTGAAAAACCTATTACATAAGTCTGGTTATTGGGTTAGACTCATTTAAAATCTAGCCTTGTGCCACCTATTAAGCTAACAGATGCAGATCCATAGATGAATGAAATACTACTAGCTTCAAAATGCTTGGCTTGTGTAAGGGGTTTGAGGTGCTGTATGATGCTTGGGATTTTTTATTTTCCTCTTGCCTTATCCACATGAGAAATACTTTGCTAGGCACTAACTTGCTTGACCTTTTTGTCTCAGTCAAGAATTTTCTATTAAAAGTAAAAAATGATCCTAACAGAGAGATACCAAACATCCATCGTTTAATCTCTGGGGTCCTTCAACCAATTTGAAAGTCAACATTGGAGGAAGCAATTTTTTCTGTTTGTTTCAGCCTGATCTCCTACAGTTGTTTAAATTGGACTAGCACACAGTTTTAAATTAACTGAATAGTAAAATAAACATGTTGTGTACAGTTTTTATAACACTTACACAGAGGAATATGATTGTGTAAAAAAAAAAAAAACCACAATAGGGACTGTAGAATGACATTCCTACCACACAATAGTAAAGAAAGACATATTATACAAAAAAAAAGGTATCCCACTCTGAATTCTGGCTTCCACAGGTCAGAGTCTCAATTATGCTAAAGGTTATTAACATAGTTTGGGTGAAAGACACACTTCTGGTCCTGTGCAAGCCTATTTGAGATATAAATAAATCATGTCCATCCAGTCAGACCAAGTTAAATGTATGCATGTTCACAAGAACATCTGTACACATACTGAGACCTGCACATGCTACAATATAGTATAGTGTTTGACAGGCCACTCGGAAAGGTAGCACAGAATTCTTTGCTCTTACAATGTTTATCAAATTATAGTAATTGGTTTCTAGGGTTTTGGCACTTATCTCTGTCCGAAACAAAATCTCCAACCCAGTCTTTTTCCTTTTTGGGGAAAAAACTCCCAAAAGATCCAACCAAAAAAACCCCAGTCTTCTGAGTGGAGATTTATTGGTTTAGACTTTAAAATTAAAATTTCTAACAGTTCTTTGGTGGGAGGCAGAACTCTGTACAATTTAAATTTGTTTTTTAGAAATACCCAAGCAAAAATCTTTGGTGATCCCAGAGAAAGAAGTCCAGTGAGACTGTTTTACATAATGTATCAACATAAAACTAGTTTGCTTATTTGTTTGGAGTCTGGCAAAGGAATCAACAGATGGTTCACCTTTTTATTTTGTTTAGGATGAAATTTACTTAAAATCACTCAGACAGAGCTCTTAAAATTGCATGTTTATGTTAATTTGCAGATATTTGTATCAATGTTGCTAGCTTCAGGGAAACCACATGGAAATATGAGGTTTTGTCATTGCTCTAAAATGTTAAATCCTGTAAAGCTAACTAAATATTGACTATGAGCTAATACAAAACATAAACATGCTAAAATATTGACATTCCCTGCATTAAAGATCGTCCTAAGTGAAGAACAGTGCAACACTGCTGTTCTGTGAAGGTAGTGGTATTACAGAATAAAAAGGTGTTCTCCCTGTTTCAAAGTGCAGTTTTAATTTCAGCTTCTGTGAAGGGCCAGATTTCACCTTCAGATAAGCACAACCTGCCAAGAAATTTTCTGAGTAGGTGTACCAAGATTCCCAGGTTCCAGCCTCTCTAGAAGCTGTAAAACAGCAGCACCAGAAAACAAGCTGAAGGGGGAAGCTCTAACCAGGTCCTGGATTTATTAATCTCAGTAGTTCTTTCCTTCAAACAAGCAAACAGGCACAGCCTTCTGCAAACTTAAACAGGTGCTGTATAGCATGAATCCTTCTACCTGAAGAAATAAAACCTGTTTATAAATTCTGTTCCAAAGTGCAGCTTGTGACATAGCAACTTTCCCATTTTTCTCCTTTGCTTTTGATGTTCACTTTCAGAAATGAAAATTAAGAGTCGTCTGTTGCGCATTAAATATTAATTTCTAGATAGTGCTTCCTATTTCACTGTTTGCCATGTTTTAAGAACAGTAAAATTATTCACATTATCCATTTCCTTGAGGATTTTAGAGCCTTCCTCAGCAGCAGAGCACCATAAAGAACTCTATGACAAAACTAAGAGATGCTAAGAAACGTCAAGATTTGGCATCGTATATTTGTTAATCCAGTGTTCCTAACAAGTCAAGTCCTTCAGGAGTTTTATGCAACTTCATAGAAGAGAGAAAGTTCAATACTGAGACAATAGTGTATGATCTTGGGATAGCCTGGATTTGCTATGCCATCTCCACTGTTTCCTTTATTTTCTAAAGACAGTAACTCTTAGTTAATAAAATTGCACTAGACCCAGGGCGCTGTTCCAGCTCTGGGCCCCCATACAGCAGGAGAGCATGGGGCTCACCACAAAGTTCTCACTATGGAGAAAGCTTTCGAGCCTGTCAGTGAATTCACTGCCAAGACTTCTGCTAAAACAGCTGATTTTTTGGGAACTCTGACCAAAATCCTTTTAAAATATTATTCCCAATTTCATTGACAGCACTTCACAGTGAACACACACTGTCTGCAGGGATTTCATTTTTTCAGGGCTTTAGCTCATGTCCATTTTTGACCAATTAAGCTTGGCAATTTCTTTTTAAGATGATGTTCCCTTCTTTTCTAACAATCCCTCCACCTACTGTCCTTGGAAGTTTTCAGAATAGTCAGAAAAAAAAAAAAAGAATAAAGCCCCCAGTAAAGGAACACAAGGGACATCTATGTCAGAAAACTCTTGTTAGTGATTTCTGAACCACTTTTGTCACTGAAATTTAAAGCAAGAATAACAAAACCCTGTTATAAAGGAGGACTGAAACATTGTTTCTCTCTTTTACCTCTTTGTATTATCATGTCACTCTGATTCAACTAAAGCTGCACAGAGGGAGGAAACCACGGTCTCAATCTCTCTGATTTTTGTAGCAGGCCTAATTTTAGAATCTGTTGTGTCAAGTTTTTCTAAACCTGTCAGTTTAATTTGGCAGATGCGGGTTAATGGAGACCTACTGAAAGCAGGGTGAAAGTCTATCCGAGTAGACGAACATAATTCATGACTTTCACAATGCAGCAGTAAGGTAATAGATAAATGTCGCTTCCTTGAAGTTGTAGCAGGAAGCTATAGACAAAGGTACCTTTTTAAGAAAAAAAAAAAAAAGGCACTAGAAAGGAAAAAAACGTTAATGGCCATGGAAAGAGAAAAAAAATGCTTCTGTGTTAGCTGGCCCCTTATCTTCAAATTCTGAAGCGGCAGCTGCAAAAAGATCAAGACAGGTAGGGCAGCAGAAGGCAGAGGCTTAGGCACAAAGAGCTTTAAATGGAAGCAGAGCACTTCAGGCACCATGATACAAATCAGCAGTGGTGGAAGAAACCTTTCAAGAAAATAATTTAATATTTGTTAAATAATTTGTAAGAATTATTACAATATTACTTAGCTCACTTCAGCCCCAGACCACCAGTGAGTCAGGAGTCCGGAAAATGCTGTCCTGACTGGACACTGGTCCATTTAGGTAACTTAATACATACATCTAATGTAGAGAGCTGAGGGATATTCAACTTTGTAATTACATTACATTAATTCTATAGTGATTTTCATTCTGGTAAAAAAATGGATGAGTGAAAATTCACAGCAACAGATCCCAGGACAGCAAACAATACAAATTTCGTGTCCTATCAGGACAGTTCAAATCCCATTTTTCTCTCTTAATCTCAAGGGAGAACCTCCCCTCAGGACCTCTTGCAGGTCCCCTGAATAACTCCTTCAAGATCATCAGAGGGTCTTAGTACTTCACATTGCCTCTCACAAGGAACTAGGAAGAATTTAAAGACTTAGAAGAGACATATTTTCCAAGAACTGCCCTCTTTAAGATAGGGCACAAAAACCAGTACAGCCATTATCTGAAAGGATATTTGTGCAGTCAGATAAAAAAACACCGCAGACATAGTCTTCTAAGTTGCTTGTGAAAATAGAAGGAAACGAGCTGTGCTTCGCTTTTTGATGGTTCACTCTATAAGCTCACCTGGTAAAGAAAGCAAGAAGAACTACAAAGGAGTTTCCTTGTATACACACAGGACTTGTCAGAAGCAGCCACAGCACGCTCCAGAGCAAGCAATCATAGCTATGACGTGTATCTGACAACAAGGCAGGGAAGAAGGGAAAAGAAGAACCTCCCTCCTATGGAAGAGCCATGCCAAATTGCAGTATTAAGTACTGTAAAAGTCAGGCCCTTTAATTTCTGTGAGGGGGAAGGAAAAAACCTTTATACTCAAAAGAATAAGCTGCAAGCCACCAGGGAAGCAAGGCTGACTAGCACAGCAGCCCTCTGGAGGCTTGGATCATTAGGCCCTAGGTATGTGCTTATCCATGCTGTCTCTATGCAGCTTTCCTTTGTCACAAAAGGGCATCTCAGTTATAAATGTTGTTCCACATATGCCCCAAACTGAGGACCTTGAGAGCACAGTGACAAAAACTCCCAAAACCACAGCAGAGAAGTGAAATACCACTTCTTACCAATCTTAGGCCTTTTGGCAGTCAACTGACCTCCACCCATATGAAGTAGCTCTCCATCTGGCTTCCCCACAACCTGGGAAAATCCAGAACTCCCGGGCAAATCCTGAGGCAAGGTGATTGCATGCACTGTGGTAACAAGTAATATGTGTGAAACAGTTTAATCAGATCTATGACTGTTGTACCATTATTCATCTACTTATCATGAAAGACTTTGTTACATTTCAGAGAATTCTGAACAACTTTAGATTTTCAGTGCCCTAGGTATGAAGTGACCCTGCCATGCACAGAATCAGCATCTGCTCAGCATGAGATGCTTCGAGCATATCAAGTGACAAGACCAATCAGTGAAAGCAACTTGGCTCACTAACAGAAGTTACATGCTAATGAATAATGTTTACGCGATATTTTTGCTATGTAAGTCACTTTCATCCTGTATTCAGCTCAAAATTAATTTTAATACCTCTAGTTGACAGTTTGAATCATAGAATTATAAGGAAAAAGGCTGGAGGGTCCTCAGGAGGTCATCTTTCCACCCCCCCCATGCCCTAAAGCTGAAACCCCAGGGATGCTAAGCACTCAGGAGTGATTATGTCTGATTCTGTGAGAAGTTTGCCTTTCAGACATGCTAAAGGGCAGAGGGCAGCAAGAACAACTCTGATCCGTTGTACCATGCTTGAGACATTCACTGTTGCGGGTTAAGGGTCAGGGTCTATCCAGATCATTTTCCATTGTTGCCTAAAAAGGAAAGGCCTCTCTGAATACCGAGAAATCGCTTTAAAGCCTTGATTTAACAGCACAGGATTTGCTATGCTGGATCATGGCACGAGTTCCACTGAGAGTGGTTTCCCTCCTAATTCCACAACCCACACCAGAGCCTTCAGAAGGAGATCCAATGCATCAGTGTGCGAACAGGGTAGACACCCCAAGTGCAGTGAACACACCAGAGGGTGTCTTCTAGCTCATAGAGCTTCTATACTATGGTTATTGCTGTTCCAGTTTGCAAACCTGTAAATAGTGTAAGCCATCATGAATATAAAAAGATCTTTAAAATACCCAGAGTAGTTAACCCTGCCTCTTCAGTGAACTTCATAGACTGGCTGTTCCCCAGGAGAATCGTGATTTCCGTGTTTGTGCTCTGAGTGTGCTTGTACCTCCTTGTAATCTATCATGCTGTGGGGCAAACATAAAAAAAAAGGTGCTTCCAGTTTTACTATAACTTCCACAAATGTCTGGCAATTATTTTAAAAACTTCACATTTTTCATCGCTGTGTTTCCTCATGACAGTTAGACTATCTTCTATGCAGTTTCCTTTCTTGTCTTGCCATCCCTCCAACAGGCATTTTTTGTCCGTCTCAGGTTTTATGCAACTCCTGGTATTGCTCTCTTATGTATTAGGTTTTACTAGCATCTGTGGGCCAGACGCAACAGAGCTCTAACCAGTTCCATAAGCACTGGCATCAGTTCTGGAGTCAGAACTGTGCATTTCCTCCAAAAACTCCAACTTCCAAAGCTGGAGTTAAAGCAAGAAAAAAAAATTAATCAACATGTGATCCTAAGCCATGAAAACTGTCAATAGCTACACTTGCTCTTTAAAAATTAATTGGAACAGCTCATGAGCTTGTTTAAATCCCTGAAATTAGTGTAACTCTTCAGGGTCCTTAAGCCGAGTTGGAATGAGCTCCCAGTACCACTCCCTTATACAATCTCTAGTTCCAAAAGGTGATCCATTCCTCAGAGAGTACCTAAAGCAAGATACATCCTCCACAGCTGGGCAAAGGCGGAAAAGTGACCTTTTCTGCACATTGATATTGTATTTATAATACTAGTTTCCATCTCATTCAGTGGCACAAGTAACTGTTAGAGCGTTAGCAATGATACCTCAGACATGGCTGCATAGCAAGCATCTTTCCAATTCAAGGCTCATCACCAGAAATCACAGGTTAGGGTTACCTCAGTGGGGTTAGGTGGCCGGATCCTTAGGGGGTACATCCACAGGAGAGACAGGGGCACATATCAACAATCCATCTTTCAGAACCTTAGCCCAGGCATTTTCTTGGGCTAAATCCTACCTTTCAAGCTTGAATTGAATGCAGGCGAAGAAGTAGGAATTTGGTCTAAAACCAAATTCTGAGTTTTAGACCAGGAATTTGGTCTAAAACTCAGAGAAAGATTTGCTAAAGTGAAACAGGAAATGACAAGGAAGGTTTCAGGAATCTATTCTTTATATCCTTAAATAGATCCCGAAGTCTATTTCAAAGTCTCCTAGCATGGTCCACACCTCCTGATAAAATATGGTCAAAGCTATGTGAGTTTGAAACTCTGAATCTTTGCACTAAATTCTTCTAACTTACTTGTGGAAAGCTATATATTTATTGGAGAGATGAAATTGCTCCTTGATAAATTTATGGCACATTAAACTATGTTTGCAATTTTTACTAAAAAATTACTTGCTAAATTAAACTTAAGTATTTTGTTATTTTTCTGGGGTATATGCTAACTAAAATAATAGTTTATTTTATTCCCTAATTAATTTTCTTTAAAAAAATTGTTGCTCAATACATCATATCTTGATTGGGTTTTTTTTTTGTTTTAAAACATTTTACCATCATTAACAAATTAATTTTTATTGCCCTTTCATAAATGGCAGAGAGCCATGGAATAAAAAATCATTCCATTGTTATTTTCTGCACAGTGAGAGCCACAGTATCCAGTACTGATGGCTTCAACAAATGTCATCTCTGTGGCCAGTTAATGGAAAGACTCTTCTTAATGGAGAACCTCATCCAACTCCCATAGAAATCAGTGAACCTCTTCTTTTCCACTCTAAGACTGGAAGAATTAAGTTATTGAGCTGATAAAACCAAACAACAATGAGGACTGCAGAAAAATCTGCTCTTACCTGAACCGGATGTCTTGAATCACCAGCAATTTTGCATCCTGAAATGCTGTTTAATCTTGGAGTGTTTCCATATAGAATTCCTGAGTTTATCTACTGAAGAGCAGTAAAATTGTCCCCTTTCCTGAAAGGTAGGGACAGTTGTGTCACCTTTCCTGAACATGACCAGAGCTTCAGTCTCATTTGAACTCATCAGTTCATCAAACTGTCCTGGAGTCATGGATGGGGTACAGGATCCACTCCTGATAAGAGTGACTAGGTTGTTTCAGGGGAGTAGGTCAGTAAAAAGTAATGGCTATGGTATTTCAAACAGTTTTCATAACAACAAAAACATTAAATTATTGAAGTCTGATGCCTACAAGCTAGACTATTTTTGCTCAAGTCTGGCCAATTTTGGCTGGAAAAGCCCTCCAAAACCCAACGAAAAAACAAATAAGCAAACAAGAAACAAGCCAAAACTAGAACCTAAACCAAAACCTATCCAGAATGCTGTAAAAGACCTGAAAGTCATTAACACTGCAATCAAAATAATTTTCCAGAATTTCAAAAGTTGGGATCAGTAAAAATGTATACACTTGCCTTCAGAATGAGTGTAGAAAGTGTAAATTAATGTTGCTGATATGCAATTCATGCATAGAGAGATCTCAGTATTTATATGGCGAGACAATGGAAATTCTGGTGAAGTAAAGACATAGGAAATGTTGTGGGGAAAATGAATATATTTTGCTGGTTAGTGGCTCTTCCAAAACTACAGAACTTTATTTAATTCTTTTTAATACTTGGTAGGTTCACTGCTTTCTTCCCTGATGCTAATATTCTGTAAAATTCATCCCTTTTCCCCCTGCACTTCTCTGTTGTCACACCACTCAAAACATGAATTGCAGATTTTTCTCAGTTTTTGTACTTCATTCTCATTAATTATCTGATCTGTGGAAGGCAAAAGGTACACTTATATTTTAATAACAAGCTTTCAATTTATCAACAGACTCATTTGTTCTTTCCTCCACCCCCTCTGTACTAAGGATGTTTTCATGATAACAATTAAAAGAAGCAAAAATTTTTATGATACTGCCTAGAATCAAGTTTTCAGCTTTTAAAATTCAGACTATATATATACAGATCATATTACCTCTGGGAAAGCTTTTATTAATCTCAACGTCAGAGCTGTTTCAACAAATCTACCATAATAATGAAAAGACATCTTATCACATTTTGCTGTCAGTAAATTTACTGTTCTTTGATAAGGTTGCAAACAACTGAGAAGTAATTGATCTGTAATTAGTGTGGCAAGAGCACGAGATAGACTGCACTGGGATTTCATCATTTTTCTGTCCAGTGCTGTGCATCCTGCTCTGTAATATTAAATTATTTAGCTTCTCTCTTCAAATACAAATGGTTTCATGCATCCTCCATTATTTTAGGAGCTCTCCAAAGACGAGAATAACATTTAAATTTCTGATTATCTGTCACCAGCAGAATTATTGCCAAAGGGATAATTTTTCACACATGCCTTGCCGTCTCCTTACTTAGAAAGACATTGTACGCCCATGCCTGTGAATGGACGCTACGAAAGCCCATTTGATCTGCACCCAATTATCCCCATTTGTCACTTGGCTGCACTAAGCTCCTGATATATGTGATTGCCTAGCTGAATCCTTCAAGAGCGGCAGTAACTAAAGGGCACAAACTTAGCACACCATGACTGTGCCACAGAACCACCACCATCATCTACATCACAGTTTCCAATTACTCGGGCTCTGTCTACCACCCATTCCAAGAACAGGCTGCAGATAGTCACGTAAGTCCACAGGGAAAACAGTGGCCTTCTGATGCAGTTTTTTATAGTGGGACTTTTTTGTAGGAGCATATGAAGTGTCATTTTTTCAGTGCTGTGTTTCTTCTTAACTTTGAAGACTGGGGGAAAGGAGGTAACATGGATGTTCACTGACCTGGGAAAAGAAGTGGCCATAGTTTAATTTATGTAATTGAAGACATAATTTCTTCAATAGATTAGGAAGAGAGAGATGGCATTACCCTTTTGTCGCTCAGCTTCATTTTCTTTTCATTAATAGTTACATTCATCAGTTCACAAAGAAGTCGAAAGGAGAGCCTGTCCTTTGAACTCAGAAGTGTCAGGACAGTTACATATTAGTTCATATCCAGACTCTGAATCTTTATTAATTTCTGCAGTATAACTGACACAGGAAAATGATCAGAACAGAATATCAAGTGATCGTGCTTCAGTGTTGCTGTATATAATGACATGATGAAGTTTTAAATATTAGTTTCTATTCCATTTTTTATGCATTCTAAGTCAAACTTTTTCTCTGCAGCTGCATAACCAAAATTAGGTTTTTGATGAGCTAGTGTGACTGATAGTGTGCGTTACTATTGTAAAACAAAACAATTAGCACAAGTGGTCCAAAAATTCCTCTCAGTATATGTTTTCCACCAGCTAATTTCTTTTGTTAATTGGCTTAGCTTTGTCATGCCCTTTAAAGTGTCTCACAGTGCCATCCACAGCAGCAAAAGTGCCTTGTAATTGTTGGTTATTTTTGATCACTGATATATTGACACCACCAGTCCTGTCCCAGCATAGTGGGTTGGTAACAATCCTTTCTCATTTTGTGCATGCTTTATTTTTCATGTTTGTGGCATTTAGTGCTTCAGGTATCACTTTTTGTCGCACCCCTCTTGTAAGCCACATCTTTCCTAGCTGCAGTTGGAGAGTGTCTAGCCATTGTGGGCTGTGTTTATTCTTGCCTTCCTCTGACAACATATGCTTTGATGATTTGCAGGTTTCTCCACAGCCTGTTTTCTAGTAAAAATTACACATGTGATGAGAAATAGACATCTTCCCAAGTGCCTCATGAGATCTCTGTCAAGCAGAGCTTTGCAGATGGTGCTCAGCCTTGTGCCAGGTTTTCCATGAATGGAAGCGGCTAAGTAGGCCTTGAGTACAAAATGTCTGCAAACTGCTCATAATCTCTGCAGTACTGATGTATGTTTTCAGCAGTTGTCATTGGACTCCTGAACTTGTGACAGGAACTTTGACAAGAATGTATTCCTGACCTATGTTAAATTACTGAAAGTCCTAAACCCTAAATATATTCATTTACTTATTTTACTTAAATATTTAACATTTTCTCTGCCCATAATACCTACAAATCTCCCTTACTCTGATCCTAATCTTCCTTTTTAATCTCTTAGCTAAGCAGGAATTACAGATGGCAAATTCATGCATTAGTTTGCTCACTTGAACTGCACTATAAAGCAAGAACTCAAGCCATGGGAGCCAGATGTTTTGTACTTCCTAAAGATTTACCATGTTATAAGTTACAGATACTGTGGTACAGCCCAGAGGACAGAATTCACATGACTTTTCACTCACCTGGACTTTCTGTGAAATGGCATGGTGAAATGGAAGGGTGAAACAGGAGGGTGAGCTTTTTGAGCAGGTCTCCCCACACAGAGGAATGTGGCTGGCAGCCTCAGGGTCAGTGAGATTTAAGTCGAAATTAACTTGAAATGTATTAGTGAGAAAGAAAAAAGGAAATTAAAAGAAGCTCTAATGACATATGCAGTAAAGCTCTTTGTAGACTCAAGATGCTTAGAATGTGGACTTAGAGGAAGGAGGAAGAAAAGCTCTAAGGCCTGGCCAGTGTAAGCTGTTTTACCCTTTGCTGTCCCTTGCAGGTTTAGTCAAGCTCAGCCACACTTCAGCTCTGGTCGCATAAAGTACCCTGCCCTTATTTGACTTCTCCTGGGCTCTGCTGCTCAGACTCATCATGGAAATCAAACAGAAGCTGAATCTCATTACGATAGACTAATGGGGAACTGGCAAAGAGCCTCTGAACACTCAACAAAATGGCAAGGGCAGTGCACTGCGGGCAAGCGCAGGAGGCCTGGTCCGAGGCCAGGCAGGTCTGTGAAGGCACACCTCATGTCCACCTGCTCCCCTTGCCCTGTGTGGGCACTGCTGAGGACCTGTCTCCTCTGCCTGGTGCTAGATGTGAAACCTTCACAGTGGAAATCCTCTGTGAATTTGCCACGTAGCCTCCGGAGCCTGTATGCAAGCCAGCAAGCACAGGTTAAAGCTGTCAGGCCTGATCTCAGACCTGTTCCATGGGGTGGTTGTTGGTATCTATTAAAAAAAAATAAAAAAAAAGTCCTTTGTGTATTTTTTCAGAACTATGATAAGAAAAAACAGGTGTATAAATACACAAAGATTAGCAGTTGGCTCGGGACATTGGTAGTGATGATTTGGTTGCTGATTTAAATCCAGTCTGTTCAAATGACTCAAATTAACTACCAAGCAACTGACTGACGGGCTGTGACACAGGTTTAGTGGCCCTGGTCTGGAACAAAAGGGACAAGTGTTCCCAAAATCCCATTGCTGACACTGCAGGGTGGAAGGAAGGAGGCTCCTGGGGAGGCTGTAAATGATTTGCACAGCAGGACAGGCAGCACAGTGAGCCTCTGTGCAGGCCAAACGGGAGAGGACATGCGGGATCCTGGGGGGCTGAGGGGGAAGGAAGCACTGCCAACTCAAAGCCAGAAAAAGGGATACCTTGGGCTACTCTCCATCACTGAGTAAGAGCAAATTTGATGAAAGACTAAAAGCAAAGTTGCACACAAATTGTTTCCATAAAGTGAACGGAAGTGGGCTGAATTCTGATGCGTTCACACAGCGGTTGCATAGTGGAATGGAAAACCATGAAAGCCCTACACATGCACGCATACATAGAGCCTGCCAAAACAAAATGTGATCAAAGCAAAAAGAAGCAAACATATGGACAAATTCTTAGCCAGAGAAAAGCATAGCCAAGTTCACTGACCTTTATTTTAATTTTCTTTAGTTCTCAGCTTTATAAGGAGTGCAGGAAATGGAATGTGCTAATCCCAGCTGATACAATCTTCAAGAAAGGTGCAAAATCTCCCCAAACTAGAGAAAATTGAATGCAGCCAGAAGCCTATTTAATCTGCTCTCCCCCAGTGTCCTTCCAAATAAAGCTCTCCTGATGTTCTCTCAGGGGCCGCCAAATAAGTCAACAAGGAACTTGCAGTGTGGCAGAGAGCTTGTTTTTAAAAATATATTAATACATTTCATGGAAAGTTCACTTCAAGGAGATGAGAATTTATTTGAAACACTAGGGGATATTTTTTCATATGGCAGTGAATAGCTCCAGGGTTTTTTGTTTCCATTTTTTTGTTGTTGTTGTTGTTGTAGTGGGTGATTTTTAAATTTATTTAATTTTCCTTACCAGTATTTATTTTATTTTAATTTATTAGCTGTTGCTCAATTTCCAGTGTCTCTTTTATTATCACATCATTTGATAGTATCCAGCAGAGCAATAGGAGAATATTGCTCCGGAGTGCATTCGGGAGGATATAAACTGACTTCTGGAGGTCTATATTTGGAGTTCATCTTGTAATGTTTTCAATCTGCTGCTACATAAACATGAACTCCGAGGGTAGAATCAGAAGTTTTCTCATGATTTTTACTCTTTTGCATTCACAGAGCCATTTTCAACATGAAGTATAAATTGAAAGTAGTGAGGTTCCTTGTGAGGTTCCTTGTGAAATTGTAAATTTTACACCTATTTTACAAACAAATGGATTATAGTAACAAAATAGATGAAACTCAAGTCAAGGACATATCTCATTGTCATATAATGACAATATTTCACATCCAGCTTCAGGCAGTACAATAAGAGTATAAACTTTGGCACTTCATTGGAAGGCGGAAGGTGTAACATAATTCCCTTCTTATGCACTGGTGGGAATTTCATCACTGCCTTTGTGGGGCCAGGATTTCATTCATGGTTCATGAGAAGCAGGGCTGCCAAATTGGCCATTAACTTGGGCTGACAGCAGAGCAGTGCCACACCTGTGCCACCTGCATGGATGAGGGCACTGTGCTTGAAACAGTCTCCCAGTGAACACGGACTTATTTAACCTTCATTTTACCAAACACTCCTGAAGACAAACCTGGTGGCTATTGAGTTGAGATTTGCTTTGGCCAGACATTCCCCAGGCAGAGATTATCAAGCAGAGCTCACAAATGGCAGTGATGAACCCTTTGCAGAACTCAGGGATACATGTTAGACTGTGTGAATCTTGAGCTCGTGTCTCAAACTGCAGTGTAATTTCTTAACTGATAAGTCTCTGATTTAACTACTGTGTGACTGGCTATAGAATTTTTTGTGTAAACAGGTTTTTAAAACAACAACAACAAAAATTCATGGACTTGTGATTTGGCACTTTATTAGACTATACAGTAAGTTTTTGACTGTAGGTAATTCAGTTCATTCTCTTATAATATGGGTTATGAACTATCAATAATCATACCAGTACATACCAAAGAAATTGTGGTTTAAACTGACCACTGAGCTTCTGATCAGCAGTGGGACCACAGAAATAGAAGCATGATTGAAAATCTGGGTATTAGGGACTAGAATAAGAGGGTTTAGTAGGAAGGATCAAGGTTTTTCAACTAAATGTTCCCTTCATGCTTGAACTTTATTTTAAAGAGATGGATTTACTCAGGTCTATAAATGCCATAATTGTTTTAACCTTAGAACTTTGGAAAAAATTTGGAAACAGAAACATTATTCTTTTAGTATTTAAAAAAATGTAAACATTTATTGAAATAAATGTGTGTTTTTCCCTCTGTTGGTCTGAATAAGATAAAATAAAATAAAATAAAATAAAATAAAATAAAATAAAATAAAATAAAATAAAATAAAATAAAATAAAATAAAATAATAAAACAAAACTTTAAAAAAAATTGTTTTCATCTTCTCACTCTTTTCTGCTTAGTTCTGCTCAGTTTTCAAATATTCTGCAGTGTTTTCAAGTTGCAGAGCAAAAATTCTGCATCATCTCCATTCTTTTGTCCCTGTAACCTTTACTAAGCATGAAAATGTATAGAATATGGAAAGGTGGAGGAAAGTAAAAATGGAAATATTAAAAGCTAGTCTGCCTAGACATAGGCAAAAAAATGAAAAAGCAGGAAAAGAAGGGGAAAAAATACCCCCAACAAAAACCAACATCTGAAGTTGTTCTATTAAAAAAACAAAATCCAAACCTGAGTTTCATACAAAAAGTTTGAATTTAAGCATTAGATAGGAGAACCCTACCATATAGTCTTTTCCCTCTGGAAGCTGCAATTGGCAAGGCAAGCAGCCATCTTCAACTTACATAAAGCAGCATGCTGAGAGGGTATGATGGCATTACAATGCTGCACATCATATCCCTGCCAGACATTCTGGAGCTGCTTTTTTGCTATTTCTGTCACAGTCCTCCCTCTACCCTGCCTTTTGCTCAGTATGCTGATGCAAAATTTTTTGAGGTAGTATTCAGGAAAAGCCAAATTATTTCTTGTTGCCCCTGACCCACACTGTACAAATGAAAAATTAAAAACAAAACAAAATTATTTTGGAAATTATCTAAATAAATTTAAACAATTTGCAATTTTTCAAAGAAGAAAATGACAAAGAGTATTAGTTCAGAGAAAAGAACATGCATATTTCAAGGTCCTGCTTTAGTAGATAAGTCCATTAGCAAATTCAGAAAACCTTACAATATCTCCCTGTAAAAAAATGTAAGAAATAAAACCTGAATATATTAGTAAAAAGAGCTGTTATAAAGCTGCTCTTTTTTGTATATTTTCAGGTATATCAGGCTGAATTTGTAATGGTTTTCATTTTTCATACATTACCATTCATCCACAAGCATAGACATCCAGCGGCCACATTTGCATGGACAAATGAGCTACTATGCAATTAATGTTGTATGATCTAGGCTCAGAAAGACAGAAACTGTGTGTTGAAAAGTTTATGGTCTCTAAAAATATACCTTTTGAAAATGTGACAAACTGTTCTCATGTCCACAGGAAAAAAAAACCAAACCCTTGTTTTAGTCATTTTGATAAATTTTAAGGGTAAGGAAACCTTACCATTAAAGAAATCACAGCCATCTCTCCTGGGTTTGAAGAGAGAGGATGGAACAGAAGCATCATGTAAATTGCATTGTCAGGACTGACACACAATACTACATGCACTTGCTACAGCTGTTGAAGCTTTAAAAATAAAGAAAAGCAAACTTGAATGAATACCCCAAGGATTATTTAATAATGTAATAATTTTCCTGGCTAAAACAGAGTTCTAGAAATGGCTCCCAGAACTTGTAAAGCTGTACTCTTAATCTGTATTTGTCTTCCTGAAGAGACCCTAAATAGGCTGTTTTCCCCTTAATGCCTTTCCCTTTAGGTGATACAGGAAAACGCATTTAGTCAGCTTTAGCCTGAAGACACATGGAAAAGAAACTGTTTTAGCAGTCTCTCATTCCAGTAGCTACCCCAGTCCCACTCTGGGTGTACTGCTATGAATCTACCAGTCCTTCTGCTTTCACCTCCTTCCAGCCTTTGATGCAGAAGTCGCTATCCCTCTGCTGCACTCTCAGCTTACCGACTTGCAGGGGAGATCACCCCCAAATGCCGGTGTGCTGCTCACAAACCTCTCAACCTTGAGCTCTGCATTGTCCCTGCACCTCCTGCTGAACAGCACCTGTGACTGGCTCTGAAAAGCAGGAGCATCCTGTTCTGAAAAGCAGGAGCATCCCGTCCCTTCACAGCTCGCCCAGCAGAGTTACTTCACCTCATCTGGGGCGCTCTTCTCCCTGCTGTTTCCCCAGTTCATCCATGTGTGAATACAGTGAGACCTGACTTGATTTTCTAGCATTTATGCTATCAAATGTACTGTTTTATGATGGCTCATTAATGAGTTTTACAGAGAAGATGTTTGTTCAACCTCTCCTTGCATGCTGTTAAAACTGTGCTGTTTTAATAGCTGGGAGCCCACAAGATCAGATCTCTGCTCAAGAATATTTATGTGTGGTAAGAGCATTCAATTTGCCAACAAATGAGGTTACAGTGCCTTGTAAGTCATTCATTTTGATGTTTATTTCCTCTGGAATTGCTCTCAGGGGTAGATCTTCCTTCCTGTCAAATGGCTCCATATTCACTTCTCACCAGCTGTTCTTCTATATTCCTGAATATTTCCTGGACTGAGAGAAATGCATATTCCCTGATTTGCTTGATTGCAACATGTGACAAAGAAAGCAGAGCCCAGTCTATGGCTCTAATCAGATGCTGTGGGAAGAAGGGGAAGGAATTTTGGGAGAATAATATTAACAGAAGGTTTTTTTCAATTTTTTTCCTCACTCTTTCACCTTTTCCTTTATTTTTTTTCTGTGGGTGAAGGTCATGCAGAAGGTCCTAGAGTAATTTTTATCATTTGGTTCCAAGGTCATCACTGTGAAGCGCTGTGCTGTGCTGGCAGTGGATATTCCCTTCCTTTCACCTCATCTGCTCTAAGCAGGCCATTGCTGTTTACAAGAAAACTTAAATAAATGCCTACATAAAAACTGCAGCCCCCCGACAAGACAAAATCCGTCCAAGCTTAGCACTGAGGGAAATTCAATCAACTGAGCAAGTTTTGTGTGTCACATACTGACTGACTAATGTAGCTCTGATTAACATACTCCTATGTTGGAACCAAGTCCTGAGCACAGGTCTTTGTAAAAAAAAAGAAAAAGAAAGTAGATGATGACAGCAGACCTCTTGCAATGCAAGTTGTTGTATAAGCTCCGAGTCCCAGTTTCAGTGACTTTGCGCTGCTCCCTTTTTTATTTTATTTTTCCTTTCTGTGGGGCTTTTTGCCACTAATGAAAACAGAAGTTGCAAAGCATGCATGTCTTGATATCTTAATAGGTTTTCGACTCTACTGGGACGCCTTAGCATCTTGAAAGTTTTAAGCTGATATACAGTGTAACAGTAAAAAATTAATTTTTATTAAGGGTTAACCAAGGACCTGAGCAGTGGAAACCAATCCAGTTGTGTATAATTAGAGAGTAGCTACCTTGTAATATTGAAGCTGTAAATAGCCCCAGCGGGGGCCCTGACAGAAGGCTGAGGTGTTTACAAGGCACAAGAGATGCTGCCTCAAAGTACATAACTCCTGTTGCCATAACTATTGCTGATATAATGGATGTGTTCATTAAAACCAGAGGATTATTTGTTTATCCATCTTTCTCTATTGCAGGCTCTGTTGCAGGCTCTTCCTCGGAGGAGGGAGGGGCAGCTTCTCTTCAATACAAATTTATGGTACACACCTTTTTTTTTTATTTTGCCCAGTCAGAGGAATATTAAAGGATTGCTTTATTGATTGCTAACCAGCGGTCTGCTCCCCACTGGGAAAACAAACTTCTCCAAACTGCTTGCAAACAGCCCTGTGGAATCCAGAAGGGAAGGAAATGTGCACACATCCATTGTTAGGCTCCCGTCAGGCCTTGGGAGCGGCGCACATTAAGTCTTGGTCCGCAAGGCACGCTGCTTTCCCTGCAGGGCCATTGCCAAGGCTCCTCCTTATGTGTCCAGCTAGGCTGCTGCAAAACTCATCCTGGGCCGGAAAACTCATCCTGGGCCAGTCTTGCATGAGAAAGGAGGTGTGAAAGTGACCTGAGAAGGAAGAGGAACTGTCACACCTGACCACAACACCCATTACCCATCCCCTGCTCTGGCTGTAGGGAAGGGGTGAAACAGGGAGACATGTTGAGCCTGAGTGAATGAGTGAGCTGAGAAAGATGCTTTACTTTCTGTCTTTACTGCTCAGTTTCCAAAATCACTGGAATGGTAAGAAATTAGTGTCATTTTCCCAGGTGGCACTTGGCTTGTTTCTGATGGTGACTGGTGACTGATCTCCCTGTCTTTGTCTCCATCCATAACACTTTTCCTTCTTATTAGGTACCAACATCCTCTTGGTGAGGATGGTGATGTTGGTACCTCAAAACCCCACGGGCACCTGACCTCATCATGTGGTTCCAGAGCTCCTGCCCTATCACTACACACACAGAGTTCTCTCTCCATGCGCTACTGAAATTCCAGCATGTGACCACGTGTGGCAATGTGAGGAAAGATACCAGGAATACAACAGTAGCAGCACCAGACAACTAATAATAACCAAGCAGATATAGCATCTCTCCATGGGCTCTTCACGGCTTGCTTCCAAATGGTGAGGCCACGGGTGGCTGGGGAAGGCTGCCAACAAGATGACATCTTCACAGGCCATGCTGAAGGCTTCATCACAGCTCTGTGCTCCTAGAAATGAGCAAGGCATGCATTTTCACAGACTGGTATTTCTGGATGGGCTTCAACCTAATTCTTTTCTTCATTAATACTACCTGAGGTGTGAGATCATGACTCGGGTTTAATACATAGCGTGCATTTATCTCCAGAAGATGCTGCTCCAGGTGTCCTCAGGCTGGTGTCATTGCTAGCCTGCCAGAATGAATCACTTGCTAATTTTGGAGCAAATGCGAAGAAACAGCCTGGTTTTCAGAAGGTGCAGATCCACTGTCGGGCTACTCAGAGCAAGTGTGCTGGCAAGCATCCTGTGAGCACAGTGTGGGTGGTAAGTGAGCTCTGCTGTGGTCACTTTGAAATGAATTGTCTTGCTTAGGAAGAGTAACTGCCCTACAGACATCCATGAAACCTAACACCTAAACTGCATGCTGTCAGAGTTTCCATGCACAACTTCATCTGAGGAAAGATTAATTTATTAAGAGGAGGCAGCTTGTAAGGTATAAGAATAATGTTTTTCTCCTAGCAAGCATCATCAGCTGTAGTCTAAGTTTTTCTTTTACCACTGCTGTTATCCTTATCTATTGTAGGTCAATATTTCAGACATCAGTCATTCAGCCTGTCTTCGGTGTGTAACTTTATCCCCTTAAACCTTTCCACATACTCATTTTAATCAAATTTTATCACATGCAGAATTTTTGTCACATCAATATCAAAGCTTAGAATTAGAAAATGTATGCACAATTATTTTTAAATTTTTGTTTCCAGTCTGCTTACCCTTTGTGCAGTGAAAGTTCTCTGCCTTAGATTCCTGATCACTGTGAGGGCAGACCAGCATGGAGCAAATGCAGTGGGTTGGCACAAACAGCTTGGTCACCAGCTTGCAGGATAAACAGCAGGTGTGGTACTGCAGGCTGCCAAAGAAGAAAGCCTCAGTGCAACATGGACAGCTTGGGTTATCTCTAAAGGTCAATCTCAGCATCCAAAACTCTTTTTGTTGTCATAGGTTTGGGGTCAGGGGGAATATTTTCAGCTATTTTTAGATGGGTTTTTTTTTGCCTGTTAGTTCTTGCACTTGCAGGTGAGATTTCAGCAGAGGCACAAAACCTCTGCTGAGGCTTTGTGGTCTCTGCTCTCCATTGCCACCAGTGCCTGGTTACAGAGGATGTCTGGAAGCCAAAGTTTGCAAACTTGATGCCAGTTAAATGTTTTGCCAAATGTTTCCCCTATCCACACATTCCAAAATCACAATTGGTAGAAATCTCTTCAGATTCTTCTGAGGTTCCTCAGGGGAAAGCAACTCTGTGGAGGTTTGAGAACTAAGGTGATCAGAAAACATTTCAAGCAAGCTAATACTTTGTTCTTAAACACCATGGAAATGCTGTTGCAAATCAGCTCCGGGCCAAGTGGTGAGCACGTGTGCTTAATTTGAAGTATTGATTCCATGATTAAGCAGTATCCACAGTATTGATAGATGTCCCTGAATCAGGGCCTTAAAGTATGCAATGGCTCTTCTAATTAGCTACTTCAGTCATTTCACCATGACCTCTTAATTTTGGATGATTGGAGTTTTACTAGTTTATGAAAGAATATAAAAGCATTCAATAAGAAAGCAGGAAACAGTGAATCAATTCACTCCATTCTCATGAGGGGTTTGATCCTGGGATATGCTGAGCATTGACAGTGCTTAGAGAAGTCAACACAGAGGCCATTGTACAACTTCAGGTAGCTTGTCATTAAAGCAAACCATAAGCTTCTCTGGTTATCCACATTTTCACATGACAACAGAAATCTTAAAGCAAAAAATATAGCAGTATCATCATTTAGAGGGGTCTTAAGAGGCTGGAACATTTAGTATTCAGCAGCGAATGCAGAGGACAGACACACTCTAAGTACTAGACAACCCTCTTGCAATATTATTTAAAAGATGGCAGCACTAAGACAAACTCTGAAGAAATACATGGCTGAGTACATTTGTGTCAGGAAATAAGGAGCTGTAGCAGGTATAGCTCGTGATAATTTTCAAAGAGGTTGTAGTTCCCATTGATCAGAAAATTGTCAGTTTCTGCACCCCATTCCATCCCAAAAAGCCAGATGAAAAAACTCATTATGTCTTGTTTATATTCATACAAATACGGCAACCAGAAAACAATAATCACGAAGTAGTTTATAAACTGCTGTAATTCCACCCCATAAAATGATAAAAATACAATTCAAAGGTCTCCTTAATGTTATTGATAAAGAATGGCTACCTATAAATAAATAAATTGTGTGACATTAGTATACACACACAGTATATGTGACCTTCATGTAACACTGTAGGAGAATAATTAGCTCAAGGTCACTTGCAGCTCAGAATGGCTTAGGAGGATAGTTTAGTCCTGAGCTGTTGACCAGGACAATGAGATTTATATATCCTTGTTTGTAGATACTATGATATTTGTTTAACACGTCTGTCTGGATAATATTTGCACTGAACAAGCAGGGAAGAAAGGATGACAGAGCCAAATGTCAACTATTTTATGTTTGTGTGTACAACAAAAGGGAGAGTTTACAAATGTCAGCGACTTGTATTTGTGTTTCACTCCTTCAAAACATCTTGCAACAAAAAAATTGGATGTGACAAGAAATTAATCCATATTGTGATCTAATTATGGGAAAAATGTAAGATGTCTAAAATATTTAATTGTGAGAAGTGTCTATTAAGCTAACTTTGCAGTGAACTTACAAGATTTTTAAACACTTGTGCCAGGTTTGAGGTGTCTAAATAGCCAGAATATCCCTGATTTTCTCTTTCAGGGATATACATGGAGTAAGTACCCAAAAATAGTAATTTCTATCTCTTACAATCCAGACCAGGGCCTGGTTAGAGGGTCTTCTTACTGCCATTGCATGGTCACAGGGAAAGGGGCTTTTCTCCAGGTAGGCAGGAGAGGGAAGGCGAGTTGGGGAGCCCAGACTCCCACGGAGGGTGGCAGAGCTGGGGCTGCTGTGCTGAGCCACATCCTTCTGCCAGCCTGGATGCAGAGGAAGAGGTGCCTCTTTCACATGGCAGTGTCTCAGCTTTTGGGGAGTGTTTACATAGAAACTGATAGCAGCTGAAAAAACCTGACTTTTTACTTTAAATCTCATTTAACTGTTTCACCCCATCTCACTAAACCACCTCTTTGACAGATGACCATTTTTGGCAGTGTTCTTTGGGCACCTACACCATGATCAAAAGCCTGTAAACACTTGTTTACATGCCCTTCTACTAACACAATCTGCTGCTGTGTGTTTTCATATTAAGCTGCAGCAAGGCAATGAGGAAGTGTTCACCCAGGAGACTCTCCAGAGATTTTGCCAAAAAATTAGATAGGCTGAGCCAACCTGTGCAAACCAAACTGAACTGTCATGAACACAACTATTGGCACAACAAAGTCATCCCTTATTCACTCTGGTCGAGTGATACTCAGATACAATATGGAAATGAAGGAATTTCGCTCTGCTCCTAATTGGGGGGTTACCTATCAGCAGTAATTAGGAATACAAAATGGAAGTACAGATATAACAATTAATAAAAGTCTGAATTAGATATCCCTTTCCTTTTGTAATTTGTGATAAGCAGTGCAGGGTTTTAAGCTTAACTCATTGAACACACTTCTCTCTGGCAAGGCAATGCCTTAAGGACATCTGGGCTGTGCCCATTGTTGTCTCTCCCAGTAAAAACACCCTTGGATCATTACTATCCACAAAAAGTTCAACAAGAAAGGAGGCAAGGCAGAAGGGAGGGCAGAAACACTCAATATCCTGCTCTTTCTCAGCCCCTCTCTTCCTCATCATGACCCTGGCTCCTGAGCCTCTGGCCTGGCGTCCCTACCTGCCCCCCTCCCATGGCCTGACCCCAAGGGCGTCTCCCCATCTTCCCTCCCGTGCCCTTCACAGGCGGTGGTCACGTCTGCACCACTCCTTCCACAGTCTGAAGTAAAGGATCAGCCTGATATGGCTCCAGCTGTGAGGCTCCCAGGGGCTTTCCTGGGTTATCCATCCCTTTCCCCTGCCCCCATCCATCTGTGAGCAGCCAGCACAGCTGCATGCACATCTGGCCCATCAGGGACTGTTGTCTCCCGTGCCAGCTGTGTAGGGCTGGGCTGGCATCCAGTGCTTCCTCCTGGCTTGGAAGTGCCCCATGGACCACCAGTTCAGCAGTCCCAATTCCTTTCCTGTCCAGTCATACCAGCACAAAAATCATCACTACAAGGTCTGTTTTGCTGGTTTGTTTGGTTTTTTTTCCCTTTCTTTCTCTTCATATTTTTTTACAGAGGTTTCAAAATTGTGGCAAATTGTCACAGACATTTCTTTTATGAAAAATCCTCTCTTAGGATTTTACTGCTGAAGCTGAGAAGTTCAGCAACCAGACATAAACAATAGGTTATCTGCTGCTGTGGAATGTGGCAGGTCTGCCTGGATTGGCCCAGTTTGGATGTTTGGGGTTGGTGACCAATCCAGAACTGAGATCTCTCGGACACAGTCTGTGAGAGCTGGTTTGTTATTCGTTCTTTACTTTCTATTGTTAGGTAGCTAGCAGCTTCTGGAAACTTTCCCTTTCTTTTTCTTTTTAGTATAGTTATAATAGATGTATATATCATAACTTAATAAATCAAGCCTTCTGATCATGGAGCCCATCTCGTCTCTTCCTTCACCCCAAAAACCCTTGTGACAACCGTCAACAGCAAATATTTTACAGCAGTGATGAATTGCTTATTACCAAATGATTTGGTAACTTCCACGTTTGTCTTTGATCACTTAATTAAGTGATCTTCATTTTGGAGAAAAATTAATGAAACTTATTTGCATTTGTATTAAAAATTGGATGTAGTACAAGACTCCAAAAGAAGGGATGATGAATCTTCCCATGTTTTTGGCAAGACAATGTGGCTAGCACCAGAGAAATTCAGAACTGGGTTCATTACTTTGTATCTGTCTTAGATGCTGAGGTTTGTGAGAGATTCTTACAAAGAGTAGGAGAGTAATTATGGTTTTAATGATTTACTACAGCCAGTTTTCACAAGTGAAAGGGACTACCAGAAGTGGAGGCAATAGAAAACATGGGGCTTGGGGTGTCCTATGATTTCATTCTCATACCACTGATCTAAATGGCAGTCTTCTTTCATCAAGAGGTCATTAGGTCAACCAAGTGGTTAAGTTCCTAGTAGCTTAATTTGTGTCAAGGGGACCGCATGTTTGTACAACCCATCTGAGAATACCATCAGGTCCCACAGGCTTTCAGACAAATTTTGTACTTATTTAACTTGGTGTGGAGTAAAAGTAGATTCTTGTCATTAGTGCAATTAATTCAAATATATATCATTATAATCTTCAGCAGCATTCACCTATTCAGAAGCATGCTCTCTATTTTGTGCACATAACTTCCCTTGACATTAACAGGAGGGGATAATAGACATGGAAATGTAAAGAGAGGTTAATACTCTTCCCTGTGACCTTCCCAGAGACATCATATTTTCTCAAGCTGACCTCTCATTATGCTGAAAACTGCAAAGAAAAAACCCCACGGTTTCTGTTGCTTTTTTTGTTCACTTCAGAGACTACAGACATCTGCCCTAAGTACATTCTGTTAATAATTATTTTGAATGTATTCTAAAAATCCACATCATTCCCAAAGAGGGGAAAAACACAAAAGAAACCCCAGTTGGTGAGGGAGGACAATGTGCAACATTATAAGCTGTGCTGGAGCTGCCTGCCGTGATTGCCACTCAGAGATAAAAATCATTCCTCACACTTTGAGACAAAAGTAAATGGCAGTTTGCAATGTTAAGGACCCCTGTGGAAATAAGATGAAATGAGACGAGGCTTCCAGACCTGTGAGAAAAATCAATCTGATGGAAAATTGACAAACTTGTTTAACGTGTCGGCACAAGATCCGAGAGTTGACCCGTAGAGACCTCCACTTAGGCATACCGTGAAGTTACTGTCAGTTCTCTTAATCTGTTCAATTACACAACAGGATCTCAAAGGGGACTTTTTACCAAACATCACTTTAAATTAACTTTTCTCCTCCGTGTTTTAAACTTGCAGTCCTTCCCCGCCTCTTTGCAGCAACATGGGTAAATTATTAAAAGCCCACTAACTTGTCAGTGGAAATGCTACAGAAAGATCAGTTTAAAATTTTGATTGGAAATAGAGAGGGTTTGTGAGGTTAAAAAAGAAAAATGCTCACCTTGTTACATGTCCCCAAATTAATCTCCATGGTAATTTCTCTGAGGCAAAGGTCTATTGTTTTTATGGTTTAGGGGAATGAAGAAATGGTAGCAAAAAGCAGCACACCATAATGTTTATTCTTTTAGGAACATGAAACAGTGCCACTTTTCACAGGCATGAGCCACAAAGTGAAATAGAGTATTCAAAATGGAAGATATACAACTGTACTGAACTGACCCTAAATGTCATTTATTTTCCTTGTGGAAGTGGATTTGGAATAGGATCGGAAGGGAAGGTGCTAAATAATGCAATGGATGAAAGAAGTTTAACTTTGAAGACAGGTAGAGCAAAATTTAAGAGGGAGAGATGGAACTCAGAGGGCCAAAGAAGAGAATTTTGGATTTTCTGTGTTCATTATTTTATTAAATGCACCACTGAAATAAAAGACTAATTTTCCCCACCATATGTTATATCTGAAGTCTGAAGTGAAGGATTCTGAAACTGAGAAGAAAGAGCAACAGAAATACAACCTATCAATGAAACCCAAGTGCCAAGATTGACAGGTGTTATGGTGCAAATGCCCAGAAATATTATCTAATAGGTTCATTTTCCCTAAATGCATTCTGTTAACTAGCAAGCTCATAGAGAATGTCACAGTAGCCACAGTAGTCTGTCTGCTATTGATTTGGAGTAGGTGTGGATTATGTGATGCATCCTGCTGCTGACGTGCCTTATTCTTGTTGATTTCTGTGGAATGAGGATCTGTAGCAGGTTCTTTGCTGGTTTTCCATTTTATAGTTTGATTTTTCTACTAAACAGATTGAAGGTGAGAGACCAACATTCATTTTGTGTAGTAAGGAATGAAGAATGAAATACCAAGATGAATGATAGTGAATTTTTTGGGGGGTGGGGGAGAAAAGTGCACATGGAGAAGAAATTGCATCTAGGAAGAGAGCAGAAGCAAACAGCTTATTTTTTAATTCAGAAGGGACTAAGTGATATTCTACCATTCTTGTTAGAACATACTGGGGAAAGAAGGTTTACTTCTGTAACCACTTAAAATACAAAAGGCATCAAATTCTGAAGGTCTCTTGTCAGTTTTGTTGGAAGTATTAATATTGTTGTTGTGTTGACAGCTCTTGATAAAACAAAATACAACCAACTGCAAAAGTTCTGTCTTGATTAATACTGTGTTCTCAGTTTGAAGATTTAAGGTAAGGGTTAACTGTAATTTGCATTAAATACCTACTTTACAACCATGTCTGCACTACTATCAGAGATAGCTCTATTTAAACAGTGCAGTAATTTATAAAAGGTTTGGGGTTTTTTTGGTTTTTTTTTTTTTTTTTTTTTTGTATGAGCCACTGTTAAGGCTCATTGGAAACTTGTTAAAAAGTAGTATTAACTCTTTTTTCACTTTCTGACTGACCTGAGAAAGACCTTGTTGCTCTTTTCACCGACAAGAACTTTACAGAAGCTATGCCTTTCACAGGCTTTAAGAACTTCAGCCTCCTCAGAGTCTGCAGAAATTGATGTAACTCAGGTTAGATTCAATAGTAGACAACCTATGTTTGTGGATTTTTTAGGTAGGTCCTCAGCTCAGACTATCTAACTTAAAAAGGCAAACTCTGACCTGGGGGGTATGGAGGTCAGTTTTAAGACTGTAACTGAGGCCAAGGGGGCCCAAATCCATACCTCAATTTTGAAGGGTCGTTGAATGGTTAGCCCTCAGCAGCTCCCTCAAGCCTGATCCCTTGATCCAAGAGCAGAGGTGGTACATTATGGCTGTGATTCAGCTGCCAGCTCCTGTGTGTTGCTTACTTGGAGACTACAACAGGTAACACAATGTTCAGAGATGCCCGATGCATCCACGGGCACTCTAACTTAAGAGAATAAAGACAAAGTTTGCCCAAAATTAGAAGAGTAGCAGCTCTACTCTTTTATGGAAGCTTTTGGTGGATCTTAATGTTTCGTGACTTCAGCTACAAAGGAGATTCAGTGTTACTGAGCATTGGCCCTGCTACTGATGCTAGTACAAATAATAATACTGAGTACTGAGTATTAAACACTATCTTCTAAGCAAAGGGTCAAGAACAAGGTGTAACTAACATGATAAATCTCACTAACACATATACAAGAACATAGATCATTATAATGAAGTGGCCTCCATAGTATATTTTAGCTAACTGATATAAAAATGTTAGGGCAGTATCAATGGTTTTAGAAGCGAGTTTAACTGAGCCTTGAAGACTGTGGTTAAAAAAATACTTCAGGGGTGAGTCTAGGCAAGTCAACACATTAAAAAAGTCATTGAAATATAGCTGCCAGCAAGTTAGGCTGGTGGTTTTGCAGACATCTTAAAAGGAAACACAATCTACAAATCACTTGTTTTTCATTTATTTCACTTGTGCTTTCTGTCAGGAAAAAGACTTTTCCCTTTATTAGACAGCAACAAACAAGTGGAGAGAAGGACAAATGTACATGAAGCAAGGAAGTCCTTCTTTTTGTTTTTATTGATGCAAGCTTGACTTACAAGACAGAAGTTTTTGTGGCCTTTATAATAACAGTGTATGGTCAAGTCCTGTTAAATTTCCAATATGCCACAAGGACTTACTCATCTAAATGCAAAGGCTTTTGAAATTCTTACCCTTTCCCTTATACCTGTGGTTCTTGTCTATTATATCCTGATGATGCAAAGAATTACCCTTTAGTCACTATCTGTATCAAGGGTGGGGTTTATTTGTTTGTTTCATCTATTTCTCTTATTCTCACATGTTCACACTATGGCAATACAATTTTATCCTCTCCTAGGCATAAAGGGCAATTTCCCAGACTAGAAACGAAGAAATGTGCTGATTTTACAGAAAAATTCTCTTCCCTTTTCCTTGCCGTTGCCACTTCCCAAACATATTCTGTCATGTTGGCAAAGATCCTACATAGATCCTATCCAAGGCATCTTTGTTTCTGCCAAGTACCAGATCTTATCCTTATGCCATGATAGATTGGACTGTAGAACATTTAAGAAAGTTAAATGATGGCTTTGGTGTTTTTGTTTTTTTTTTTTGGTCTGTGGGTGTGTGTATTTTTAAAATGGATTCAGATGTGATATTTCTCTCCAGTTTTCCAGAATATCAACAAAACTTAATTGAAAAATTTATGAGTACAGGCACAAACATATAAAGGTGGGAAAAATAAGTTTCTGAGGGCTGGTAATAATTTCAGTATTTAACAGCTGTCTGCATTTGCTCAAATCTACCTCTGCTAAGGAGATTTGCACCCATGGAAGATTTACCCAAAATACTTATTTTTCAGAGGCAATTTTTTCACAGGCAAATTTCTCGAGCGTAATTTACTGCACATCCTTGCTGGAATAGTTCTCAATCCTTTGCAGATGCAAAGTCACAGAGAGCTGCCTGGATATATATGATTTTACATGCCTTGCAGATAGCTTAGAGATGCAATTGCAAAATCTAGCTCTCACAGGCAGCTGGGAATTTGTGACAGTCCCTGAAGGACTTTGCATCCATAAACCAATGACTGGATTACACTGATCCATAAATGTGTTATTCTCCTATCTCTGGCTAATGCAATACAAGTAGTCTTCCTGCTGTTAACTGTTTCTGAAGCCACACACAAGAGAATATAAAGGATATGGCATATATTCAAACAGAAAGGTCATCAGGTCATTTGCTCTTTATGCTAGCAAAAGAACTTTAATATCTGTAGTGCTGCAGAAAGAACTACATGCAGTAATATTCCTTAATTTAAGTTCTGTGTTCAGAAAATTTTGCTAAAAAGGAGTGATTCATTCAGACCCTAAAGGGGATTGGTGACAAAGTCTGGTCTACAGCAGGAAAGCTCAGCTTGTGAGCAAGCTGTGGGGATAAAGCTGTAGGTTTGTTTGCCAGCATTTCCTGCTCTGCAAGAATCCAGGAACCCTCATGGTGACGTCGCCTCCTCAGCACTGTACCCTCCGTATCCCTGTCAGCCTGGCTCAGAGCCTTTGCTGCCTTGTCCCGTCCCACAGGGCCCCTTGACTGCCTGGCAGCCAGGGAGAGAGGCAGGAGGGACCTGTGTGTCCAGGGTGCAGCTGGCCCTTGGCTTCTGGCTGGGTGAGGGCTTTCCCTGGGCTTGCTCTGCTGGAGGCTGGCAAGAACTGCTGCCCTGCACGGCGTGAGCGAGCTCCACTGCAGCAGCCAGGGCTCTGGGGCACAGTGCTGGGCAGGGCAGGGCTCTGGCTTGGGACCCATGACGCTGAGAAGCAGCTTCTGATTACCAAGCCCTGCAAACAACAGATGAGCCACAGGGCTGTGTCTTTGTGAGCGGATTGAACTTGCCCGGGGCAGCTCTCTAGTGCTGAGGCTGACAGACATGGGACAGCTCATGTCTGTGTCATTCACCCTTCCTGCCCTCAGGAAGCCACAGCTGTATTCAGGGAGCCTAAGGAGATGGGTATTAGGTGTCATTAGCACTGGACGTTTTTAGAGCCACAAGGCCAAGAGCGTTCCAGCGACAGCCAGAGTGACCTGAGAGTCCAGCAGTGCTCCTGGCACAGCTCTTGCCACCAGGAGAAGTGCAGCCACAGAAACGAATGCCATGTCCTGGAAAATGCAGTGCCTAGTGAAAGCAACATCTAATGAACAAACCCTTCCATTGTTACTATTGAGAAGATAATGAAGGCATTTGACTTTGGACTTAATTTCAAATTTCTACAGGGTCATTAAGGAGTAATTTTGCTTTAGCTACAACCTTTTTGGTTATTATTAAAGATTTCCAGGTTTATTTGCTCCCTAACCAGGAAGCAAATCCTTGCTTTGCTTCTCTTCAGGAAAATTATTTTTTCTACTTTCTAGCTTTCTCATTGACCTCTATATTTGAACACCTGTGAAAGACTCAAGCAAGGTGATTAACATTCACTACATTTGCTTCTCATTTTTCTCCAAGGAAAGAAGGATTTGAAGCATTTTGCTTTGCGTATAAATATTACTGCCTATTTTAGAGAAAAAAAATACCCATCCCTTACAGCAGAGTTTAGTTTATGTTGCTTCAGAGACCATGACTCACATAATGTGGTCGGGAGAGGTGACCAGAGATTAAAACAACAGCACAGAGGCAACCTTTTAGTCCTTCAAAACTAAGAACTGAGATGTTGATCTTGCTTCAAGGAGAAGCCAAAGCAAGGCACCTGGGGCGAATTAACTGTGTGCACTGGGAGTTAGAGCTGCTGAGAATATTCTTGCAGCTTTCTCTAGAAGTTGATATTTTGAAAACACCAAAGGCTGTAGCATTTTGCAATAGGGTACATGATGAAAGCATGATATTATGAAATTTTCAGCCCAGAAAGTCTTTATAACTTCACAGCAGCTGGAAATGCCCAATAATACTAATTGTACAATTTTTGATTTTAAGACTTCTAATATTCATTTAAACACAAACACTTTTCATCAGCTATATTTAGAAAGACCTGCCTAAATATTGAAGGGGAAACAGTTCAGTTCACTGTTTTGGTTCACTTTTGCACCCAAATAAACCTGAAACACAACCCATTAGCAAAACTTTATAAAGCTGAAACAGTTGGATTTACCTTATATAATCCTGACAGCCTTTACAAAAAACCCAACCCTAAACATAAATGAAAGAATTTTTGCCTCAGTTTCTTTTTAACAGATGTGAAGATGCAGCTGTTATACAGACCTTTATTCCATGCTACCTTACTCCCGCTTGTGAAAGTATCTCCAGTTAAGCAACCACAGCCACAATGCTGTGTGTGATTCAGCCAACTTATTTGTGTTAATCTGAGCCTAATGCAGATAAAGAGCCAGAGGAACATCTGAACTTTTCCCCAGTTTTTCAGCAACTATGTAATCTATAATGATTATATGTGTTGAAAATACATCCAAAGAGCCTACTACAGGGAGGCTTTTCATAAAACAGGACTTGGAAATATAAGACCTCATAAAATATGAGTCACAAAATGTGACCATGTACCTACCCTGTTTAGATTGGCAGAGCACAGCTATTATCACAAAGAATTATTTGGTTTTTCAGTAGTGCCAATCCATGGTTGATTCCACATGCTCAAGCTTGGAGCATCTCCCAGGGTGTCTGTGGTTTGAAAAAAGAGCTTCACATCTCTGCTTCTAAGTGTACCAGAACTTCAAATAAAAAAATCTCAGTCACCTACATACCAATATCACAGATCACTCAGGGAGAAAGCTGTAAGAAAAAATTACAGGAGGCAAGTTAACATTGTTTCAAATATTTTATTGTAATGGACTCTTTAAATGGATCTGCTTTAAAGTGACTCTCTGTTAATATGGGGTTTCATAAATAAGCAGCATAAACCCTCACCTGCTTTAAAATACAAATCTGAATGTTTACAAGGTCAGGTATCATAATATTCTTTTCATGCAAGCTCTCACCATTGTTGTTTTGCAAAGCATTATTTTGTTAATAACCATTTCTTTACCAAGAGGGTAGCCAAGCACAGGAACAGGCTTCCTGGGCAGATGATCAATGCCCCAAGCCCGTCAGTGTTCAAGAAGCTTCTGGATTATGCCCTTTGTTACTCAGCAATGTCAGATAGTTGGACTAGTTGGTCACCACAGGTGCCTTCCAACAGAAATAGTCTATCCTATCCTATCCTATCCTATCCTATCCTATCCTATCCTATCCTATCCTATCCTATCCTATCCTATCCTATCCTATCCTATCCTAATTATTTATGAGATGTAACAGTCCTTTTCCTTTCCTCGTTCAAGATCCCATGACCTGAAGAAAGCTTCCTTTGGGCTTCTGTTTTCAAAAAACCAAAGTGTATGTGACCTGCTGCTTCTCTTGATTTTGCTCCTGCCAAAACTGCAGTTTATGAAGACTCACCAAGGCCGTATTTATCTTGATAATCTGGGTGGACATCACTGAGCTCATGAGGAGCCCAGCTGAGAGCCTGAAAAAAATTAACTGTTTGTTAATTATTCCAAGTAGTACTATTTTCTTGTTTAAAAGGGACTGAAACTTGTTTTCATAGAATCAAACAGTATCTTGGGTTAGATCAGGCCTTAAAGATCACTTGGTTGATCTCTGACATTGGCAGAGACCAAGTTGCTCAAAACTCCATCTTGACCTTTGTTGAAGATTGCATGCAAGATGTTTTCCATTACCATCTGTATGGCTGATTACCTTGTCAAGTGGGCAGTTTGCCTTATCTCTCTCTTTGAGTGACCACATTCACACCTTCCTCGGGAGGGGACCTCTGCTGATAACAGACTATTGAATATCAGTGCATGACTGATAAGAACTATAACATCCCATTGTGAGATGCTCTGCCCAGAGGGAGGAGCCAAGCATTGCTACCCCGATATACTCTGAGATTCTGAAAGGGTGGCACGGCTTTTCTACACGAGATTCCCCAGAGGAACAGCAGCTGCTTTTTCTTCCTGGATCTTAAGAGGAAGACTACATCCTTCTCTACAGATCCTCCTTGCTCCAACAGAACCACACCTGATACTTCAGAGGACTGCAGCCACATTTTCAATCAGACTGCCACCAACACCCTGACCAACAGGGTGTCAGGTTGGGTTCTGACTCTGTCAGTGTTGTTCTAGTGGACTGCATTGTTTATTTTTATTTTGTTTTCCCTCCCTATTAAAGAACTGTTATTTCCTGCTCCCAAATCTTTGCCTGAGAGCCCCTTAATTTAAAATTATTGCAATTTGGAGGGGTGGGGAGGGTTTACATTCTCCATTTCAGGGGAGGCTCCTGCCTTCCTTAGCAGACTCCTGTCTTCCCAAACCAAGACAACCTTGATACCTCCTTGAAGTGGCATCCACAGCTGCTCTGGCCAACCTGTTCTAGTGCTTTATCACCCTCACAGTAAAGAACTTCCTTGTATCTAATCTAAACCTACTTCCTTCAGTTGGAAATCATTTCCCTTGATCTGTCACTACATGATCATGTAGAAATTATTCTCCATCTTTTTTGTGGGCTCCCTTCAGGTACTGGAAGGCCAGAGCTACCTCATCCTGAAGCTTTCTATTCTTCTTGTTGAGCCATCCCAATTCTCTCAGCCTTTCCTCAAAGTAGAGCTGCTCCATCCCTCTCATTGTCCTGGTGGCCTCCTCTGGACTTGCTCCAACAGCTCCATGTGCATCCTTTGCTGGGGAGTGTGAGAGACCAAAATGTTAAAGGTTAATGACTCAATCAGCCACTGGCAAAAGCAGCACGTGATTTGCTGGGGGCAGATTTGCACCCCCAACCAAAGTGGGGAGGTGAGCTTTTGGATGTGTGGTGGCAAAATCTCTGATCTGCCTAAGAATGGCCAAGGTGCAGAGAGGGTGAGCAAGTGGAGGATGACCAGCAGTGGAGGATGGCCACAACAAACCAACCTTTGTTTGGCAGCAAGCTGGGTTTTGAGGCAGGCAACAGAGAAGGCTGATAAAGAAGCAGATCATGTGAGGTGGGATAAACTTTTTACCATGCCCATGTCCTCCCTTGCACAACTGGCTCAGGTGTAAAACTCCCACCTGGGGTGCTAGGACATTCACATGTAAGCCTGAAGATACTCACCCCATCTCATGGGGCATAACTGGCTCAACTACACAGTTTCGGTATTTTTGAGAGAAATACTCTTTGTCCCTGTTCAAAGACTACTAGAATATGCCTAGTACTGCACAGAGCACCTGGTAACAAGGGAGGTATGCCATCTAGGATTTGGCATTTCACTAGATTTCCCACTAATCTGGGAGCCCGGGAAAAGTGACTTTGAAGCTGCATGAGAAACATCACAGTAGTCATTCCCTCTGATGAGACAAATTGCACAGGAACAGTGCCCTCCACATACCCTTTAGGTGGTGAGAGATGGGTGGAATGACCACCAGGTGAACTATCTGAGTTTGCTTTAAGCCTTAATTACATCTGGATTTAAAGAGTGAATGACTGAAAAGAAACATTATCTGTCTTTCTCCTACAACCACCTACCTCTTAATTCAGAAAACATTTGAGAGTTTGTCTCAGCCCTTCCTGCAGGCTGAACAAGCCCATCCTAGAAATGTTTCTGATGAGAAAGTGCTGAGCCACAGGTTATCCTATCTTAACAACATGTTCCCACAAAGAATTTGAAGGAAAAAAGGACATATTTTTTCTACTAAAGTAGGCCTTTTGGACCTAGGGAATCCAGAAGCCACCTATGAGTTTTTCAGTTCACTCTAAGTTTTGCATATGAGAAAACAGGGATAATTTTTATTTTTACAAGAGGCAGTAGCTTTTCTTCCACCATAATGATATTTTCCTGCATGACATGTCAAAGATGAGTCTGCAGTATTATATATTCCTCTAAAACTACTTTGGAAACTATTAATATAAGGAAATCAAGGAACTATCTGTGTCAACACTGCAATTAGAAAAACATATTTGTATCTAGAATTCTTATACCACATAAAACTAAAATTAACTAGTCATGGTGAGATCTATAGATGAGTATGTTCACAAAACTGAGAGATGAGTAGTCATTAAAAGCCAAACTACTGGAAGTGACTTTTATGACTGAAGTGAATAGAGAACCAACAGACCCATAATATTTTAAAAATCTGCAGAGTTATAGTACATTTTAGATGGAAAAATATCTATGGATGTCATCTAATTAAACTCTGTCAGTCTCAGCAGGGCCAGTTTACTAAGGATCATGTCCAGGTGAGTTCTATCTATTCAACAATGGAGATTTCAGACTCTCTGTTAGTACAGTCTAAGTACAGTTAGAAGCACAGATAAACAGAAAACATCACATCTTTTTTATTTTATGAAAATTTATTGCAAGATCAAAGGTCTCACCAAAAAATAGAAACTTACAAATTGTGTGAATAGTTTTAATGCACTCATAAAGAGACATTAAAAGAAAATTGACTAAGATTCTGTACTATATCTGCAATAAAATTCACTGGCTTTATTCTTAAAATATTGTTACCATTTAGGAGTAAATAAACAGCGTAGCATTACACATGTTCACAAGTATTTACCACTTATTTTAAACAAAATCTTTACGATATATTTTTTTTTCCAGAGAAATTAGTTCATCCCCATTTTGAAAAGTCTAATAAGAAAACATTCAACATCCTCACTGGAAGTAATGTGAGCTGATGTTTCTGTTGTAAAAAATTATGTTACGGAAATCAACAAATAGGTTTACAGGGTTACACAGCCATACTAAACAAGCTTCTATGTTATGCTGCATTAGGCCTTCTGGATTAGCAAAACATTTTGACAATAATGGCAACTTTTCAGCTGAAGCTTAAGCATTTCATAGTTTGGATTTAAATGCTGTAACCTTTTAAAAACAAATATCCAGTGTTACATACCTGACAACATTCTTAACCAAATGGTCATACTCTAAAGGTTAAGGCAACTCCAAATTGAAGCTGCAATGTCTGTATTTTTCACAATTCCCTGCTAAAATTTAACTCCTTAGAATGCAATGTGTGAGAGAGCGTAAGAGAGAGGCTGTGTGGTACTTGGTTGCTGTTTGGGGTTAAACCATAACAGTCCCACAAAGAAAATGAATCATGTGTTTAATTTGGATATCTCCTTGCACACACTGTATTAAGAAGCATCTGATCCTACCAAAGATACCTGTGATGGGACTTATGTTTAGATGGCCTTCTCAAGGCAATCACTATTTGCATTGGAAGATCCATTCTAAAATAAAACCACACAGGAAATGAGAGGGATCCTGCTATTGACTTATACCCATTCATCTGAATTTTCCAATTCATCAACAGAACAGCACAGTCAGAGGATTCAAGTTCATTTACAATAGACATAAAATCTTTTCAGCCAAATATAATAAGCATCACCAACTTATTTCTGATAGTTGTTGTATTCAGCTATTCTTTGTCTTCATGAAGTGTAGCTCGCTATTATTGTTAGGGTAAGCAGTGTTATTCATTATTAAAATGTCAAGGTGGAAAGATTTTAATATCACTACAGCTTCTTATATTTAAAGAAAAAAAAGGAAGATGTTGATAAGAAAATGGTAATTCACTGTAGATTTTCTTATTACTCTGTATCTTAAAACCTCTGGCATAGCTTTAGTAAATAAAAAGCATCAAGTTTAGTTCCCAGTTTCAACACATGCCTCTGTTGATCAACTGCACTGGTGCTAGCACTGAGTTACCATTTACAGATCAAAGGAAACACACATGACCAAGGCAAAGTAAACAGAGGAAAGCAAGCTTAACATCTATAACTCAAACTATCCAGAGAACTAGTAGGAATCCACTTCAAGAAATTTGTCAAAGGCTTTTATCACTTTTATGCAAACAAAACCACAATGCATTTCTAAAGTTTTGCTTCAATATTTGTACTTAGTTGTACAGTACATTAAAGTCAGTGTACAGCTTTTGCCATTTTACTGTAACCTCTGTAAACTCACAACTATATTGCATCATATGAAAGGTTATAAACCCTTCTGCAATCCCCATTAGATCTACCGAATGCAGCAGAGTGGAACGTGTTGGTACAGAGAGTTAGGAGCCAGAAGACATATTGGGTGTCCAGCCCATTTGGTAAGCCCGCTCCAGTGTTCTCTTGCAATCCTGCAGCACAGTACTGAAGGTTATATGTGGATATTGCTGCACCAGCTGCTCCACTGTGGCCTCATTCACCTGCAACAGAAGAACAGAACCTGTGATGCGCAGGAAGTGAATGAAAAGGGTAACAATAGGCAAGCTAGAAGAATGGAAAAGCTTTGGACTCCTGGGCGGACTTCCAGGATGGGGCTCCTCATTGTTACTGTAGGTTTGGGTGCATTTATCACAAAATAAATATACAGAATGCAATGTTTGGTTAGAGAATGACAAAATCAAAATCAAACCCCGCTATGATTTCATAGTAAAGGAAGAAGTTTTATCATCCTGGTTAAACAAAATGCTGTCCAGAGTAACAGATTTCTAACTTGAAATAGAACCTATTTACTCAAAGTTGCTCAAGCAGACATACATTTAAAAATGTGAGATTTTTTTGCCTTTGGCAAATGAAAATAGATTACATCTATTAATTAATTTATGGTACAGTTTGGGAGACATTTAAAAATGCTAAGTAGTAACTCCACAATTAACTTTACTGTAATGAACTTGCATTGTATGGTTGCTATCAACAGGCCTGAAATGAAAAGTTATAGATAACATGACTAAAGATGGGGAAAAAATATGAACTATTCTATGTTGCAGGTAGATCAATTACTCCTTTATGCCCCTTTTTTCCAAAAGGTAAAAGTCCTGCATGTCTTCACATACATCATTGGCAGAAGATTCTATTTTAGCCTTCTTTTGTGAGGATAACACTGCAGAATTGGTATCAATATTAAAACATACAAGATGGTTGGGTCTGGGATGTCCCTCTTAAATTTGAGACATCAGCGTTAGCACTTTTATTCTTCATAAAACAAGGTAATTAGACAAACCCAGCTAAACCTAACACCCTTTACAACTCCAGTGCTGTGAGGCGATTAATTTGTCAATTATTTTAAAGACAATTGCAGTTCATATCACACAGGTAAACAGCTTTCTTCAGCCTTTAGACAAATAAAAGATTAACCTAAGAACCATGACTTCTAGTTGGCTTTCTTTGAAATCTTTGCTGAACAATTGGGCATTTTAAAATGCATTGATACTACAGTTACTGAATCACCTACATGAGTAGCATCTACAACTGATGGCATTGTTTGCTTTTCTTCCTTCAGTGTTCCACTTTTAAGGCCAAAAGTAAAAAGCCAGACTGAAAAACGTTTACTACTATTACAAAGATCTGTCTTGGAAAAATATTTTTAAAGCACAGTAACCACCGTATCTAATAATATTTTTGTCCTTAAAAGATAACAAGGAGAGCTTCCCTCTGAACAGTGATTGCACCCAATGACAAGGATAAATGAAAGGTTTAATATCCAGTTCTTCTACTTTGATAATAGAAATACTCAATCTTCATTGGAAGTTTCATCTAGCTGAGACTGACTTGGATAGAAAACTGGTTTAACTTCACAGCACAAACTGCACTTCTCTGGCAAATTGCTATGTTACAGTAACATCTTTCAGTGCTGAAAAACAAGAAGTGACTTTGAAAAAGCAAAATGAAATCAGAGATAGCACAAGTCCCCCATAACATTTGATATTTACAGGTGAATACATAGTCACATTATAAGCTACTCACATACTCAAATTATAAGCTACAATTCAGAAAAATATTGCTTGGAAAGGAAGAATCCCCAGAGTAGCAGTAATTTGCTACTTTATGCCTATCCAAAAATAGCCAAAAGTCTCTTTTCATTAGAGTTATGCTGCAGAGACCCATGGCAGAATCGACCAGGCTACCAGAAACTCCTCTTAATGGTTAACTCAGCCACAACAAAGAGGCTTACAACCGACAGTGACTTATTTTGCTCTTTCTTAATGGGAAGCTTGAAGAAGATGCATTATTTATCTACTAGATAGCTGCAAATTTTGCTAGTACATAGAAGTTATTATGATTTAGCACTTACATGCTGGGCATTATTTGTTAGAACAGCATGGATATCACGGCTTTAGAGCCATTGTTATATGCACATTCTCCGTTATAAGGAACAAACAAGGCGAATTCATTACAAAGATGATGCTCACCCACAAGGTACAGCCTAGCTAGGTTTAAGCTGATATATTTACTACCAGACTAACTTAGGCATGGCCCATGACACTTAGGAAGACAGAGGATGTTACAATGGTATCTTTTAGTCTTAAAAACCTATGAAGAAATCTATGGTAAAACACCTCTAACTGTTTGTCCTATTTTTTTTCTGATACAATTATTACTGATAAAATTTTTTGCCATTTGCTATTAATACTTTACTAAACAGAAGAAGGAAGCTTTTGGCATCAAGTGCCAAATATGCTTACAAAATAAACATGAGTATGAAGAAGGCAGATAAAACCATTTCAGAAGTGCCACTGACAAAACCAGCTGTTTTATGACCAAAGCCTGAAGAGTAGAAGCTTTTCTCCATTTTTTACTGAAGCATTAAGAAAATATTTTAAATTATTAGTTTGATCCTAGGCAACAACTTTTTTACAACTTGTTGTTAAACAGTAAAGTAATGACAAATCCTATGGATGTATTTGGAACTATAACATATACAGAGAGAAATTACTCAGAGTCTGAAGAACTGAGTTTACTCTCATGATAAAGGAAAAAAAATCTTACCAAGCTTCATGATAAATGATGAAATATATGTAACTTTAAGTTAAATATAAATATTCTTAATCCTGAGAGTAAAAAGCAAGGATTTAAAAATTATGCCAAACTAAATTCAATGTAAGATTACTCAACAGAAGAAGGAGAAAAAAAAAATGACAGTGGGACAACCAACCTGGATCCAGAGATGAGAAAAAAAGTATTCCCTCTCTAAAGATTTTGATACCTTTTCTTTGCCATGAGAAAAGTCAGGTCAGACACAAAAACAATGAAAAACTTTTAGTATTAAGAACTCTCCATTCTACTGGGCTAAAAACTGCACTGTCTGAAAAACAGGAAAAAAGGAAGTAAAATTTTATTCTTTGTTAATGAATGTGAAAAGTAATATCTAAGTCAACTTTGTGAGGATCCTTGTCATCATTTCCCTAGTGGTAGGATTAAGATGAAAAGAAGTCTTATGCCCAGCCATTAGAACACAAGCTTCTGTCTCTTTGTTAAGATCAGCTTGGCTGGTGATAAAACAAAAGTACTGAATGTCATTCCCAAAATAAGTTCATTACACAAACAGAACAATTTTCCCTTCTGAGCTTAAACATTCTTGTTCAATGAATGAAAGCTAAAAATCTCCACATCTTAATATGCTGTAAAATGCTATATTTTTCTTTCACAGAACTTTCATTAATCTTCATCTTTTGAGTTGTCAAAAGAAAGACTACTGTCTGCAGATAAACTACTTAGATTATCTAATAGATAATCATTCATCTGAATTTGAATAGCTCTTCAATTATATTTTAACACATAATGAGAGAATGCAGCCCATATCATTAAGAATGAAAGCAATAGGTTTTGCAAATCCTGGTCATCAAACAAAAAACCAAAATAACAACAAAGACTGGTTTGAAAATTATTTTTTCTTCCTGAAATAACTATTTATTCCAGGCCAAGGAATAGATTGAAAAAAACAAAACAAAGGAGAAGATGGGTTACAGAAAATGGCAGACTAAGTGGTATCATCTCCTTCTAACTCAATTAGAGCCTAGATTATGACCTAGAATAATTTTGAATACTTTTTGCTTAAAGGCACTTGAACACATATTGCCTATTTCCCAGAATAATGCATTTGACTTTGTGACAAATGTTATCTGGGGTAGGACCTCTTTAACTTCTTCTTCGTCTAATGACAGTGTGGTTGTGCAGACAGTATTTAAATATTATCCATGCTAGAGAACATTTCTCATGTGATAATTAGGAGTTCATCTTGGAAAGAAGAACAAGAACACCCTTCGAGTCCCTGTGAAATGCTACGCTGGCAAAAGGGTTTTGTGAGTGCCTCTCTGGAGAACTTTCACCATCGCTCTGCCACGTACACACAAAATGTGGCTGAAATACTGAGAAAAATGGGAAATCAGTGCTCAACACTCTTACTCTCCTTTAGGTAAAATGGTCTGCCCATAACAGAAAGCCTGAAAACTGTGACAATTCTGTAAATATTTTTCCTAGAATAAAGTAACCAACACTTATGAGCTGATTTTTTCAGGCTCAGAGTAAACTGAAAGCTACTCACAATAAAATATTCATTCATATTTTTATCTAGCATGTTATATTTACTCATCTAGTCCTATTGCCAGCATTTACTGATTTGGAACACCACTTGTCTGACACAGAACATCTTCAGAAATTTATGTTATGCCACCTTCCACAAGTCTTCATGAAAAATCCAAAATGCAAGCAAGAATAGTTATTAGGTAATTTTTTTTTCCATTTAAATTTGCTGTGTCTTTTGGTTTAGTGATAATTTCAGCATTGTTTTCTTCAATTTCTAGATTATAAAATTAGGAATTTCTAAAAATATAAAATGATTCCAAAGGACTAGGATTTTTTTTTTAACCTAGTATTTTTGTTATGCTCCTACAACAGATCTTATTAAATTCGAAGGATGAATTCAAGTTTTCCTAACCTTGTTAAGGTAAATTAGACATTACATTTGAAACCATCAGCCAAACCAGGCATTTCTTTTTAATGAGACTGACACCTCCCTTCACTGCTTAGGAATAGAAACAGAGGTATAAGGGCTTTTCCTAAACAGGACTTTCCTAGTTACTTTTCCTTAGCTTGTCTTTAGTTGATATGATGTCCAGGAAATCTTCTCTGGGATTGGATACTCTTTCACTGAATTGCCAAGAATTGTAATATTTAGTACTGATCTCCAAAACTACTCCTACAGGTGCATCAAGATCAGACTGTAAAGCCATTAAAATGTGCCAAGAATGTCTGTGTTATCTAGAGCAATACTGAAAAGCAAGAGTAGAGTCATCACTTAAACTGCAACTTTTATGCAGTGGATGAATATTCAGGATTAATCTAAAGAGTTTGATAGGTCTTTTTCAACAACAAAATCTAAAAATCTTCACATCTTAATGACTTCAGTTTAATGACCAGCTCACTTGATAATTGAAAAGAAAAAGTTATCTCCATTCCAAGTTAATAACTGAAACCAACAAGCAGTTATATAAATTAAAAAGCTAAACCTTGCAAAACTGGATTAGTGCAATGGTGCATTACTAGAACTTGATACAAAAACCTGCTTGTGTCCCTCAGACCACTATTCAGGGATGACAGCTAAAATAATATCTGCATAGTATCTAACCTAGCCCTTGGAAGGGACATTGGCTGGCTGATTTCTGAGGTTGGTATCTACAATTACTACAACTTTATAGATCAGTCATTAATAAAAAATAACAGACCAATTTATAATACCCTGAGTCAGCAATATCTGCACAGAAAGGCATTAATAATACATAGAACTGCTAGCTTAATCTTAGAAATCTAGTACTTGCTAAGAATTTTAGGGAAATATTAGCAGGTGAGAGGTAGCATTCAGACCAAAAGATTTTAGGGCTGCCATACATATAGGTTAGAAAAATGGCACAAGTATTATCATAACATTTCTACATACAAACATTCGAAAAATCAACTTCACACAGAAGAAATGCAAATGGATTTGTCTCCAAAGGGCTTTCTTACAATATTGTTGGCATTTTACTTATGGAGTGATATTTCAGCATTAGGGCTACTGGAATTTGTGTGCTCTTCTGTCTCAATACATGTAGAGAAGTATTGCATGAAAGCCAAATTTGTATGCAATGGTTAAAGAAATGACTTTATAGACATTGTGTGTATCCATAATGATGGATATGGAAAACTCTTTATGTTCCTATTTCTCCAATGTTTTACAAAAAATCCAACATATACACAGAGTTATAAGCAAAACATTTTCACACAGTCTTTCTCTTCTCTAAGTTGTATTTTGCTTCCTCAAGTGAGTGTCTTATAAAAAGTGTACTTTGATTTTTTTTTCCTGCTAATAGTTGAATGAATTATATTCTCAGGTGGCCCAATTATAACTGTTGCCTGTAGCCATAACAAAATTAAAGATTTCTGGAAACGTTTTGTGTGAAGTGCAGTTGATCAGCTAAGGCAGACATATTCCACAGAGTTTCAGTTGCCCTGATGCCCAGGGGCAGAACCCTTGTTTAGGACTTTAACAAAATAACAACACTACCAATATTAGCACAATATCCTATAGTCCAAATAAAGTCCCTTACAACTTGAGAAAAGAATGTGTTTTGACTTAGAGGATGATGTTATTGAAAAAAAGGAAGAAAAACAATCACATTTGCACACACACAAAAACACTGTATTTGTAGACTCATAAATAATGAAATCAGCAAGCACAGTCTGTACAGTGTTATTATTATCATGACATTTGACAACTAAATTGTGTTAAATCCTAGAAATTAATTACCCATTTATATTTGTAAAGGTAAAGGAGTAGGTAAACAGAAATATCTGCAATCTTCTCTGCTGGGTGAATTGGAATAAATGGAATGCACAAGTCTTCTAATACTCCTTGGTAGCCCTTCTGGAGGGATTTCAGAAAGTGTGGCAAGGTTGCCTGTGGAGTGTATCTACTTTACAGTTCTTGTTTAAATCTCACCTGAAAGGAATGAAATTCATTGTTGTGGTAGTTTTCTCATGTGAATGCTATTGTCCCAAACTCCCAGTCTACTGCAAACTAGCAACACCCATTTCAGATCTCTGTGAGGATGCACAGTCTTCTGCAACACACTATTTTTATTGAACTTGTGTAAGTTACAAAGGTTTCACTCTCAATTCTCTTTGCTTGTTGTGAGGGTTTATTTTTCTGTTAAAGCAGAGAAACCATTTTAAAGGAGCCCTTCAGGCTGGCAGATTATTTGGTTTGCTAATTCTGCCCATTTCATCAGATGAACTTCTAGACTCCACCTATGGAATATTTCCAGGTAAAAATATTACCAGTATTACACACATTTCAAAAACTTTTTTTCTTCTAAAAATTGCAGTTAATAAAGACCCAGATGCAGTGAAATGACAGTGGTAATTTATATAGTGATAAATATTCTTTCAGATTACTTTCTGCCTGTTGAATTAATAACACTGAATATTTTTCTTCCTATTTGACTACATTAACAATAATTTGAGCACATTACTGTAATACCTGTCAAAATGATGGCATGTAAAACTAACAGAGAAGTCTTTCGCAAAAGTTGCCAGCTGGCAAAAATAACTGGAAGTTCCAGGAAGCAATGCTTCTAAAAAATTTCTCCCTTTTTGATTTTTTTATTCATAAAGATGCTGATCAGTTCACATTGCATTCTTCCTTAATAGCTAGCCTTATCATGATTTTGAATTGTTGATCATCAGCTGAGGGTCTATCTTTCTCTTAGAGAATGACAGGGTTCAGTGGGTGCTTTTTAGAAACAAGGACAATTTCATTAATTCTGGAAGATTCCATCTTCAGCCCAGTGCCACAGAACCGCTGCAGAGGAATCAGCTTGGAGAATAAAAACCTTTTAGCAAAGAAACAGTTAAACTAGAAGAGCAAAATCTTTAGCTTGTATAAAAACCCTTCCTTTTTGTGTGTGTTTTAGCAGATACTTTCGTTTACACACATAATGTATCTGTTATCCTAGTTAGCTAGGGGGAAAAAGGCAAAAGTAGTATTGTTCAGACTTTTAAAATTCTTGTATTGAAAACCAAAGTGAAATAAATGCTATTCTTCTTTTGTTGTGGGATAGCTGTGGTTTCCTTCTAATGAGATTCACAGATCTCATGAATCTAAAATCTTCATTATTCATAGAGAGATGTATCAATTGCAGCTCCTACATTATACATATAAAACTTTAAAAAATACAGCAATTCCTTTTTAATATGCAGCAACGTACTTGAACAAATTATAGTAATTTAAGAGAAAAAAAAAGGCTACAGAATTTTTCTTAAAGAGAAGGATTGGATATTTTCATTCCTCTTCAAATCACAAAACCATAATTTCAAATCTCAAAATGAACCCCTTGTAATATAAAAGAAGAAATGGTAGCAATTTGGCAGGTTTTCTGATCAGGCTAATGATAGCATTTTCTGAAAGTGGAAGGCAAATTGCTGTGATAATTACATTAAAACAAGCCATGGTTCTGTATTCTCACTAGTCTACCATTGATTAAGAAGACTTAAGCTCAAAAATATATTGGAAATTGAAAGATTTATCTCTAGAACCTGGGATATATAAAAGAGCTAATGGTCTTTTTCACTTACCTTCGGTTGCAGACTAGCTGTGTAAATTAAAGGCTTGTGAGTGATGGGTCAAAATGTTTCTCTTAAACAGGAGCTGCATTCCTAACTCTGCTAACGATTTGTGGTCTTCACTGAAAATGTATTTACAAATATTTATAAAACAGGTTTTGTAGAAGGACAAAGTGATAAATTATATTAAAAATCCACATATAGTCTAAAAATCTTATTCTTACTTAAGATGCAAATGATTTCTTAACAGACCATTTTTTATTTTTAGGAATCATCTATCTTTTTTCCTCTGGGAACATAAAATAGTTTGTCATTTTGTCAGTTGTACTGACCATCAACTTCTGTGCTCTAATATCTCAGCAAAACTAGAATAGGAAATATATGCTACAATTTATCTGAGAAAGTCATCTGGAATAAGCTACAGGCTTCCAGAAGTATTTTCATGAAAAGCAACCATGTCTTTCCTGAGAAATTCATCTCAAAAAATGGAAAGGAAAAAAGCAACAAAAAAAAAGCAAAGAATAAGGGCCAACATGATTTATTAACTAAGTTGTGTATCCTTTCACAGCCAGCTTTGTTGGACTCTCTTCATTTCATTTCATTCACACATAGTGGTGAATATTGAATTTTGTGGCCTCTGTTTTTCAGTGTCATTTTTCTGCCTATTTTCCCAAGAAACGTCTCCTGCATTTACGTGGGAGCACTGTTGATAACTGCTACAAACTGCACCACAGTTATAGGAAAAGGATCCTGAAATATGAAAATTGTGTGTGAAAAAAGTCGCAGGAAGATTATTGTGACACATTGTTCAACCAGTCAAGCTATTACCCAGAAAAAAAAAGAAACAACAAACTTTTAGTCCCTATTTCATAGTTGATACCCAGCTGTTTTCCCCAAGGGTAAAGATTTCAAGCTGCCGCTATGTAAAGCTGTTTCACTTCTTGTGAGAGCACAAAAAAGAAGTGCTATAAAGACATCTTTAAAATGATTTCTAGAAATAAATAGTATGGGGAACATCACCCTTTTCCTCCTTTTTTTAAAATATGAAATACAAAATAGACCTAATTAATTAATTAATTATATAATTAACTAGAAGAAGTAAATAGGATCTAGGTCAGTTTAATGATAGGAATGTACAGTACACTGTGTTCAGAAAGAAAAACTTGAAATGTGCATTTAAATCTGTTATTTTGATGCAGGCATCATTTTATGCCCTTAGGATGCAAGAAAAGCTCTTAGGAATTCTGATGTCAATGTCTGTGGGAGGAAAGAAAGCATCCTGTAACTGCCCACACCTTTCTCAAGATACTTAAAGTAATTAAAGGAAAGGTTCAATTATCTTTAAAATATCCCCTCTCCTAAGCTGTGATAAAAAATACAGAACTACAATTAAAATTTGGTCAGAAGAATGAACAGTCATGTGTTCATTCTGCTGTGGGGAGCTAATCTGAAGTGAATTCAATATAACCCCTTGTTATGCTTTTCTTGGTGTTTTCCGGGGTGACAAACCAAGAGCTGCTGCGCTCCCGAGCAGCACCAACCCGCCACGTGCTCCAACACAGACACATCAAGTCCTAAAACACAACCTTGGGCCGCAGCCCCCAGCAGCACAGCACTCCTCTGTGCAGAGGAATGGGGAGTTTGTGGTTGCACCCTGCTCCCAGAGCACTGTGAAGAGCTGACAAGAAAGAACAAAGCCTGGCTTGCTGCCCCTGGAAGCGCGGCACAGCGCAAACACAGGCAGAACACCAGAATGCAAAACAGAAATGCCTTCTCTTTCATGCCTTTTCCAATTACAAACCTCTAAAATGTCCTGCTTAGGCCTTAAATAACTACTGATTTTATCTGTTACTGTTTCAAAAGAAACGGAGACTCAGAATAGCAACGTTTTCTTTCTATGGAACACATGACTTGAGCAGTCCTGAGGGCTGCCTGGTGCCTGCACAGATGCACACATACCCATGTACACAAAAATTTATTTGCACAGTCGATAATCTGTCCTGTGAGAAAGATCAGAAGGGACAAGGGGCCTAGCTGCTTCAAGTACCTGTTCATGTTGGAATGCAGACAAGTAAGGAATTCTGTTGTCCAGAACGCAGTATTTAAAAACATTTAGAGTCTATACTAGATCACTTTCATACTTCAGGAGGTCTGGATGATAGTCTCTTAGATGTATCCCATCTGATACAGAAAAGTTCCAACTGAAATATATGCTCTCATTATGATGACCTCATAGTAAATATCATTTTTTAATGATATTTCTCAACACAATGTCATCTATTTTAAGGCAAAGTCCATATTGCTCCTGTGGTGTGCACGCAAGATGGTAGGAAAAATGATAAAAAGAAAGGTCATGGCAATAGCAGTTTGATGAAAAATGAATAATTTGATTATTTTCATGGTGTGGATCAATAATGCTTTGCATCTACTGAAACACATTGCCTGGAGGCACTTGGATAATCAATGGCATAAAACAGAGACTGTCTTTACCCAGGCTCACAGCCTCTCTTGATCTTTCTGGGGAGGACCCTTGACGCCTCTAATTTATGTCAAGTGCATATCAAAGAAATTCCAAAAAGCCTGGCTCATAAAGAGTGTTTTAGTGGTACCCATTTGAAGTCTACTTACATATGTTCCTTATGTAACTGTGTTTAAACTGTGGAAGTTTAAGTACTTCCCTTCCAAATGCCTGGGAATTCTTAGAAAGGCATAAGAGCTACCTGGTATGAGCACAACAGTCAGTACTTCAGAAAAGGAAGCCTGGTTAGATGGGACAAATCTTCAAACCTCTTCACTGCAAGCTGACAACAGTACAAAGACAAGAATTTTGGCCAACCGGGAGTGTAAATAAACCCTTCAGCACCACCCAAGAATTCTCTTTAATGATGCGCTGGACACTGACATTTTTAATTTAATAGAGCAGCCACTGGAAAAAATTAGTTCTGCATGATACTGGGGAGAGACAGTTGAGAACGCAATTTTGTTCAGTAATTTCTCTGCTCATTTGCAGTGGAAAAAGGGAGTTGGCATCTTCTAGCTGCCAAAAATCCCACAAGTCAAGGATATTTATTCCATTCTGTCTGTGGAACTATTCTTCCCATCAAGGCTTTGCAAACAAGAAAATAATTCCCAGTGGTAGCCCCACTATCACACTGTTCACTGTAACAGTGTTTACGAATTTCTTAATATCTTTTATCTACCATACTTTGGATACTTGCAGATTCACACACACACTCGCAAGGCACACAGTCAACAGTGCTTTTGTATCTTCCCTGAAGCTTTCTTAAGTAGTATTTTTTCTTCCTTTTAGCAGTTGACTTTTTTAATACAAAAGATGTTGTATACTCCTCTAAAAAATGAGAAAAGCGTTTACCAGTAATTAAAGGCATACAGAGTGTAGAACATGTCTATGAAAATGACATATAGTTTAACTTATGAGGCAGTAGAGCTTGTTTTCAACATCAAGATCATTGATTTTCTATAGCAGTTAAAGACAGGATAAAATTATTGCACTTATTAGATCCTTGTTGATTGTTCAACATTAGCCAAATTCACAAAATAAATACATGTGCAGAAGTGGTTAGATGATTCTGGGTCAGGTCTAATTCCCAAGGTCAAGTTACCCTTTTAACATTCTCTAAGTACATAATCTTAGCGCAATCCATCAAAGAGATTCACACACTCTTTTTGTCTGTTGGCTCTTATAAAACACTAATGTTTAGGAGATTAAGTGGACTCAGCTTTGATAGACAGAGCAATTCTTCCAAAGTGCTCAACCTCCTTGCAAACTGGAAAATGCCTAAGGCTGGCTTTGCAAAATGCTATTTCTAATTTTACCACTGACCTGGGCATTATTATTCCTTGCCAACTGAAATACTGTGTTTTGTCACTGTCTTCTATAGTGCACTGTGAAGGATGCAAGGTAATGGTTTGGAGCATGAAGTTTCTTAGACTAAAACCTGTTTTTCCATAGAGAGTATCCAGTCAGAAATCCACAAGCCTGAGAGATGCTTATGATGGGCATCCCAAGCCAGACATTTTGTTGATGATGGCTGGAAAAGAAACAATCCCTGAAGGGTTATGTGAAGAGTTAAGGCCAGAGACTCTGGACCTCCGATGATTTTTCTTTTAGCTATTCTGCTGTGTTCATGGGACTCGATCTCTCCTCTAAACAGGAATGTGATTTCTGAAGGCTATATACAGGGTGAAGTGGAGATGGACTGGCTTCTCCTTCTTTTCTTCTAATGATAAAGTGCTAAAACTTGTAGACATTCTTACTACTCTCCAAGTATAAAGCTACATAGTAAGAAACTAATTTTGTTTTTCTCTTTTTATCATTATGATTTCATTAAAATCTTTGTCCTTCTGTCTTCAAAACCATGATTTATGATCAAGAGCACAGACATACAGAAAATTGCTGTATCACTCTTGAAGTTACACTAAAGATTTTTTTTCCCTTTCTTTTTAAGAAACAAAGTAGTCTGTCACAGTTATAACATGACATGCCAACCACTTTCAGACAAAAGTATTCAAAAGTATTCAAAACTGTCAGAGGGCAGATTTTATGAAAAAACTTGTGAGCACCCCAGGCTGCGAGTGTAACCTACAGATATTTTGAAAATCTACATCAGCAAACATTTATAATGCTTCTTCTAGCCCTCTGTGTGACTTTTGAGCTGTCTATGTGAACACGGCACACCAGAACAGTTGCTAGAGTAGTGAATACTGAACATTTTTGTTCAGAAAATCATAAATCCTGCTGCCTCCCTCACACACACAGGAACACTATCACACTCAGAATGAGGCACCAGCTCAGGAAAGGGCTCCTTACCTGATCACATCTCATCAGCCCCAAGTACCGGAGGGATTTGCTGCGCTGAGCAATCTGGGTGGCTCCACGGTCCGTGATCTCTTTGCACCATCCAACATCCACCGTCTCTATTGTCATGCTGTACCTCCCAATGGCTATCAGAGCTGGAAAGACATGAAAGGCATGAAATGCACAGCTCTGCAGATGGCAACCTCAGCTCCCTGCACGCACTGAATAATGCTGAAACTGAGTTTTGAGAAGCAGTTCTCATGCACTTTGTAAATGACATACTTCATAATTCTCAACAATGTAAAAGCTGTCTCTTCAAATTGGAAGTACATACAGGTGCAAACACACACAAATACACAGATAAACATATTTTCCTATATATTTTTCTACCAATCAAGATAAATAGACCAATTAGCAGACAAAATCTATAAGAATTCTTTTAATTACTTTTTCCAGAAGAAGCAAGGATCAATTAATAAAATTGAAATAAATGCAAAATAAAACAAATTCTATCACAATTTTCAGAGAAAATAACTGACTTTATACTACTAATACTTTTTTTTTTCCCCAGGAAAATAATACTACAAAGACAGGACTGAGATTAACAGGACATTTTGTGAGTCAATAAGACATAGTTTTAGAAAACCTTGCAGGAAATCTCATGCCATACATTCTCTAGTTGTATTCTAAAATTCAATTTTTTCTTGTTGTTCATTTTGGTGATGTAACAACAACGGTGTGTCTCACTGTCAGTTTTTCTTCATAAACACTTTTCCAGTAAAAAAATAAAGAAAGAGTTAAAAAAGTCATAAGGAATTAAAAGAAAAATTCAAACCTTTATTAAAGGAAAAGAAGGAGGATCTGGAAGTTCTGAATGGGCTGAAAAAAAGGTATGTAGGAGAAACGACAAGGGATCTGAACTGGCTGGGAAGGTTTTGTCATGACATGACAATGACACAAAAGACAAAAATCACTGGCACCCTGGTCGCCATGGACTATAGCACTTTTCAGAAATATGGACTCAGGAAGTCAAGCTGGGATTTATTAACAGAAATTTTAGCAGCTAAAATCTCAGTCTCAGAAAAAAGGCCAAGGTTTCTGGTGTAAAAGTCAGCCACCTGCATATAATCAAGGGGTAGGATGTTCACACAGTTTTTAACTCCAGTTATAAGGCAGCTGTTGAAAAGGAAGATGAAGGAGTTACTTATTCCAAGTAATGCGTGAATCTTTAAAGAGTTGATTTTTCAGCAGCTATGGGGATATTCTGTTCATGCTACATTCTCAAATGTCAGGGGAAGAAAAAACCAAAAAAAGAGGAATTTCAAAGAGCTAGTAGCTCTTGATATACAAGATATCGATCTTAGCTAATCAGCATGTAAATGAGATCTAGAAGAAGAGAAAAAGAACCCACCTCACCTTCCAGTGGTTCTGCAAAGAACTGCATTGCTTGTGCACAGCAGTGAGGGTATTTGGATTATTTATAAATATCTAGGTGGACTTGATTAGCAAACAAAATGAGCCAAAAGATGCCAGAAACATTCTCAGAAGCTGTGGAAGGGGAAGTAATGCATAATTTCTTTCTTTCAGCAGTTTTCCAAAATATTAACTGAATTTTGTTACTGACATATTTTATGTATGATAAAAGCACCTATGTACTTTCTTTATGGTTTAACTGATATTTGTAGGACAATACCCATTTCCTGGTCTCTTTCCAGCACATTTCTTGAAAAGAAGTCCTAATTTTGCAAACTGTAAATACATATGTAGCAGAAAATAAACTTCATACTTTTTTTTAGACACCTTTTAAAATATCACTATAATAAAAAGTAGGGATAGTCAGAAACTTTCTGAATACATTTTTCAATAGGAAAAACTATAGTAATTATAGATCATTGTGCCTTCACACAAAATGTTATAGACTCGAAGTAGTGCAAAAATATTGAAAGCCTTCCACTACAATAGAATAATGTAAGTTCATTTGAATGTTTTGCCACTGTTTGTAAAGTTACAACCATATTTTGCTATTTTCAGTGCTTCATGTAAAACTGACAAAGAGAAGAAAATCAACAGAGAATACTTTCATGGAAGTGCCACTAAAGACCATTTCAACACACTGGCAAAATCTGTCCCCAGATTAGCAGATATCTCTGGAAAACCAAACATTTTGACAAGAGTGTTATACTGAAGTTTTATGTTATACTGAAGTCATATACTACTACAGTTCATCTATCAAACACAGAAGCTATGCCATTTGAAAACTCCAGTGACCATATTTTCTGGAAATTTCTATGTGTGGAAGTGCACCCTTACAAGAACATTCTGGGTTACAGAAAAGACACACTATGCAGTTCCTATCAGCATTCAGCAATGGGAGATAAAGAAAGGCCATGAGAACCAGTGAAAATGTAACAATGCTTTTCCAGAACAATTTCCTCACATGAAAAATGTGCCCAGGGATTTTCTAAACTGGGGCTTATGCCTCTGTACTCTCATAAGTTCATCTGATCAGTCTTGTAGCCCACAGAACATACATCCATAACATCCTGTGGCAAGGAATCCTGCAGATCAGGATTCTTTCCACTTTGAAAAATCACCTTCCCTTGTGTGAAATGCTTCTTGGAAATCCTAACAGACTGTATTGTTATGGGAAACTAGAAGTTTGTTCATTAAACACATACAATAACCATAGTTTGCAAGCCTTGTTTAACAGGAAGAGCACAAACCCACGGTAAGCACAGTAGGAAGTCCCACAAAGATAAAAATCGCGCTTGCTTGCAAAATACAGAAAGGTTGGCTAAGAGGCAGCGAGGAAGACTCCGAGCCTTCAGCCCACAACCACCAGGAGGCAGGAAAAGACCCCCTAGCAACAGCCCAAAGCAGGCGCACAACGCAGGATCAGAGGACGTGTACGCAGAAGAAAGAGCGATAAAAGACGGACTCAGGGGGTTGGGAAGTTGCGGGCCCTGGGGAGCGGGGACTCCCGGCCGCCCAGCGCTGGACTCTTGCTTATCACTGCTTGCTAAATAAAGCAATTTGTATTCTGATTGAATTGGCTCGGAGAATTCTTGATTGGCTTAGAGAATTCACAAACCTTACTCATAACAAATTGGCGCCGTGACTCAGATCCAGACAAAGGGAGACTCGAGAGCCTGGGGGAGGTGCCCCACCATTTCGGTGGCCACGAGTGCGGCTCGATCGCCCAAACACCTGGACCAACGAACCTAAATTCGGTGATAAGCAAGGTGGGGTAACGGAGAAAACTTTGTGCACGAAGATCCGAACGAAGACGCAAGGACGCGTGAGTATTGGCCGGTATTCTGTTCGGTTTGGGTTGGTTTTCCCAGAGTGTGGTGAGCGAGACGGCCAAAGGCGGACTAGGCGAGAGGGACCCTCCAGTAGTGCGGTTCTCGTAGCCCGAGAGGGGGCGAGCCATGACCGAGGGGCGCGCGTTTGTGTGTGTGTGGAGACACTCTGGAAGATGGGGCAGAGGAAAAGCAAGCCTTCTGACTCCATGGGGAAGAGGCCCCTGACGAAGTTGCCCGTGATACCTCAGGATAGTCCATTGGGGCTAATGAGTCCTGGGAAGACTTTCCCTCTAGGAAGGGAAAGGATAAAGCAAAAATGATTAATTACTGCGTTGTAGTTTGGGGTGGCAAGAAGTTAGACTCTGGCAGCACATGTTGGCCAATTTTTGGATCCTTTGAGGACTGGGTCTGCCAGGCTTTAAACAGTTATGTGAATTCAAAAGAACCGGTAAATCCGGAAGAAAGTGACTACGCTAGGTTATGGATAATAAGTGGTAACAACATGAAAGCTGGCTTGTTCCCCCTATGAGGTGAAGGTGGGGAGGAAAGGAGAAGGGGGGAGCAGGAGGAGGATGTGGTACTGGTAAATCCTCCCCTGTATATTCCACCAGTACCAGCATCTCTCCCCACGGCCCCGACTCCCCGGACCCCTGGGACAACAAGGGGCCAAAAGGAGACCCCTTCGGGCTCTCTTAACAAATATCAGAGGAGGACACGTAGCCAAACCAAGTCTTTAGCAAAATCACTGGAGGGCAGCAGTTTATTTCCCTTGAGAGAAATTGCAATGGGAGGACCCCAGCCTGGAATGGGGTTTGTGTCAATTCCCCTTAATTCAGGGGAGGTGAGACAATTTAAGAAAGAAATGGGAAATTTGTTGGAGGATCCTCTTGGGGTGGCGGAAAGAGTAGATCAGTTCCTGGGACCCAATATTTACACATGGACTGAGATCCAGTCCATATTAGGGATTTCATTTACGGCAGAGGAACGAGGTATGATTAGGAGGGCAGGAATGCGAATTTGGGATACACAACATGCACAAGGACCAGTGGCTGATGCTAAATGGCCCATACAGGACCCCAACTGGGATAAATAGAACGCGAATCACCGGGGCCATATGCAGGATCTAAGGACCATCATTATACAGGGGATAAGGGAAGCAGTACCAAGGGGACAGAACATCAGTAAGGCACTTAAGGAATGCCAAAAGAAAGATGAGACCCCCCACCGACTGGTTGAAGAGGCTCAGAAAAAGCCTCCAATTATACTCTGGCGTAGACCCCGAGACACCAGCGGGACAAGCACTATTGAAAACCCAGTTCGTGGCAAAATCCTGGGAAGACATTAGACGAAAAATTGAGAAGTTGGAAGATTGGCAGGATAGAGAGCTTGACAAGTTGCTGAGAGAAGCTCAGAAGGTGTATGTTAGAAGGGAGGATGAGGCGTACAGGAGGCAGGCTAGGGTGATGGTTTCAGCAGTTAGGGAGGCACAGTGGAACATCCCACAAGGGCCTCCCCCACGATCAGGAAAAGGATGCCCTGACCCTACGAGGGAGGGTGACCGCAGCCAGGTCGGGAGGAGAGAGAAGATGACATGTTATTACTGTGGAAGGAAAGGTCACATGAGGAAGGAATGCCGGAAGAGATTGATGGATGAGAGGATGTTTAAGGAGGATTGAAGAGGTCAGGGGCTCTATTTATTGGGGATCCAGCCAAAAACAGAGCCCCTGGTAAAGCTGAAAGTGGGTCCCCAACAAACCCCTATTGAATTCCTTGTAGATTCTGGTGCTGAAAGATCAACAGTCCAGTCCTTACCCCCTGGCTGTAAAATCTCTACAGAAACTGTGCAAGTAATTGGAGCTAAAGGGGAACCCTTTAAAGTACCCGTTATCAAAAATGTTTTGCTAGAATCACAAAGCAAAATGGGACTGGGATCTCTATTGTTAGTGCTGGAAGCAGATTATAATTTATTAGGAAGAGATTTGATGATCGAGTTAGGAATCAATTTAGAGGTCAAGGAAAAACAATTAAGAGTCAAATTATGTCCCTTAAGAACCATAGATGAGGAAAAGATTAACCCTGAAGTCTGGTATACCCCTGAGACAGTAGGCAGATTGAATATTGAACCTTTCACGGTAACTATTAAGGATCCAGATATACCGATCCGGATTAAGCAATATCTGATCTCTGATGAAGGGAGAAGAGGACTCAAACCAGAAATTGAATGGTTAATGCAGCAGGGTGTCTTGTAACCCTGCATGTCCCCCTTCAACACACCTATCTTACCTGTAAAGAAGGCTGACACGGGAAGTACCGATTAGTACATGACCTCAGGGAAATAAATAAAAGAACTGTAACCCGATTCCCTGTGGTGGCCAATCCACACACCCTGCTCAGCCAACTGAGGCTGGATGATCAGTGGTACAGTGTCATAGACTTAATGGATGCATTCTAGGCATGTCCTCTTAAGGAGGAATGTAGGGATTATTTTGCATTCGAATGGGAAGACTAAGATACCCATAGGAAACAACAATTAAGGTGGACGATACTCCCTCAGGGGTACACAGAATCCCCAAATCTTTTTGGGCAGGCTCTGGAGCAGATCATGAAATCCTACGACTTGGGGCCAGGAGTTACATTAGTCCAATATGTGGATGACTTATTGATTGCAGGAAGTAAAGAAGAGGCAGTTCGAGAAGAAAGCATTAAGCTCCTAAACTTCCTAAGTCTACAGCGATTAAAAGTGTCAAAAAGTAAATTACAGTTCGTTGAGGAGGAGGTAAAATACTTGGGGCATAGGTTAAACAAAGGAACTAAAACATTGGACCCTGACAGAATTAAAGGGATCCTTTCCATCTCACCCCGACAGACTAAGAGACAGGTGAGACAGTTGTTAGGACTCATGGGATATTGCAGACAGTGGATTGAAAACTTCAGTGGTAAAGTTTCTTTATGAGAAGCTTACAACCGATGGGCTATTAAAATGGACTGATAAGGATGACCAGTTGCTAGAACAGCTAAAAGAGGAGCTATCTAATGCTCCCGTGTTGAGCCTCCCAGATACCCGGAGACCATTTCATCTATTTGTTAATACCAACGAGGGGGTAGCGTATGGGGTACTAGCCCAGGATTGGGCTGGGAGCAAAAAGCCAGTAGCCTTTATCTCAAAACTCCTAGACCCCGTGAGTAGAGGATGGCCCACATGTCTCCAGATCATAGTTGCGGCCGCCTTACTAGTAGAAGAGGCAATAAAGATTACATACGGAGGAGAGCTGAGGGTGCTCACCCCACACAATATATGGGGAGTGTTGCAACAAAAGGCAGAAAAGTGGATAACTGACCCTAGGCTTGTGAAATATGAGGGCATCCTGCTGTCATCCCTGAAACTGACACTTGGAACAACCTCTCTACAAAACCCCGCTCAATTCCTATTCGGGGTACCCAATGAGGGCTTGGCACACGACTGTTTGCACAGCATAGAAGAACAAACTAAAACAAGACCAGATTTAGAAGAAGAGGAGTTGGACGAAGGAGAGAAATTATTTGTAGATGGATCCTCGCGGGTGGTGGATGGAAAACGGGTGTGAGGAGCAGGCGCACAATGCAGGAACAGAGGACACGTACGCAGAAGAGGGAGCAATAAGAGATGGACTCAGGGCTGGGAAGTTGCGGGCCTTGGGGAGCGGGGACTCCTGGCCACCCAGCGCTGTACCCTTGCTTGTCGCTGCTTGCTAAATAAAGCAATCTGTATTCTGATTGAATTGGCTTGGAGAATTCTTGATTGGCTTAGAGAATTCACAAACCTTACTTATAACATGTATCAACCAGGTCTTTATTGCTTCCTGACTTCTCCAAAGTACTGAAGTACAACCTCTCTTAATAGCTGTGTTAACTCTTCCCAGAGACATTGCATTTATTCACATGTTCACTAACTGCATTCCATATAATAATTACCTTGCCTTATACAGACACCAGATTTATCAGTTAATATTTTTCTGATCTTTTTTTAAAATACTTCTGCAAGGCAGTCCTGTGGAATCAGGCAGGTTTACGTGAACGATTACACAGTGCAGCAACGAGCTTGGCTATTTCATCCTCAAGTTCTTTTACTGAGTACACACGTCTCTTGCTTGTATGAGCAAAACATTTTAAGCCACAAGTTTCAGCTAAGAAAATGTTTGCATTGCTCAACAGCTTTTATTCCTCTGTGCACTGGCTCACAATAATCAGAATACACTGCTATTATTCAAAAGCTTGGCAGTAATTTAATGAGGAAACACGCAGCAAAACCCTTACAAAACTAAGTTTGAATTCTGTGACTTGAGAAGTTGTAGCACAATCAGCAGTGAATAGGCAAAAGTGCGTTTGAACACTAATGACAGCCGGGCTTAAAAACATGGTCAGCAATCAAAGGGAAGAACCTGACACACTGAAATTAAGCAGAGAAGGATACACAAAAATACCCCAAGTAGTTTGAAGATGTTGGCTTTGACATATGAACCTCTCTTTTTTTTGAATATTTAACAAGGCATCCAATTATTTTTTTCCTTTTTATAGTCCCATTTATTTTGGCAAAAGCAACATACCATATTTCTTTTTCCAGTGCTAGGTTTGTGGAATGGAAATCAACTGATGTACAGCTCCTACTCTGCAAAAGATAAAGTGTAATGTCTCCACTGGAATTGAAAATCATCCCTACAGCCTTGAGCTGTATCAAGAAAAACTGCTTTTTTGGTTGTAATGGTACTTGGCTTTTGAAGTTGAAAGGACCAGGTTTGTAGAAAAGGGAAACATCTTCTGGATGATCAGCTGGAATAGGTGTGAAAACCAGACAAATTCCATCCATAGTGCACTACTACTAAGAGCAAATTGTATTTTAACCTTACTTTATTTTAAACTGATTAAATTAAACTGACACATATAAATGCATCTCCTGCTACAGATAGAAATGTCTGTCAGAGGGAAGGTCTCTGTTCAGCTGTGCACAACCTGTGAACCCAGTGGCTGCTATGTGGGTGTTAGCTTCAAGTCTAAGGTTGTTATAATAGGAAAATAAAAATATCTTTGCTATAAGCAACTGATATTTGGCTTACTCTTAATTAAATTTGAAGTAACTTTTATGTCTGGAAAAAAATACCCTAGGTTTTGCATAATATTACCAAATACAACTATTTGGAAATCTGGTGTATTGAACACAATTATGTCCATTACAAATATTTTTAAAAGACATGTATCCACTACACTGTAGAGTGCTTCCTTAATCAATAAGTCCTATTTCAATTTAACTGAAAATAAACCTCTCTAAGGCTTAACTGTGTTTCTGTTTTCTTCCTGTTATTACCTAAAATGGAAATGTACAAGGCACTGCAATTGGTCAGCCTTCAGTGCAGCCTGGACAAAAAAGCTTTTAAAAATTAATTATGATTGATATCATCCTTACACCAGGGCATTACAGATACATATGAATGAATGCAAAAATCATTTTTGCATTTCTTTCTTTCATTAATGTCAAAAGCACTTAAATGTGCAAGAATTAGAATCCAAAATTTCCAATCTCTCTAAGGGTTTTAGACAGAGGAGAAATCAATCAGTCAACCAAAGATTACCAAGAAGCAGTCTTCTTACAAAATTTTCCATTATATTTATATTTTATATGTATACATTATGTAATATACATATATAATTAATATTGATCTATTAATACCTATATAAAACATAAATTATACAAAAGAACATACTATATTATATTTTAATTTATTTTATAGCCAAAGGCTATTAAGGTGGCTTTGACAGTTATCTACTAACTCCTGGGGAGCCTAATTTATAAAGAAACATTAGAAGTTTATGAGACTTAAAACTGCAATAAGCAGATGTAATAAAAAAAATTAGCAAAGAAACCAATACATTCAGGTGTTAAAAACATGGTGTAACAGATCAGCTTACTGGATTTTGAAATAATCTTCTGCTGTTGTTGGTGCAACAGAGTTATTCTCAATTGCCTGAGTTATTTAAAAAATGAATGGACAAAGCTCTGGAGAGAGAAGAAAATATTCTACAAGATAGACCAAAAATAGGCAACCTAAAAGGTAATTTCTATCTTTTATTTATGTTGCTCTATTGAATTAGAAGCAAAAGAGAAAGATGAAAATCATCCAGGTAAATTATAAACATCTGAATGCACTGAAGTTTTAACAGTCACCAAAATTATTTTGATATTTCATTTAAAATGATTTGTGGAAAAGAACTTAAAAATTAGCATGCAATTAGACACAAACACTTGCAATTTGTAAAATACTGTTGAACACAGACAATACACTGTCATCTGATTTTAATATATTATTACATTTACAAATAGAAACCTTAAGTTATATATGCTAATAACACTCCGTGCAGTATAGCTTAAATATTGCTCATATATAGAAAAGGCTTTTCTTTACAAATGCTTGCCTATAAAAACTTACATTAGGGCAACAGAATTTTATTCTCCAGAGCAAATCTTGATGCCATGAGAAAAAGCTCCATCACTTTGCCCACAGCGCTTACTGCACATTTAGTCCCTGCACTGATGAGGTTGGTGGTTGTCTGCCACGCAAATTACTAAATCCTGCAGTTTAGCTAATCTGCTATGTGCAGAAAGGCAGTATATGCCAATTTCCATTTCCATGTGTCAAAAGGTGTTTAGCTGCTGCAACCATGCACAGCAGTGGAAGAAATCACGGCTTTGCTACCTTGCTCATCCAGCAGAGGAGTCATAGCTCACAATTCATATTGCTTATGCCTCAAATGAAAGACTCACTGAGTGACACAACTTTTTATGCAATTCATTTATTTCTGTTTTGAAGTTGTAAGAGTATTTTGATGATTAAATGAATGTTTGTTCATCATATCCTGACATAAATCACGCATCAAGCACTGTAGTTCATCTTGTAGCAAATAAAGGCTACCATGGATGTATCAGTGCAAAACTCCACTTTGTGCTTGTTTCCTGCCTAGGAAAATCTAATTCTGCCTAGGCTTTTGGACATCCAGCTGACAGGTATTATGACATTGTTTTAAATTCCTTCACAATCAAGACCTTTCATAACAGCTATGTTTCAATGCCACCAGGAAACAGCAAAGCAAGACAGACAGAATCTGTACAAAAACTGGCCTTCTACCAGGAATCTCAGCCAATTCCACTTACGGTCATGTACTTAAGTACAATTCTGGTTTTCATTGCAGTTCCCTTGAAATTAAAGTAAAAACATAGACAGAGGACATAGCTCTGAACTTCACTGTTTTCATAATCAAATGTCAATCTTTATTCCCTTACTAAATTTCCATACAGTACATCCATGTAATAGACATATAGGGGATCAAGCAAATCCTTTCCCTATGGTACAGAAGTGATGCAAAAGGGAGATTAGTCAGTGGCCATTTAAAAATATTTTACACTACTGGTATTTTAATATTTATAGCAAGTGCTCACAAAACATAGTGCCCAGAAACCTATGTGAACAAGTAAATATTTCATCTTTTGTAAGTCCTAGAGACATTTAGAAACAAAGTTGCCCAACCTCACAAGTTTTCCCAGCGGAATGCTGTATCACTTCTCAGCATGGCCAACCTGCATTTTAACACAGCGTATTTAGGTTTTTCCCTACTGTCCTCATCTGCCTCAGGCTGCTTGAGGTCTCTGTGATAGTTTTAGTGTTGAAACCTTTGTGCATAAGTTGCTTGGGCAACATTTCTTGAGAACGAAGGATGAGACTGCAACAAAATGCAGAAAGATAGAATGGCATGACCACAACAGGAAGGAAACCAATCTAACCAGAGGCCTCAAGGAAATGAAAAGGAGACAGACTGTACTCCTTGAGCAACCCTTTTTTTCTCTAAGAGTTCAGAAAATCTGGTTAAATCTCTTCTCTCTGAAATAATATTTTAACCTTAATTTGGGAGTATGGTGCAAAACCACTCAAGTAGTGATATTACTGTAAGTTTAAAAAAAAAAGCTATTTGGAAATGGTAACACATAAATTTATATATTTCTGGTTTAAGTTTTGAAAATAAAATTTCATTGTTTAACGTGTTTTTTACCTAAAGAACCATAAGGAAAATGCCTGGAGGAAAAAAGTGCCAAGGACTGAAAAGACCTCATGTGGGAGGAAAAACGACAGAGACACCTCTCATGCAGAAAAAGTATTTTACTTATATTTTTACTTATTTTACTTTATATTTTTTACACAAAATACATTTAATACAGGTAAATCCTTTTTCTTTCAGAGTCACAAAAATAAATGGTATAGAGTTACTTGGCCATGATCTGGTTGTGGTAACCATAGTTACCATTAAGTTGGTACAGTATACATTGCTGTACTCAATGCGAACTTAATTAACTGATACAAAGAAAATCACTAACTAACCAACTTACCAACTTTCCTCCTACAGATAAATCTCCATGAAACCCATGACACTTAGAGGGCTATGACTTCCCAAGTAAAATTTATCCTATTGCTTGATGTACTTCTTCATCTTGGTTATTTGATACAACTAAAAGTATGTACAAATCATAAACATTTACAAGTACAAAGTTTACTACTTTGTAGTAAATTGTTGCCCTACAATGTAAGCAAAGCTTTGCCCTAAACTAGAAATTAAATTGAAAACACAGAAAAGGATGATCTTTCAAAATTATCTTAAATGTTACAACTATTAAGCACCTGTTTCCCCAAAAGTCCATACTAAGAACAAAGCTAAGCTATGGATAGACATAGAAAATGGTTTGTTGTGTTTTATAAAGGTCTCTCAAGAAAAAAGTCCAACATTGACAACAATGAATTAATCATAAGTATAACTGCCGTCTAAATTAAATCTATTAATCCAAACATAAGCTCTGTGACTTTTCAGCCATTTCAGTATCTTTTACTCAAAGGGTACCAACAGCAAAAAACAAATCAATACAAAGCATCCCTCCCTTCCCAAATCTTCAAAACAAGGATGCAAAAAGACCTTGGTACTACAAACTGAAAGGCATGCAGCATATTTACTTCTGTTCTGACTGCAGACTTCATATAAAAAATATTTAAAAATAACCATTTCAGAAATGTATTGCAAAAGTGGTTGGAGTTGTTGATTTTAACCCCTAGGTTTTAAGCTAAAATAGCCCCTATGGACCAAGCTGTTATATACCAGCTCAATTTTCACTTTCCTGGGGACACTAAAACATAACTCATTTTCTTTGCATTATTTTAAACTGAAGTAATTTCCATCATTGTCACATACATAGTCTGAATATCAATGGAAGGCAGTAAGCCTGGCTTCAATCCCCAAGAAAATCATGGCACCAATTTTCCTGGAAGCCACATCTTAAGGACAGTAAGACGACTGGGAACAGGCAGCACTGATGTAGCAAGTGCAAACCAAGCCTTGTCAGTCTGACTGCCTTTCTTGTCATAAGACAACTGGCTCTGTGGACAGGGATATGTAAATTTCTTTTTTTTTGCATCCGGAGACTATTGAGAAGAGGTGCTATGGACTCTTAAAATTACTTCTTCCAGTCTACAGACAAAAACTTTTTTTTTGTCACATTAACAAAGACACCAAAAATTAACTGAATCCTTTTAATAAGGAACAAGGAAATTTAAATACTGTCTTTTCAAAACAAATAATGTGGCTTGGGCTTATTTAAACAACACATACCTAACCTCTGAGAGCTGTAACTCCATGCTGCTGTTGTATGCAGAAGCTCAGTAGCATTCAGATACAGCAGCCAATATTGAAGAACAGCAAAAGGCGAGATTTGTAAACCTGAATGATCTGAGGTACATGCAATGCATTAACCTAGAGATATAGGAAAGAAACAACCTCTTTTGAAATTTTGAATTGCTCAGATAACTGGTGTATGCAGTGCTCCCAAAGTTCTGTGAACTGTTCTAAAAAGCCATTCCTTAGAGTACTCCAGGAACCATAGATAGTCACAGAAAGTAGAACATCAAATATGGAGAGATCATTTAATGTTTTACTGGAACAGTTAAAGATCATAAACTGGCAGAAGCTAGAAAAATCACTTTGTAACACTTAATAAAGATATATTAATTTATATACAATTTTAAGCTATTAGACAATAGTATGCACATTGCACATATGTAATATGTACACCTACATAATTCAAAATATTACAATCACTTATTAACAGACTATTCTGGTGAATGAATTAAGTTTGTCAACTCTAAATTTCACAGAAGAAATAAAAATTCAGGATGTAGAAATGCTGGTTGTCAAAAAAAAGAAGAATTTTACTTCAGCTCTTAGTCACATGGGATTGTAAGAGAGGGGGCAGAGAGTAAAGATGCTTTCCCAGAGAGGGAATTTAACGGTTTAGCCTGTTCAATTGTGAGATCAGGCAAGATTAGAGCGCGCCTCTTTGGAGAATGACAGAAAGTAATCCTAAATGATGTGGGAACACACCCTTTTGTACATTTAGCTTTGTCTTTCTCTCCTAAGGAATCTAGCTACTGTATTCTTCTGATTAATAAATTGTGACTTTGAAAAGCCTGCTCGATGGTCTGCAAATACTTGCTGACACAAAGGATGACATCTGAGACAGAGGTCTGTACTCATTCTGCCAAAGACTGAAAATGTTGAAAACATAGGTCCTAAGCTCAAGAACAACAGAATTATGCATTTTGCCTTTTTAAAGAGGAGTCATAAATTCATCAACTTGAAAGGGTACACATCAAAAAGATTAAAAGACTGAAGGATGAAGAACATCTAATTAATGCATGACAGCATGTTACTTCTGTCACACACTAAAGAATTTCACACTGTTTGATGGTAGAACAATAACTACTTAAATCATGATTCAGTGTAACAACTCCTAATTTTTGATAAGCTTAGCAGCAAGTAGAGTACAATAGATACCATTTTAGTACATAAAATCGAATCAAACTGAGACAAAAGAGTCAAATAAATACTTACTAGAAGATAAAACTGTTTACAAAAATAGAATTTTATGTACACAATCTAAAAGAGGAAGAAAATGGCTATTGAAAGTTTAGAATTTCATTGTATAACTCCTGATGTATAACTGTTCTGTACCCAACAAGAGGTTAGATATTTGACTGTTCACCAGAACGCACAAAAAGTAAAAGGCGATACTTTCACAAAATGCAACAGGCAATGCACCCAAATAAACCACAGAGCATGAGGTGTTACACCAGATAGGCTGTTCATGTATTTCAATGACCATGCAGTACTTTTTAACCCCCAGAAAAAAAACCCAATGCCATTTAAGATACTAATAGTGTATTTACTGTTCTCTACTTTAAGAGTACAGATTATTATTCATAAGAATCACATATTTATTTCTCTAACCCAGACAGTTCATACTCACTCTCCTTACTCAGTCTTCTTGCAATATGGTAAGTGAAGACTGGAAAACTGGGGTTCATGCAACAGGATTAGGGTTGTTGTGTAATCTTGTATAGTGGTATGCCTGGGAACTCAGAGCAAGGGCTAGACAGAACAGCACTGAACAGAATGAAAAAAATACTGTGCTTTTCAAGACACTATGGATTATGTTATCAAAAGGCAGCTGTGTTTGAAAGGAATACGCAGAACAGAAAGTGAAATATAACACATTTGAAAGAAATTAAGAGAAGACAAAAGAACAAAAATTTAAAAAGTGAAACAAAAAAAGATTCATACACATATACATGTAGACATATTTGTATAGTCCGCATAAATACATTAATATTTGATAAGAGAGAATATTAACATCTTCATTAAAACTCTTTATAGCTCTGGAGTATTATTCTCTGGCACATTATGTTTCCCCTTTAACTATGTTTCTTTTTTTTTCCTAAACAAATTATAATAATAAAAAAGTTTTCATTGAACGTAGTGGAATGCTTTCCATGTGCACTTCTGCAACATTTTGGCTGTGCAGTGAACTGCTAGAAATATGAACAAACCAACCAATGCAAACCCTCAGTATACCTGATAAAGCATCACATACGCTGATTGTCAAATTTCTCCGCAAAAGACCTGTGTATTTAATACCAGCCCAACAGCTACTTCCCACATTGCTGAGGACCACAGTTTGAAAGCTATTATTTCAAAGAGAGGTCCATAAAGAGAAGGAAGAAATTATTCAATTTGAGATGGCAGTAAGAAAGTCAAAATTAGTCTATAGCATACTGAAGAAATGCTTAGGCTTGTATTAGAAAAGCAATCTGAAAAATAGCAGCAACGCTCACTATTACCTAGTGATGTGACTGATTAACTATTATAGCATTTCCATAGCATTAAAAAAGGAGTCTGAAAAAAGAACATTCAGACAAAATAATCCATGTGCACCAGCCAAGTTGCTCTTTCAGCTGTTTCTTACTTTTAAGATACTTTTATTTTGTTTAGAATGTCTTCATACACTAGTTTTGCCCTCTTTTACCCCATCAGCAACCAATTGTTACCTATGTAACTAACACTAATATGACTGCTACATTTAGGAAGCTTCACTGAAGATGTAGAGCTAGTCAGGTATCACCTTGAATTCTGCGTTCAGTTTGGGCTCCTCATTACAAGAAGGACATTGAGGTGCTGGAGGGTGTCCAGAGAAGGGCACTGGAGGTGGGGAAAGGTCTGGAGCACAAGTCTGATGGGGAGCAGCTGAGGGAGCTGGGGTGTTTATCCTGGAGAAAAGACAGCTCAAGGGAGGCTCTTCTGCTCCCTACAGTTCCCTGAGAGGAGGCTGAAGCCAGGTGGGGATCAGCCTCTTCTCCTAAATAAGAGAAACAGGATGAGATAAAACAGCCCCAGGCTGAGACAGGGGAAGTATAGGTTTGACCCTGGGAAACTTTCTTTACCAAAAGCATTGTGAATTACCAGGAAAGGCTGCCCAGGGCAGTGGTGGAGTCACCATTCCTGGAGGTATTTGAAAGACATGTAGATGTGGCACTCTGGGACTTGGATTAGTGCTGGACTTGACACTTTATGGTTGGCATAATGGTTGGAGTGAATGATCTTGAAGGTTTTTCCCAACTTAAACAATTTTGTGATTCAAAAGATAGAGCATATGGACAGCTAGAGCTATGGGACAATATAGTTCTTCCAGGAACAATTTTGAAGACACTTATCAGCCAAGGCAATTAGTTTAAGAGAAAAGCATACAGTTCAAGTAAAATGGTAATAATGTTTCTGTTTCCACTGTTGAAGGGAGAAAACCTAGTTGAGCAGGAGTGGGTATGAAGCTAGGACACAGCCAGGATGAAATGAGCACAGGCAGTGACAGCATTTATTTTACAACCTTAAGCTTGTGCAGACTTCTTATCTAATTATGCCTGAGTACATTTGTGGATGAGTGTTTAAGGCAGCTCTGGGAATAGCATTTGCTGTTAAAGGCTTTGCAGTGATCAGCAGAAGTGCAAACACTGTATTTTGTCAAGGAGAAATGAATCTTCACATGCAGAGAAGGCTGGACACCCACGGAAGAAGGCACAAAGATGGCTAATGCAAGGTCCATGTTACCCATCCAGATGTGCAGCTTTCCCTAGTGTCCCAAATACCAAAAATATTTGCCAAAGTAGAGTTTAAGCTATTGCCAAGATGTTAACTCTATGTGATTTTTAAAGTAAAATAAAATAAAGTAAGAATTAAAACAGATGCTTTTATAAATAATCTATAGGTATTTACTTTATTTCGCTGAAGCCGGGAATTGATATAATGTTTTTGTTAAAATTGCTGAGTTAAAGTATATTACTGAAAGTAACTTTAGAGATCTAAAAGGTATCCAAAAGGGACAGACAATAAGGTTTGATGCAGTGGCGGACAGGCTGCTTTGACTGTTTCCTATTGTAGCAATTGTTGCTTAGGTCTTAGATCACAGCATGAAGTTACATACAGCATGTGCTGCAACAAATCTATACAATCAGGGAAGGACAGACTGTCAGCCTCAATTCTGCATTTTCCTGGTTTTGTCAGCATGTATCAATCCACAGCTCAACATAAATTAACTTTAACACAGGATTCAGCGTCTGTTAACGTAACATTTAAAACATTCCAATGCAGTTATATTGTTCTGCTTTGGAAAACAAAGTCAGAGAAAAGTGATGTAACTTGCCATTAATTTCATTATGACTAACGCAACTGAGGTTGTTCATATAAATCAATACAACTGGATGCTGAGAGTGAGCACAGCTGACAGGGAGAAATGAAAATAATTTAAAAAGGTTCCATACGGTGAATCATCACAAGTTGGCTTGAAAAATAACAAGTGAACTACTTTCAGAAAACTTGCTTTGAAGATCCTCTTTATTTAATATCTAAATTAAGTTGTGTTTATTCCTCTATGACAGCTAAAGCTGAGTTTTGATGAGAAAAACCATAAATTATCTGTAATTCCTTAAAGAGTAAGGTGTCAAACATTGACACCTACAGTGCATCTCCAAGATGTTTGTAGTTGAATGGTTACACAATCTCTCTAGAACAATAACAGTTCCAGCATTAATTAGCTGTCCTGTATAATGAATAGAATGAAACTCCATAAAATGAGCCAAGCGTATTCACCTAAGGAACTCTTTAAACAATAATTAGCATGGTGAAATGCAAACAAAAAATGCTAGTTCCTAAGGGCTTGAAAAATACTTGTTTTATTAACTATTTCTCCAGGCATCTAATCCATTCCCTTAAAAATAAAGGCCACTTCGTGTCAACTCTATAGTAAAGCAGTTTAGTACAGTAGAACCTTTTCTCTCTAACAAAATCCAACTGGATCAGAAAATACAGCAGCGTTTATGCCAAATAGAGCATGTCTAATTACTAGTACTACACATTAAGAAAATGCCAAATTTAAAATATAAATATGATTTTGACAGAGTAAAAAATGCACAGCCACGCTGAAGTAACTGCTTATCTAAGTTGCTTAGTGGGCTTTAATTTTCCTTTTGGCTCCATAACATAAACACCTCAATAAACATGGAAATTTTTTCCCTTTTATACGGTTGTGTAAGAATGCAATAGCTTACCTAATAACTTCATTCAGGACACCTTGAGAAAAAGAAAACTAGAAACTGAAATAATTAAGTAATAATGAAGGTTTTAATGGGCTAGATAAAGAATTGGCATACATACAGACACCATTACTTTAGAAGATAAAAAAAAACTACCCAATTTTGAATCAGGTGTTCACTTTTCCAAAAAGCAGAGTACCTAATACTAAAGAAGACACTGTTTGCTTGCGAATTGGGATATAACCAGTAGACCAAGTACAAGCTCAACCAAACCTGTTTACTGGGAGCTAAACAGTTCTATAATAAGGTCTATTTGTGTGTCAGCCATTTGTTCTCATCACAGTTTGTGCTCACATGGCAGCAATTTTTGAGCCACAAAGTTTTACATTTCCTTTATGCCAGTCTAAAAACAGTATTAAATACATATTTGCCATAAATGATAAGCAATGTTTATGAGTATTTGTGTAAGGAAGAAGAAGGCCGCTGCTGAACTGTGGATCTGAATTACCTGTAATTGTACAAATTATACCACATGTGTTAATCTATATACACTTAATGAACTCATGCTTGCAAACTTAAGTGAAAGTCATCTTACTGAGGCTAGTGACAGTCACAAGCTAACACATTTTAAGTCAGACAACCACTGGAAGTTTCAGGTTCTGATACCTTTACTCATTAATAAAGCTTAAAATCTGCAGCCTAAAACAGTCTGATGAAAAATCTATTTGATCAACACTGGAGTATTTCAGAAAACCCTTAGTTTTGTCACAGAAAAGTCCTTTCCTTGAGCAGTGGTATCACTCAGATAAATGATTTTTTTTTGTAAAAATAAAACAAAACGGTACTTTATTTTCTGTAAAAACAATCTTCCTGGGAATGCTAACGCAGCCTGTTCTACTATCAGGTAAAAAATTAAGCAAAATGTAGTTTATGAAAAGGATCCAAGCAGTCAAACACTATCCAAATGAAGATGGTATACATGGAATCTTGTTAGAGAGTGGCAAACATTTATCTGTAGCACATCTGCAGCAGTTTCAAAGTCTTTTCTTGATGTGTAAGCAGTCACACAGGCTGAAGAAACAAATTTGCTCCTTTCTGCCGGAAGAATAATTACTTTCAATATTATTTATACTTTTGAGCAGCATGAATTTTAGAATTTTATGAGGAAGAAAACATGGTGAATCATTTTCTGTTTCATAATCCAGAAGGCTAAGCAGTTGTGTTAGCAGAGTGGTGACCATGAAAGCAAAACTAACTGAACTATTAGCAACTGAAATTTCCAGATACATGATCTCAGCAGATACATTCACTCCTATTTGCCTTCTGACAGCTTTTACAGGGGCTGTACTGCTTTGCATTCCATTATAAATGACTTGGTGTACAGGTAACAGGGTGCCAGTCCTTGTTAAACAATGTGGATCACAAAATTCCAACTGCATCCATTAATAAAGCCAATGTGGGAAATATGTTGGTGAGATATTTTCAAACTTGTAACTAATTTCTATGCTGCTGAAACTCCACTATTACTATTTAGTTCAATTGTACGCACACCAGGCATGACCAGGCATGAATGAGACCAAACCAACAGGTCAGTATGATGACATTTGAACTTAACATTCCATTTTACTTCAACAGTAAGAGGAGAAAAAGAAGACAAACTTTTGCCAAGGAAGTATTTTTTCCCCCTCTCCCTGCTAGCCACAAGATTCCACGAACATTACTCAGAAATATCAACAATGCTGCTACAGATAAATTTCAACAGTGAACACACCTTTGTGCATGTAGTGTAAAAAAATAATTTCAATCCTTGCAATAGATCAATATCTTTGTTTTCCACAGCTATGAGCACTGCTTTTATCCTGGATATCTTTTGTTCTACTATATTGCAGACAATACATCCCCAAAGCTGAAATGGACTTCCACCACATTTTGTTGTTATTGCTTTTTGCCTCAGTATGTCTGTCTTCAATCATATTGACAGTAATTGTTAAAACAAAAACAAAAACAAGCCCCAAAAAAGCCCAAAAAACCCCCCACTTAATTTCTTTCCATTCCAAACTGTACTTTTGCCTGAACTGTGCTTACAGCTGTAAACCCCTGTCCTTTGTACTTAAAGCCTTTTTGGTTGTACAAAAAAAAATATACTGCATAGAACCTACCCTGTAAAATCCATTATTAGCTAGGACATTAATCAGGACACTGCTAGATAACTGAATCTTCTGTTAAATCTATATGTGGTAACTCCTCTTCCTGCCTTCTGAAGCCTCCCCATTTAAAATATTTTCTGTCAATTCTGTCTGTTACTTTTCTTGTTTCTTTCAGCTCATTTGTTGCTCAGAGTCATGCTCAAGAGCATCATAACTCCTACTCTATTAAGTAATTATGAAAACTAAATGACTCCTCTGTAAATTGAACAGTAAAATTCAACATGGACTCAAACCCAAAAGAAGAATGAGCTTATACTATTAACTACTGATTTATTTCCAATGCAAATGACACTAAAATTAGGATAATTAGAAATTATTCATACACCTACACTTTAATTTACTTTGGCAAACAAATTATGTCCACAGATTAGTCAAGCAGTAGAATCACCCAGGAAATTAGTAAAATGCTGTTGGGAAGCTAGTATTTCAGAGCTGTGTGAAGTACTTTTAAGAATTCTAACCTGAACAATAGCCATAATCTTCTATCACTGCACTCAATGAAATGGCAATGTGAAAAATTCAGGAAACTGAAGTAAAGCAAGCCTTATTCATGGAGGGGGAAAAGGAAAAAATTATTAATAGACAGAAGAAGTTTCATACACGAATATCACCTAGAAGTTGCACTAGGGGTGGGAGATACTACCTCCTCTATAGCTGATAATCTTAATTTACCTACTAACAGATTTTGCCATCAAAATGCTGCAAGCAGAAGAAAGCTGTGGACTTTTTACCCCCTTGTTTCCAGCTCTCTATCCAAGAGATGATGGATCCACGACAAGGAAGGCAAGGAAAGAGAAAAGAACAAAGGTAGCTGCATGTTTGGAGACCTCACTGTTCTTTTGCCCTGCTGCTTTCCAGACTCCACACACTTTATACTGAAGTCATTCCCAAAGACTCTAAGAAGACTGAAATTCCAAGAAATAAAATCTCCAAACTGCAAGACCTCTTCTTCAGTCTTCCAAAATTCAGCGCAAGCTAGCAAGAAAACATTTAACTGTCACTTATTAATTTCAGGGAAAGAAGCCCAAGCTTATGCATCTTCCTGGGTTTTTTTCTGACTGATTATATTGGACAATGGCACTATCATGTACTATTAATGCATTTCATACTCCTTTAATGAAAACCTCTCATTAAGACCTCAAGTCAAGAATTTAGTCCTAAACTCTAATTACAGATATATCACTAAGATACGGTCCCTTTTGGTAAAAGATTTAATTTTATTGTCCATGCAAACAAAATTGTTTTGAATAAATAATCACTTTCTGGGATGTCTATATAAATAAAAGAAACCTTTTCTCCTATTCCCACCCAAAAAAGTTAAGAAAACCAAAAGATTTTGTTTTCTTGCCAAAAATTACACTGGAAGTTTTAAGAATGGTAGACGACTTAAAAGGAAACAAGTCATAACTGTCATAAACAGATGGCCTGTGTAAGGGTTGACAAACACTACAAGAAGCAACAGATTGTTGTTTAATTCATCCAGTCATGTTCAAATATATATCTTGTTGTGTACAAAATTAGATCTTGGTTGCCATTTTGGACTTGGTAAATGAGAAATGGAAATCCAAATTATACTAGGCAAAATTTCCCTTTATCTTTCTAACAACCATAAGTAACATCATAACACCTACAGAAAACAGTAGAGGCAAGATGATTGAGAGTTTCAATAGAATTACACCGTAAATCTGCTAAAAATTGCTTATAATGCAAAGTGAGGGGTTTTTTGTTTTGTCTTGTTTTATTTTGAGTTTTTTTTTTTCTAAATGCAGCAACAAATTTACCCAAAGATCCATAATGCCACTCAATTTATGACTGCATGACTTGGTTAAGAGAGAATGAACATACATAAGCTTTTCCTTATTATAATGTAGTAATTTTCAAATAGTCTTTTGTGGGCTGTAGAAACACACAATATATCTGAAGGCCTTCATGGAAGACTCATGTATGACATAAAGTAATCTAGAAATATTTGTAGAACATCCATATTTCTGTTACAAAATTTGTACAGATCCACAAATCAAGGAAGGCTGAACACCACTAGTGTGAACTGATACAGTGATGTATATTTTACACGGAGGTAGGTATATTTAAAATAAAAGTGAATATTGTCACATTTAAAGCAGCAAATACACAACATTATACATTTTAAAATGCTTAATTTTAGAAAAGCAGGCATTTCTAAATGCACATATGTAGAAATGTACAAATGAAATATTCATGGACATCTTCAAAGATTATTAATGCGTCCAAAGAATCATTTGCTTCATCACTTGGCTGAAAATTTCAAAAAATTTAAAAGAAAAACACTCCCTGTCCCCATGCCTTCCACAGACACCCACTCCTTCTTTAAAAAAGATTTAACAGAAAGACAAAAATGTGAACTTTACATTTACAAAGACAGACATTCAATGGTTCATTGGGAGATCAAAGTCCAGGATCCTGTGACACTGAATGAAATCATCAGTCTTTTCTAAAGAGATACTGTAATATCTTTGTCTATTCTGGTTGTTCCAAGTTAGCTGTTGAACTAAAATTAACTTATAGGCCTGGACATGCTCAGAGAAATTAATCTGCAACAAATTCATACAAGATCTTACAGTAAAATCAACATCTTGAAGGAAGTTAAAAATTACCTAGAAATTAGAACATGTTCTGGGGCATATATTTAAAAGTTTTGCAAAGAACCCAGTGGAAGTAGCCAGCCAATTTATTCAGATTTTTACACCAGGTTAAGACATAGCTTTAAGAAGGATGCATTGCCTTAATAAACTCTCAGTTCAATAGATGTCAACACCAGTTAACAGGGTGGAGACTGAAGCTGGAGAAAAAATGGAAACCTCCTCACCAGATGTAATTACTGCCTGTTTACTTTCATTTAATCATTTCAAAGCAGAAAACAACTGAAAAATGTTCACATACATTTGAATGCTTTACCAGAAAGTAATAGGTGTCATCTGCTACAAAATCAACTGTCTTAGTGCTTCTTCTAAACTACTTGCATTTTCTGAAAATTATTTTTTTTATGTAGTTTAATTCAATAGTCATGTAGCTAGCCCTCTTCCATATCTCCATCATACACCTGGATTAGAAACAAATTTCTATTGTGATCTCAATGAAAAGTGAAAACTTGACTTTGATTATTTGGATTCTATTATAAACCAAAATGTAAGCATCTTTCTCACTGACTGAAGGCCATCAATGAAAGACCTTGAAGAATGCACTGTATTAGCTCCAGAAGAAGATTTACTTTACTGCGTTAACCAACATCTGGACATCAGAAAAAACACCTAGATTTAGGTTTGTGACCTGTTGTTTCCTCTAAATATCTCAAAGATACCAAAAACTGGGAGTGAAGAAACTTCAGCTATTTAAGGCTTATGTTAATGGGTTTGCTGCTTAATTTTAGGAAGTAGTCATGTAGTTAAAAATGTCTTTAATGAGTACTGTATAACAATATATTAAAAGAATAGATATTCTACATTAGAAGACTTCAAAGATAATTTACAGAAATTATATGCTTAGAATAACTCACTCTGTATCAAGTGAACTGCTCACCAGCTCAGGCCAGTTATACATACATCCCAGTTATCTGAAACAAGCACCTCTGAGGGCAATTAACCTGTTGCTGAGGCATATTTTGTGTTTATAGTGCATAAATGTGTAACAGACCTCCAAAGCATAATCTGTCAGTGCTAGAAAATATGGCTGCAGTTTTAAAGCTGTGGAAGTAGTTGCACAGATTTACCAGGAATTGTATGAGTTCCTTGTGTCAGAACAACCAGAAGGGATGGGTTTTTCTCAGACTGTAGGAATCTGCAATACTTCAGGCTCCCACTCCACAAGGCCTGAGCACAGGTTTCACATTATTTACCACTTTTCAGTATTTTTGTAAGTACTTAGATTATGCTCATCTCCCTAGAATATACAGTCACAGATTCAGAGAGTTCAGATGAAAGGCCAATTTCACCTCTGCAACCATTTGCAAACTGGTTCTACAGGGACTGTAAACTGTATAGACAAATGCATCCATTTCGATCTCTGAAGTATTTCAGCAAGTGAGCTGAATATGTAATCTGAATATTCACTGAGCTGAATATTTCAGCTATGTGAGCTACACTCACATAAACTTCACACATAATCATAGCAAAAGTTTGTTACTGACAATGTTAGAACATAAAAATGTACTGGTGAACATAGAAAATCATGTTTGTCCTAGCTGTCTGTTCTTAAAAATATATTTGTCCCTGTGCTGGTTAGACCATATATACAAGGGAGTAACAAGTCAGTGGAAAAAACCAGTTAATATGATTTTATCACCTTTCACCTCGGTAAGATGATGTTTCATTATAAAAACAATAACAAGATTTGTTCCCTTCTTTTTTATTTAATAAATGCAAAATAAAGGGTTTTTCTTTTTAAATGACACTTCTCTGCCATATGGGAAATCCTTTAGTTCTGAAGTAAATTAACAGCTCAAATTGAAGCACCAGACATGACACAGAAGAGAGATGTTGGTCACTGGAGTGGTGGTGCCAGAAGTACAGCTCCCACTGCAGCAACTCATCAGCCAAACACCATGCAACCACCCTCAGTATCAAGAAATCAATGCTATAACATATATGTCAATACATATATCTTGGTAATATATTACCAAGAAATTGTAGCGTTCGATAACCACATTAAGGACCCTTTCAGACAAGACAATTTCACAAATTGCTGTTCCCTTCACGCAACCTTACAGAGATAATAGTGACCATTTCTGTTTAGTTAAAAGCTTGCAGCAGCAAAAGTCATGCATATGGTCAAGCGGAACTGACAGAGTCTAGTTTCAATGTTCTGCTTGACCATATGCATGACTCAAGATTCAAGAACTTATAGCAAAAATCCTAGAGTGTAAGTATTTTGCATTTGTGTGTAAAGCCATTCTGTTCTGAGCATAATCTCTGGGAGACAAAAATTAGAATTCTCCTAGCATTGATATTTTAAATTAAATTTTCCAAAAGAAGATCTATGCATGTAGACAGACAATGGCTTCAGCTGTGAGCAACAAGTGAAGGTTATTCCCAAGGAAGAATTGTATACTACAAAATAATCTCTAAGAATAGTTACATTGAGCATCAAAGCTTATAGGAATAGTTTTAATGAAAGAGAAATTTGCTTCAAATAAAACATGAGAAATTCTTTGTATCTGTTAAACATTTCTGTGCTCAGTCACACCTACTTAGCATGGAAAACAGTTACTTAGCATGGCAGCAGAAGAACATATAATAGGCATTATGACTCCTCATTCAGGAAGATCTAACCTGTCATAATCTGAAGTTTCATTCACTTCATTGGAACTATGTTGATTTTCATGACCAAGAACCTGGACCATTTTGTGGCTTCAGAAAATTACACTCTCCTTCTCTAAAGCACTACCTCAAAAGGAAGATTTCTCTCATTCCCATGAGAGTTTGTAGAATATTGCTCATTACTGACAAGTAGAATATACATATCTATGTGTATATCTATATCTATATGTATATGTGTGTGTGTGTGTGTGTATATATATATATATATATATATATACGTATAAAACAAAAACCCAACATATATTTTCATGAACAACCACTGTCATTAAAAGACTGCTTACTCTGTTTTATGTGTATCTGATCACTATAGAATCCTAAACTAGGAAAATTTGAAAGCTTGGATAAGTAACCTCGGGATGACTGTGACAAACAAATAACAGAACTGGAAAAAAAAATGTTACAGAAAATAAAATCTGATATAACTTTAGTTTTCAGGAAAGTGCAGTCAGACACCATCAATTTGAAGAAATACTTTAAAGCTTGGCCATGGGCAAAGGTTTAACACTATTCAGAGCCAGCTTCATTGAAGTGACTTCCAAAAGGACAGTGGAAATAATTGCAAAAAAGCTTCTTGGACAAGAAAGGGTTTACACTTACACCTTGCAGTAAAACTGATTACATATGGACTTGTCCACCTGGAAATCTGGCAAATTGGGTGAATCAAGAATAGGAAGTTGACCAAGAGAGATGTTAATGGAGAATATTTATGAAAAATAGTAGCTTGTTTAGGACCACCTTGGGATGTGAACTATCACAAAGGTACAATTTGCTTATTTCTTCCTGGAATGCACTGCTTTTCAAGGCCTTCCTCTATGCAAAACCAAATCTTAGATTTTACATTGCATTTTAAAATTAAAAAGCTTTAGTACACCTATAACTGAAGAGCAAAAAGGTGAAACATGTAATTTATTGTGAAATATATTAAGAATTATTATACTGATTTTTCCTTAGTAGTAATATTTGTCTGGCTGTAAATGAGACACCTCCACATGCAGTTTTTTCAATGTTTGTTTTTCCAAAGAAGTTTTTACTGCAATTCAGAATACTGTTAAAATAAGAATTCTCCTTACTAAAGAACTAAAATCTGATCATAAAATACATGTAGATTGAATCAAAATCTACTTAAACAAAATTGCGAGGGAATGGGTATGTCCTTTATAAAATAGCTTTCAGAGATTAGAAAAATCATGATCTAATTAAATAATATTTTCTTTTTCTTTTTTCCTTTTTTTGATCTGATTGCTCTAGTCACAAACTTGGAAGATTATTGTCAAATTGTTGCATTAATAATAGATAAAGAAGTACAATAATTTACAATCAATTTCAACAGCTCCTTTTGTTAACTTGTCTCTCTGTTAATTATGTTTTTTGCTCTTTTATCCTTCATATTTTATGAATATGTGTATATAGAGACAGAAACAAAGTGAAAGAAAAAGATCAAGTGCAATGTTCAATGAAAAAAAAAAGATGAAAAATGTAACTTGTGAAATGTCTCTTTAGGCCAGCTGATTGCAGGGTAACTACCAAAAAGCTGACACACACACTTTTATTTATATCTACTCAAAAGCAAGAAAATGTCAAAGAATCAGGATGAAGCTGATTTCCCTCTTGTGTATGTGCATAGGTTTTGATTATAGGCTTTTTCCTCAATTGATGAACTATTACGTGGAGTTCTGAATATCACTTTACAAAAATAGTGCTGTGTTCAGGGTCAATACCTCTCCAACAGTTAGCTATGAAGTCAGCTATAAAGTTACCACTGATTTTTTTGGAAAAGAGTGGGATCAAGTCCTCTTTATTTTGACTGGAACGATTTTGGAAGTCTGTTTCCAGGAACAATAGAAAAACCCACATCTAACTAATTTGTGGTATTCATTGATTTTTGTTTTTCTGCTAAGAGGACAAATTCAATGTGATTTTACACAATGTAAAAACTATCTTTCAGCTTGGGAAAGACTATGAACTTAATCTGAATATTTGCTACACTAGCAAATACTGGCTATATGAGCAAATAAAGCTATTATGTGAAAATATTTGAAAAGAGAAGTAACAAATGTAATTTTGAGGCAGATTTTCTCCATTATCAAAGGACCAAATCCTCAAGGTTTGGTATAGTGCATTTGTTTTGACCCCTCTTCAAAAACCTCATTGTTTTTCAAGTTTAGCTAAGGAGTTTAGAAAAGAGTCTTCCCGTAACATATGCAGAGCATCTGGAATCACATATTATCCCTAAAGCTGGGAGCCATTGGTGATACTCCTTATACAAAAATACACATCTCTATTTTTAATGATAAAGTATAAAAAGTCTGAGAACTTAGCAGACTTGAAGTCTTTATGCACATAAATAATCCCCTGACAAATTTCCACTGCTCTCCTGTTTCTAGCATTTTTTTTTTCACTATATCAATTCCCTCACAGAAGACAGAAACAAGTGAACCCATATCTAAATTTAGTGTTTGCACTAGGGCAACCAACAGCAGTCTGAGGATCATGCGCTGCCCAAGCATTTGACCACCTGGGAACATTTCCTCGTGATTCACCAGCACGAGGTTTCAGTGATGGCAAGGGTTGTGAAGCACTATTCCAATGCAATAATGTAACTAGAGTAAAATGTTCCTGACCGAAGGTTGGTAGCATTAGTATCATAGGTAAAATATTCCATCTAAAAGCCATTTCAAAAAAGCTGTTTTTATTAGGAAAAAAGAACAAGCCAAATTAAGTGTAATTCCCAAAACCTAATGAAATCTGTGACATGGATAGGAACAAAGCATGGATCTCCTGATATTTTTCCCCTAGTTAATTTAGTCTTTTGACATGCTCCTTTCTCCATATGCAATGGAAACGGAAAATTAAGTTGAATTGACATTAATTATAGGACATGATTATAAATTGTTCATTACTTTTAATGTCTATCTTCAATAATTTCTGCATCTTTAGAATCAATGCATAGCCACTCCAAGTTTTGCTGCAGAGCGCCAGAAAGGGAAGAGGGGAATCATAAAACACCTTTTTTAATTCAAAGCTGAGCAGTTGCTCTGCAAGCACTACCACTCTTCCCACACAACAGCATGAATTACACTTTTTCCACCTAGGTTTTTTTTCCCTGACCTTCTTTGGCATTTAAGTGCAGAAAGAAAGTATTTCAGGGCTGCATGTGTCACTCTCAGAGATCTGAAGTTCCGGTTGCCTGCAGGGGCCATTTAAAAACATTAGCGTTGTCCTGGGAAAAGCAGCCTTTGGACATACTCTCATCCATAACAAAAGAGATTCTAAATAATAATCAGTGTGAGAATATATTGTTTCTCTTTGACCACTGGTATAGGAAACCTGGTTGTATCATAAAGTCTCGTGAAGAGAAGAAGCATGTAGAGGCGAATAATGGGAAAATAGGACGCCTATGGTGCATGCTCAAACTCTCAGGAATAGCTTTTACCGAGATTAAAAAGGGAAATGAAAACGAATCCTTTGACCAGCTTTTCAGTGAACCTTTGACTAGTTTTGCAGTGAAGTGAGTATACAGTAGCAATCCGTTCCACTCAGGGTTCTAAAACTTTTCAATGTGGTATTTATGTGAAATAGTTTTAGTTTATGATTAGATAAGTCAAGCAGGAAGTTCATTTAATTTTCACTAGAGATCTCTTTTCTACACAATAGAAATAAAATTGCATTTTACCTGTAGACACAGGCACTGTCTTTAAATGAAAAGCAATTTTATTCCTCCAGTAAATGTTGATTTTTAAAAATGAACCTAGGTCAAAAGCGTTAAAAAATCATTGCAATTTCTTTGGTCAGAGGCATTAAAAAAAGTTGACAGCAGCTGGATGGACAGCTCATGCTTTCAGAGAAAGGATCTCTTTCCTTTTACAGACTTACTGTTGATCTAGAATTACTTCTTATCAAAAGAACAGAGATCAATATTTTCCTAGTTCTAAGATGAGTGCTTTTACATTTTAGTTAGTTGCATACTGATTTCTCCAAAAAGATACTGTATTCAGCAAGTACCTACAATTGCATACAGCATATCTTTAGATATAATTCAAACCTTGCTTTGTCAAAAGCAGCTTTTTATGGTTTATATATTTATATACCCACAGGTCATTTAATAGAGGGAAGAAATACTGTCAATGAAATATTTTCTTTCTCTCTCGTTCTCTCTCTCTCTGGTCCCAGAGTTTTAGTTTTGTCACATCAACAGTAAAAAGAAGTCCTACTATAAATATTGAGCACTCTGAGGACATAAAAGACACAACTTTGTACCCAAGCAAGTTATTTTTCTATTTAATTTTTTAGAAAGAAAGGGATTTGCGGAATGTATGTGAAACATTTTATCACTGCTCTTACATGCATTAATTTTATGTATCTAAAATACTTCATGTCCTGGGAGTTCTTATCAAAACAACACATTACCAGCAGCTTGAACAGTTTGAAGAACATGCATAGTTAAATGGTCAGACTTCAAATTCCCTCTAAAAACACAGTAAACACAAAACAAAATGCTGAAATGACTGTCAAGTGCAAGTAGATATAATAAGACAGGCGCATAGTGAGAGTCCTGAGCTGTGTGTGAACATCCACACATATACACTGAATATCTGGTAGAGACTGACTGAAACATTTGGGAAAATATCTATGACAAACATGCCAGAGTGTGCCAAAATCTCGAACTGTTCCTCAAACCTTCACAACAAATTGCAGAAATCTACATTAGAAGTTAAGAATCAGATGCAAACTGCATGCCTGCGATCAAATTGGATGAGCCCAAAATTCATTTTTTTTTCTCGATTATGCTGTGAATGTATGTGAAGATGCAAAACTTCACTGGAACATTTTCAAGGCTATTTCAGCATGGTAGCACCAGAAGAACTCAGAGTGCAGAATTCAGCACAAATGCATTACAAGTACTGCAGACTCCTCATCATGAACTTTGATACAAAAACAGAAATCCTGACAAAGTGTGTCTGCTGAACACAAAGAGAGATGGATCAGTCATGTAATAGCTCAGATTTCAAGCCTTACTGGGCAGAAGCCCAGTACCCAGCATGTACTGCAGAGTATCCAGAGCCCATTAAAAAGAATTATAGAATGGAAACTTCATTACACTAATAGACATTTGAGAGAAGACAGTAATTTGGCATAAGACTTGCAATATGACAGCATTACAGATCTATTTTGAAATCTATAAAAATAAAAAAATAAATCTTTGTCTCAGGAAAAGAATACATTATTTCTACGGTGATCAAGAGATTAGTGTTTATCATGATAAAAGATTTTAAGTCTTGTTTCCTTTCTGCAGGCAGTAGTTCATGAGATGAGAAAACAAAATGTGAAATTCTAAACCCCTTGAATAAGGTCCCCTGGAAATTATGTCTCCAAAGAGCTGTACTACTCCATAATTACTATTACCATTACCTTCCCCTGAAAAACTCTGTCTAACAAAGGATCACTGGCCATCTTTCCCTTTTTTTTTTCTTTTTTTTTTTTTAGCAGAACATAATGAATTAAAAGTTTTATTATGCAATCTTTGACAAGTTCAGCAAGATAAACCATCTTAAATAAACACAGCATGCATACTCCAATGCATTTCAAAAGCTGACACAGAGGACCTATTGCCTTTTTATCTGGGGAATCACAGGTGCCTAGGACCAGGTTTGTTCAGGAATAATGACAAGTACATAGGTGGATGACCAGGAACATATGTAATCATATTCTGCAAGGTATATATATTATAAATATTCTTGTTAAAGCCACAGTTTAAATTTAATTTTCTGGCAAGTAAAATGAAAGCAGTCAAGCCTCTGACTTGAAAGATCAAAACTACTTCACTTCTCAGCAAAAAAAACCCCAACAAGCTAGATGCTTGTTAATTGAGTCTTAGGGGATAGAAATAAGAAAATAGAAATTAACTTCCCTGCTTACTGTACACTGTTTGACTTTTGGATTACAAAATAAAGCTCAGTACAGTTTCCCCAGCTATTACCTAGAGTACTTTCAAAAAAAACCCCAAAAAACAAACAAACAAACAAAAAAACCCCAAAAAACCCAAAAAAAACCCAAAAAAAAAACCCCAACCAAAAACCAACCAAAAAAACCCCCTAAACAACCAAATACGAAAAAACCCGCCACAACCAACCAACCAAACAAACTAAAAATAAAAAACCAAAAAAACAAATTAGATACAGCTTTTCACCCAGATTAGGTTTCAGCTTCTCTTTGTCAATTTCAGAGTGTGATTTTAACCCAAGCAGAACTAGAAAATTCTAATTGTTGCAAAGTATTCAGTAACACTTAGTTAAGTGTTACACTACAGTCAAATATTACATCTCACAAAGGAACAAAATTCACATTTTTATTCCTCAGATATCTGAGATTTATTTTTGGACATGGGAGGACATTAGCCTTTAGGTTTGGATTCTAGATACCAAGTTCTATAAGAATTCATACTGAACCAGAATGCAGAAATATTGAAAAATTTTCAACAATAATTTCAGCAATCATTTTCTTTAGATCAGCTTTCAGAATTTATATTTAGGTTAAGTATTAAGAATTTCATATTATATGCATTACATTACTGCTATCAGTAAATCCACTGATAACAGATATAGACAGCGAGATTTTATTGAAAAACTTGAAGAGATTCCTTTGGTGAAATCATTCCAGAAGCGTATTTTTGATTCTGAACCAAGTAGTTCAGTGGCCACTTATTTGCTGTTTTGTGCACCTTATCATGGTTGAAACACTGAGAAATTACAATGTCACCTGGCAGGGATTCCAGATCTGTCGATTTCAAAAACGCGATTTGTTTCCTTTCTCTAAACAAAAGCATACTGAGTAGAACCACCAAGGAATCTTAAACATGATTTAAAGATATCACAAACCTATCATAAGCTAAACTACGTACTCAAATCTTCAACCAATTTACTCAGAAATAAAAATACATGTTTCAGAAAGTTGGACTTTCGCTGCACAAAACAAAATTATTTAACTAAGGTCATGCTTATACAAGGAAAAATGCATTGATTTAACTAAACTGATTGATTTTAAATCCAGTTAAACTGGTGCAAACATCTAATGTAAATGCACTTATCCCAGCTAAGACTTCACCTAAATTAATTTAGCTTACTTCAGCAATTTATCTATGTTAGCTAAACCAATTCTAGCAAAGGTTAAGCAGGTTTAAGTGCTTCTGTATAAGGAGTTTGAACAGATTTAACTATATTGACTTAAAAATATTTTAATTAAAACAGTGTAACATCTCATATAGACAAGGTTTAAATACCCAAGGCAGAGAAGAAAAGGAGCAAACTAAAATTTGTCCTGGCTTTCACTTGGGTACTCCTCTGTTGATAAAGGGTACATAGGCTATGTAACCAGCATGTGGGATGAGGCACAGAATCAAGACTAATTTCAGATGCCAGAAGATTCATGGGACCAGCAGAAAAAGAAGGAAAAAAAAAACCCCAAAAAAACCAACATCAAAATCCCAAATCCATAGTTAAGTATTGAGGAAACCTCATCTGTTATAAAATGAAATACAGAAGAAAACAGAAGTAGCATTCTATTATGGCATTTTAAAAAGTTTGCTCTCAGAATGAAAACTAACATATCTGTTTAAGACTTAAAAAAAAATAATGGTGCAGTATTCAAAAAGGGTTTACATCTTTTACATCAATTTAGCCAGTCTTGGAACTTCATGGTATGTATGTCTGGTAGCCTCATCACATCTATTTTAAAGTGAACTTCACAAGAGGGATGATCAGTGGCAAAAGGCATCAAGATCAATTTTCTCCTGCCCATCAAAACACTAATCACTGCACTCTTCTTTTGCTTATGAAAGCAAACTGGCTCATCCTTGGTAGCCTTGAGAGGCTGGATCGCAGAGAGGTGCAGAGCAAGCCCTCCACACCTGCTGGCTGGGCAGCACGTGCAGTCCAGAGGTGAGAGTGCCCCACTCTGTGCTGGCACACACACACCTATTCCCCCTCCTTGGCACGTGAGCAGAACCAGGGATGATCAGAGCAGCTACAGCCACTCAAGGCATCTGCACAAATCCACACTCACTTTTGACTTTATGATTCCTAACTCTATTAGCTCAAGATTTTAAAAGAATTTACAACTACTAGAATACAGAGAGTAGCTACAGCAGAGAAGTTTTCATTCCTATTAATCTTGATGCAGACACTAATCTAAACTCGCTGCAGCTGGCACAGTTGTTCATGACACTTCCACCAGGCTGCCCCCTGCCTTTTCTTTCTGATTTTGTAGATACTCTTCTCTCATTCCTGAAGTTTACTGGCACTCATGATTCATGATTCTGGCTAAAAAACTGTTTAAATATGTTTTTCCCTTCCTGACACCAATCCTACTAGACGAACCACCTAAGATGTTCTGTGTGGGATATATGACTAAGTCCCTCCCCTGACACCTGAGATCATCACCATTACTACTTGCTAAGTCTCTGCTGGTCTAATTTTTAGCATCCAAAATTACATTTCTCACAAAGACATAACAGCAAATGAACAAGTATGTTAGAGAGAGATTGCATAAGCTTAAAACTGACACATTTAGAGACATGTAATAATGTGTTCCCAAATGAACTAGATCTTGTATCGACTGTCAACTTTCAGGAGAATGAAAAAAGCAATTGTGTTAAAATTTCTCAAAGAAAATTCTGAATTGCTGAATTTCAGTGCTTTAAAAAAGATGTCTATGAAAATTTGGCAGTGTATGCTGATGATTTCCTATGACACAGAAAAATATATCTGCAATTTCAAAATGTGATTTTAAAGAGGGGCTGGATATTTTAAGTGGTATGTTATCAAGTAACTCTGTCTTTAGCTAACTGTCCCAATATTCTTTGCTAACTCTGGTAAACTGTTTTCAAATTATCAGGCAACTAAGAGTAAAGTTACATTTAATCTCAAATACTACTGATATGACTAAGTTTGAAAGAAAGGACTGTGTTAGGATGTCACCAGATGCTTTTCACAGTTAAATGTGTGTTATGTGCTATGAACTGTGTGCCAGCATAAAGCCATATTCTCTCTTTAAAGACATACTAATAAAATTTGGAATTAACATAAGGATGGATTAATCTAATTGTAGCCATGTAAAGTGAGAATCCTCATCTTTGCTGTTGGTCTACCTAAGCTCTGTAGTCAGCTCAGTGGAGAGCTACTTCTGAAGATATGTCTGAAAAAGATGAATCATCCTTCTGCACCACAGGTCTTGCTCCACAACAGCTGAAGAGGTACAGATGACTCATGGCTAGCACAAACTGAGGTGAATCCCACACTATCTGACTAAATATGGAAGGCAATTGAACAATTAGCAAATTAAAAAATTACTTACATATTTTCTATGAAAATTACTGTTATTTGTATATAGTTGTAACATATGGCAATGGTCATAATACAGCAATGCCATACTTTAAAGTGCAATTTTTATGAGTATAATTTATTTTGTTTATAATTAGCAAAATCCACATGAGTAAAATATGACGCTTGTGATGCATCTGAACAAATACACAATAAAAAGTTTTCAGGTTTAAACACCTAAGATAGGGTTTTTATAAACGGAGTGAAGGAGAAGTGTAACTTAAGGTTCTTTCATATAATTATTTTTACACTGTATCTTACATTATTGTCATTTAGAGAACTTTAACCACTTCAAAGACTAAGTCTCCTCAGCATATTTTTTACCTTTTTTTTTGAAACTAGGTTTCTGCTTTATTATAAATATCACTATATTTCACAGTGTCATTCATCTTAGTGTAGACTTTGTATGAACCAATACAGGACAAGCATGAAGAGCATGTTTTGCACAACTAGCGCTTTGCTAGCATGCCACAAAAACATAACTGCTTTAATTGCTACATGTAGGTACTGTCTATAAGGTTGCTGCAGATATATATCTCTGATGAATGAATACAAAACCTATTTACCCAGCTTTAAAAAAAGAAACATATGCTACACACTTCACACTTAGGTGTTCTGTACTGGGCACAAACTAACACCATCAGACTGAAATATGGCACTTTTTATTAGCCTCACCTGCAAGAATACCTTGAAGCACACCTTGGATCCTATGAATGTTTTTTCCCAAAATGGCTTTACTTTAAAATGACTTCCATTACTGAAAACCTTAAAAATGCTAATAAAAATATCTGATACAGATCCTTGATGAAACTGCTACAACGTTCTGCCAGCAAACTTGATTTCTGCCACCATCACTGACATCCCAGATTGCTTACAATAAAAGTAGGCATGAACATGAATAATCTCTAAATCAGCCCATCTGCCAACTAATCAAGGAGTGAAGTGCTTATGCTGGAGAATATCCACCCCAGCACGAGTAAGAATGTGTTGTACCTGACCACCACATCTTTCTGAAGCACCTACTGTCTGTGATAGACCAAATATAACATAATAATAACAATACAGATTTAAGTTTTCAGGAATTTTTTAACTCAAAGATGGACCAGATGCTGCTGGGAAGCACTCGTGCTCCTGGCAGAGTACAGTGTCAGAGCAGCCTGGATTTTTTCTCCTAATGGCCCAATTCCACATAGAGGAAAACCCTTCCACTTCAGATGTCACCAACAGAAAATAGCAAGAAGACAAGTGCAGTCTGAGTCTGAAGTAAGAAGGAAACACAAAAGGTGGAGAAAAACATTTTGAGAGAGGATTGGTTATTTGCCAGGTATGAAAATGGGGGAGTAGACAAATGCCCCACTAGATCCCTCTCAGTGAAAGGACAGAATATATAAAATAACTTCATGAGTGGCTCAAGAAACATAGGTTTGGAGAATAACTAGGTCACTGTAGCATGAATCACTTTATTTTAATGAATATAAACAGATTTGCTTTTTGATGAGGAGTACATTAAGTACAGTGCTATAGAAATGCAGTAAATTGTATAAGATACAGATTATTAATTTATTCAAATACTCTATAGCTATGTTTTACAATTTGATAAGCTATGCCTTTACAAATAATCAATCTGTCTACCCTGAAGCTTAAAAAAAAAAACAAAACAAAACAAAAAATTGCATTACCAACACTAATAATCAGCAAGTGACTAAGACACATTTTTCTATCTCCTTAGTAGTGATATATTAGTTTAATCTCTACAGTACTGGCAGTGCAATCCTTTCCATATGGACACCCATATGCTACATTACTTGTAACATATCTTCTAGGAAATAGCCATATGTTTCACTTTTAAACCTGCATAATTTGAAGACTTGCCTGTATTTTTACTGTTGTTCTTACTGTGCATTTGAAATACCTGTGGGCGTTAAGTAGCATGACAATAATTGTCGTATCGTACTGCAGTACTACAATTGGAAATTCTTCCACACTATTTGCTGTTTTCAGCAATGATTTTTAAAAAATGATAAATATTTCTTGACTTCAGTGTTGACTCTGCACACTTTCCCCCTCTATTCCTAGGAATAGAGGTAAGTATTTACTAATGTAATACAAACAGACAAAAGAACATTCAGCCTTGACTTCGGCTCACTGAAGGCAATTCACTACTTTGCATCTTGGTGCAGCCACAGCATTGCTCTGGAGTACTGGGGGACTCTGAACATCCACCTTGCCTATTGGGCCAGGCTCAAGCCATGAAAAACTGAAAAATTGTATTGCCCAGGACCAGGCTGGATGAGGATTGTCCTCTCCATCCACTCTCCCCACCCTTCACATCTGTCTGCTTCCAGCATTCAGGAGTATTGGCCACAAGACCAGGCTCACATTTTGGTCAGGGAATCCATGCAACCTTCACACACAGACTGGCAAAGAGAATACCATGAATACAATGCAACTGTACTCAATTGAATGCTATTGAATAAAATTTGCAATTTATCTGACTCTCTCCTAATTCTGTACAGCTCCATCTTTTGCTAGGGATAGAGACATACTGTGGGTATAGAAAAATAGTGTGCAGGCTACTAATGACAGAGAGCATTAACTTAGAAAATTCCTGAGGAAACAGATGTCATGAAGATGAGCTATTTCTGAGCCCCTAAGAAATCCAATTGCAGAGGAACTTCCATGTGATTGAGGAAAAAGTATGTCCTTGTGGAAAAGTAAAATAAGCTTATGGTCTTTCTCATGCCACATTTTACTTGCTATGTCCAAAATTATAACAGGTAACCCAACCCTAACCCAAACCCAACATGTAAAAAAAAGTGGCAGATTTCTGTTAAAATCTCTTATCCCCTAGTCTCTAGTAATTTTTGCTAGTCTAGGCACTGTAAGTATCACAGATTGTCATTAAAGAAATAATTAGGCTGGTATTGACTTTGTAAGATCTTTCTAAACACTTTGATCCATTGGTTTTGAATTAAAAATAAAAATTAAATTGTCCAGTGAAAGAGTCTAATCAGAAGTTCTTTACTGCCTCTTGTAAAAACATTTTCATAGCATGACTTTTTTATTGACAAACAATTGTATTTTTTGTGCTGTTTCACTTTTACATCATTATTTCTTGCTTGAATTGTTCCAGAGAGAACAGAGAAAATCAGTTTATCAGAAGGCTATTTAGTATGCAATTCATAAAATGCTTAATCTCAGTAATCTCAGTTTTTGCAGTTGCATGCTTACTTAAAAATACACAATCCTTATAAACTAATTATTATGCATTACTAAAAATCTCTATCAAAAGGTGGAATAAAAAAAGTCAGCTAGTTATTTTTCAGTTGATTTACACTGTTGTTTATCCAAGTAAAACACATCAGGCTAAAATACCAATCCTCCTGAACAGAGAGCTATCTAGCTATCAAGTATTGTATGCTCTTTCCTTTCTAGTGGTCACACAAGGTGAAAATGATAATAAAAGTGCAGGATATTAAGAGAGTAGGTAAATTTGCTTTGTAACTGATGTCTCCCTCAACACTTTTATCTACTCTACTCAAAAAGAAATACAAGTTTCCAATTAAGGCTGTGATTGTAAACACAATTAACACACATGCAGAGGTTCTACATCTAAATAATTACAAAAACTTCAGTTGCTTCATATCATTGCATATATATGCATCTTTCTACACAATGAAAATAATATACTTCAGTGGGACTACTTATAGCAAGAAATCTGCAAAATTAAACTCTAAATATAGAAATTAAATTTATATAACCCAACACTATATCAAACATGATTTTATTTCTTTCCTTTTGCCCTTGGTTTATGCCAGCAGCAGATGATGAATTTAATTTGAGTTATAGTTCCCACATTCATGTGTGTTTATATACACTAATTCATCACTACACAGAAAAGCCCTAAAGTATATTAACACAATATGTTATGATTTCAGACATCTGCTTCATTTGTTTTGAGCACCAGAAAAGATAAATGATAAAATATTACTACCAATCTAATTTACAATAACTCATTATTTTACTAAAATAAGATTGAAAAAAAAATCTATGAAATATAGCCTTAATCAAAACTGTGTACAACCGTGTTAATCACTAATTTTGAATTTACTTATAACCTGAGATCAATTTGCACCACATGTCTCCTGATATATAATTGAAATACTTATTTCAGAAATAAAAATAATTAGTTCAGAAAAACTTGGAATTTTCTAGGAGAGAAATTATGGGGTATCCCAGTTAGTAACAGCCTTTTCTGCCATCTGTTTTATATTCTTACAGCCCAACATACAAAACAAATTGAACACATTAACCTGCACTGCTCCTGAATATTTCAATCCAGAATTAAAAAAAAATATTATAAGTTTCAGTGCTTTTAATTCTGATTATTGTTCTTTCTCCTCAATAGCTGTGTAACAATCTAAATGCCAAAAAGGGATCTTTGAAAACTAGAAGTAAATTGACTTGCAGAGCTGACTACAGAATTAATTTACTAGAACAAAAGAACAGATTACGGCATATAAAGACTGCCATGACACACTAATTTCCATATTTAATCATGTCACTGCAGGAAATTTTCTCTGTAATTCCAGGCTTCATCATTTTGTATAGTGCACCTACACATATGGTCAGCACGGTCACTTGGGGCAGCAGGACCAGCACCAGATCTGCCAACAACCAGCACTGGATCTTTGACATGGTACCCCAAGAGAACACAGACTAAACAAAGCATTCAGTTCCCACCTGGGTCAGTGTGCCCACATTTCCCTTCTACTGACCTCAACACACCAACAAAACCTGAAAAACCCAATGCCCCATTTCAACATGACCTGCCGTTTTATTCCAGTCAAGTGAGGCAGAGGAGGAATCTCAAAGTTGCCTATTTCCCATGAGGTTTTAGAGAACTCTCTTCTGAGGACCCATCAATGCTCACATGGAGGAAACAACTGCAGTGTGACATCAGGGGCTCAACCTGAGCTCAGCACACAAGCACAAATCCAGAGGAAATCATGCTTCATCAGTAGTGCTCCTCTGAAATATCCATGTACTGTAACATAGAAATATTAAACAGAACACAAAAACATAACTAATCTGAAAGTTTCTTTTCAGTATCTTTGAAGTGATGCACAAAAGAGTGGTATTCTTTGATGTCTCATAAAATACCAGCTTCCAGAGGATGTATACCCAGTTTTAGCTAACTTGGTGTTTTTAGTCCAGGGTAAACAACAGCTCTGTAGTAAAGTACACAGAAACAGGGATTTTCTGTCTTAAAATGGTTTCAATATTCAAGCTAAGTGATTTTTACCCTTCTGATGTTCACATAACAGCAAAATGCAGAAGAATGGGTTAATTCTTCCTTCTCTTTCCACATAAATGGTCTCTTGAGCCAGAAGAAAAAGCAGGTGTACATGAAGAAACACAGCGGATACCATCACTGCCTAATGCTGCTCTATGGTCCCATCAGCTGTGACACAACTTCCTACCACTCACAACAGGGCTGCATCTACGCCACAAGAAGAGATCCATTTTTCATCTTTTCACACAGGGTGGTAAGTAAATCTCTTTCACATGAAGTAACTGAAGCAATTGAAACTTTGGTAAAAAAATAAAAACCCATAATTTTGGGAGACCAGTGTGAAGACAAATCTCAATTACCTTCTACAATATACCACATTTGGACAAAGAAAGACACATGTATGTCTTAAATTAATCTGATATTCTTATATGGCTGAAGCTATTTATTAGTATAAAACTGCATAGGGGTCTAAGACAGTTTAATGATTAGTGCCATAAAGTTGTTCTTCCATAATTCTGAGAAACTATTAAATATTTCCTCAATAGAAATGATCACCATCAAACATTGCCAAATACAAAACGATTCCTTTGGGAACTTTGTGTATATACATTACTTATACACACACACACACACACACACACACAGATCCACAGACACATACATGCACATACACATTTATTTATATATGTATGTATGTCCTTCACATTTATTTTCATCATGCTAGAAATATAATTTATCCAGGATGCTTAGCATTTCCTAGATTTAAAAATCCTGTTTGCCAGTTTTGCAGTTAGTTCACTCTCAATAATTCGCTTGGTGCTGTCCTCAGACACTACACTAGGCCTTTTAAATTTAACAAATGTTTTTCCTTAAATTTGAGATATTTATCACAGAAGGATTGTGCCAAGGATCTTTCATAATTTAAAAATAATACTGTATTTTACACTTGTAAGTATATACAACACTTGGAAAATTATTAGAATTTTAGTAATGAGTAACTGAAAGCCATATTTCACATAGTAGTGATTCATGAGTCATTATCTGTGACAATCATCACATGTACACAAAGGCATGCTGCAATTCCAGATGTCATAAATTCATACAGGCAATGTTTGAATCATAATGATGAGCTTCAAAACTGCTACCTTTTCTATTTATAGCAAACACACATATTTGTAGAACTGACTGGCTCTGAGGTCACATTTAAGAGTGGAGGAAGGCATCAGGACCTCTGCCTTCTCTCAAGCAGCAGACAGATGATACTGTCTCACCAGACAACTCCTGCTTCAAGTCAGAGGTCACTGGCATAAAATAAACTTTACTGCTGGCTCAGGGCAATGTGTTTGAGAATTCTCACTCACTTTTCTCCATCCTGTTTTCCAGGTCCACCAATGCACTTTTGCTATGGCTGCCACCTCTGCTTTCAATAGTGCTGACCAACCACAGTGATGGCACTACGTTCATATGTAAGTAAATAAATAAGGATTCTTTCACATGGCACCTCCACTATTTATAATTCTTCACCTAACTATAAAATGAAAAAAACAAGCTTAAAATCAAAATTAAAATTGGCTCAATTATATGCATTTTTCTTATTCTGTGTATTGACAGAATATTCCAGAAAATTATCCAGACATATTTTTTGTCAAATTATTTTTCTGTCACAAAAATAATGTACACCAATTCATGTTTCTGTTTGATTTTGAGATTCATTGATCAATTTTATCTCACTTTGCTTTCAATTTCACCCACTATCTTCTCTAGCAATCAGGCTGAGGGTATCATTGCATCTTTCCACCTTCCCAGGCATTATATTTCTTTCATGTTCTTTGAGAATCAAAAAAAGCCATTATCTTCCTTATACTGATCCTTTTTTTCCAACAATCTTGTAAGAAAGATTTAACATAAGAAGGATTCCTTGTATCCAGTATATGTTTCCATACATTCAGGCACAGTCAGATTTAAAGGAGCATCTGAAACATCAACAATTGAAGTTTTATTACAGGGAAGAGTTCTGAAGTTGTTTATTTCTCTTCATCACTATCTGGTGTAACCAAACAGATTTTTTTACCAGAAGCAGAAAAAATTTTAAGAGAGATTGGAACTGGATGATTTAAATATTTTATAGCATAAGGATTAGCATATATTTTTTTCATTGTTAAGAAAAAAAAAAAAAGCAAAAAGAAAAAGCTGCCTAATCTGAACATGCTGAAAAATCTCAACCAACAGCATGAGTGGCAGATACCTGTAAAGGAGGAGACAAATTAAATAGTACAAAGGAAACTTTCAGAACTCTGGTAAAAAGGCTTCATAATTATGAAACCATAAACAAGTTAGTATAACATATTCTGTATCATACACAAAATCCCTCAAGAACAGCTACTTGGGAAAAACCATTCTCAAATAAGTTTAAAAATGCATGAGCCTAAAGAAACTGCATGCGATCCATACAATAAAAACATCAGACTTCTTTCAAAATCTCTTATCCTCCAGACTCTAGTAACTTTTTTGAGTTCAAATATGATAAGTATCACAGATTCTCAAAAATTACAATCAGTGTCATGCCACTGGCATGCTGAGACTGTTGTCTTTCATGCTGACCGTGACCGCCTCATTGGTTCTTTGTATTTTCCAGTTTCATTGCATTTACCTCTGGCCTCCAGTTTGATACATGGAATGTGAGCTCTGAAGGGTAGGGACCCCAGGGACTCTTCTATTCTGGTTTTAAACGATGCCTAGTGCAAGTAGATTCCACAGTTGCTGCCAGCGATTTTACAGTCACTCACGGTGCTGCGATAAACAGCGCAGTAACGCAGCAGATTAAAGACTGCTCTTGTGCAGCTTAGTGTGAATGGGGACAGCAACATTGCAAGTTTGTGTATTCTGTTTTTATACTCTGCCAAACACACTCCTATGCATCCCTGGAATCCAGCTCTCTACAGAGTATGGGAAACAGAAACCTCGTCAGCAATACAGGTTTTAGAAGGAAAAAGACACAAATTGCACTGTCAGACATGGTGAGAGAGTGGAGAGTGGTGCTGGTGGGTTCAGACCCAGCCATCAGGAACTGCACACTGCAGCTGGGATGCATGATCTGTTGGCCTTAGTGACCTACATGACTTAGTGAGCTGTATGCACTACAGAATCATGAGCCCCTGCATGGGCACAACTTGCTACCACAAAAGTTTCATAATACTTCCCAAATTATTTTAAAATCACATTAATTAAATGGGAAAAGAAAAAAAAAGGAAATAAAATCAAAGAATCATCCTATGAATTAATGAAGCCTAGTTTCCAAAAGATTTATGTTGTTGCTGATTTTTTAATTGCATTACAGTAAGGCTTTAGAGAAAAACCTCTAATATTTTATGTATTAAAAGAACCAACACAGGAAGGAAAAGCTGTTAATTTATAAGGAACTCAACCAGAAGAGAAATCCTTTCTGAGGATGAGGTATTCTGACATCCAATACAGCATTCATTTTAACAATTAGAGCATTCATAGTAGCTATTTTTACCTGGATCTTTGAACATCTAATAAAAATTGACATACAGCATTTTGGACATGTTGCTGATTGAGGAAGTACTGGTGTTTCTACCTTTCACCCAGAAGATTATTTTAACAAAATTTATTGGAACTTAAAACATCTGAGACTTATCTCAAATTTATTGAAAACCTAAAAGGTAAGTACGTTTCTAGGAGGGCCAAAACAGAAGAAAATGTGCAAGCAAACACAGTGACATGGAACACTGTAAATCCAAACACACAGAAGCTACGCAAAACTAGTACTAGCTAGGTTAGCTGCTTAATTTCATCCTTCATGCCTACACGTGATGATGACAGAATGGTAATTAAGCATGAGATCCCAACAAACCCCTGTCGCACTGAATGTGCAGATTTGATTGCTTGTCACTGAATGAGAATCAATTTAACATTTCTTACTAACTTCAAAATGCACACAATATGCTTTTATGCTTACAACCTGGGGATGTGGTGACACAGCTACTGCGTCTGTGTTCTTTGCAAAAATTAAGATCTGACAGTACGTCCATAACTACACTGTGACCTAGATTGAATAGTATTATCACAATTTCACTCATAGGAACTGAGATGAAGATTAAAACCAGAAATGGCCAGAGGGATGAAACTATCAAAAAATGCTGAAGTGCCTGGCAACAGAAGTTTTCAACATACCTCATTTCAACATACCTCATGACGGCATCTTGACTTCACCTATGCACCCTAAATACAGCAGATCAGTATACTGGGACACAGAGGGGCCTGTAAAAATCTAGATGCCTTGCCCAGAGCCACACAGGAAGCCTTTGGCAGAGGCATGCAGCAATTCAGCTCTCTGGCAGAGCACTTGGCCGTCTTAGCATGACACAGTGCTTTTTTTCTACAGTCTCCAATTCATTCACCACATATTTTCCAACTTCCGCAATAAAAGAAGCAGATGTACTACAGACAACAGCCTCATTGCAGCCCTAATGTGTCCCCAGTACACAATTTGTCCTGTTCAAAGGAGAGAATGGAAAGCATTATGCAACAGATATTTAAAACCTATCATGCAATGTACACAAAATAACCACGCAACTAATCATGCAGAACTTTCTTCACCAGTGTATTAATCTTAAGAAGCACCTGGAATCTTAAAGTTAAATACGCTTTTCTTCTATTTTTTTTTTCTGTGATTTGTAGAACTATAAAATTAAAACAATTCAAAACTACCATCAATGGTTCTCATACAAACATGCAACAACCTGTTTCTCCTTCTTGAGACTAAGCTGATAAAAAATCTCTGTATTCTGGAGGAATATGCTCTAGTGAGCATTCATTCCCACCCCCCATTCATCCCCACATCCCTGCTCTTTTCTTGATGTTTCTACTTCATGTTTTTCTCCTAGTTCATTGACCAACTCCTGATTCTTATTTTTTGCCCTTTTTTCCTTCAAACATTCCAAACTGTTGCCTTCTTCTTTGTAGCTCTAACACCTACCCTTCACTTTGATTTTATCCTCCTCTGTTTCCACCAAAGACTTTCTGCTCTTCTCCCAGCATTTGTCTGCATGCTTTCTCCCTTGACATTCACTTTGAATGTCTCTGATCATTCCTCCTCACTCCTAACAATCTCCTCCATTTTGGCTTGCCAGGATCCAGAGTGCTGGATGGAGGAGTGCATGGTGCACCAGAAGTATTTTCTTTGCTGGCTTCTCCCACTGGACAAATGGTTGGTTACTTCATAGCTGCCAATAGCAGATGAGAGTCCTTAAAGGCCCATATCCTTTTTCCAGACAATTTAGATAGAGAACTGTGAAGGGATACATAATACCCCCTACAGAACAAGCACTGCCAATCTCTGACAGGTATTCTCTGAATATATGCAAGCATATACTTAAAATTTAGGCACACGTGGATGAATCTGTACAAGGAAAGAAATTACAGTAGTATGACCCTGACTTCAAACTTCATGTAATTTCAAAGTCATGACAGCTACTCTATGAAATTAATTTATTAATGGTTCAGGTGGACAAAACAACCTAATTTAATTCTTGAAAACTGCTGAACTGCTTGAACAAATATTTTTCAGAAGGTTAAACTGAAACATATATCTCCCATGGAGAAATTATTCCCAAAGGTGTGGACAAATTGCAAAGGAATTCAAAACAGGTATCTAATGAAGAATGACAAACAGTCACAGCTATGGAACACACTATCCCCTACAACCAGAAAACTATGTGTAGTACGTTATTGATAGTATTACCTATTGAATAGAAAAAAGGTAGAAATTTACCATATTTTTCATACCCATCATTAAGAAAACACTTACTGTCAAGTAATTTAGGATTTAGTAAGTTACATTTTCATATGATACAATTGAGGAATGCAATAAAACGAAAGGCATTGTCTAGAAGCAAGCCACCAACAGTGCTTCACCTCCTCTAAAGAACATGAAAGCTTTACAAAGTGTTGAATCTCCTAAAAGGAGTAACTGCAGCTGAAAGCCATTAGTGTGCAAGGCGACAGCAGCCGGCGTAGGAGATGAATGAGACCATCCTATTGATAAGGTCGCAATCGATCTGAGGCAGACTTTTTTAAATTAGTAAAATGTTGCAGCACTTTAGAAAGTGTCACCAACAGCTCTTCTCCATGAAAAATGCTCCAACTTGTCAGAAAACTGTAATTTATTATTTTAAACAAAAAAATTGCCTCATAGTGATACGGTATCATCTGTGACTTTTGTTGAAAGTGAGCTTAATTTTCTGAAGATAATATTCAGATCTGTACTTGTAAGTTTCCTCTACAACTACTGTTAGAAAGATGCTCTTCAATAGTCATATGAACTGCTAGGATAGAGGTGAGGGTGGTGAGACCCTGGCACAGGCTGGCCAGAGAAGCCATGGAAGCCTCACCCCTGGCAGTGTTCAAGGCCAGGTTGGATGCGGCTCTGAACAACCTGGTCGAGTGAAAACTGTCCCATAGTGACAGGGTGGTCTTCAATGACCCTTCCAATCCTAACCAGTCAATGACTCTTTGATACATTCAGATTCAAAATATACTAAAGATAATTATTTTTATACATATATATATATATACATACATACATACATACACACACACACATACATATGTATGCATGTATGTATATTTATGTGTGCATGTATGTATGTAAAAAAGGTGATAGCCAGCTTCAATTTCTTCAGAATAAGAAAAACTGCATAAGGAATGCTTAGAATGGCCTGGCCATCCAATCACTTCCAGTACTTTAGCACATAGGATGGAGAGCTGAAAACTGAAAAGGATCATGACCTCATGGAACTTAAAACAAAAAAGTAGATGCTCATCCTCAGGGCCCTTCAAACAAAGGCTGTTTCTAAGAGTTGCAAAGCACCCTTATCCTCCATTGTATGTCTCTATGCTCAGACCCTGGCAGGATTTGAAGTGTTGAGAGCAATATGGTAATGATGTTCACACAGCCACTGTGAAAAACCGGATCATTTGAGAAAGAGAAAAGCATAAAGGAATGGAATACTTCAGTTTTTTAATGCAAATTGACCTAACCTTTTCTCATAGACTTTAGAAAGAATTTTTCCCAAACACTACAGCTCCTGTTAAGCTGGTGCTTTTCAAGTTCCTTTTAAAAATATGTTTTTGAACACCAAAGAAGGATGAAAACGCCAATGACCAAGGTCATACAAGGACACAGTTTCTGACTGAACCCAGGCACTAAGAGTGAATAAACTCCAATACATTAGTAGACATAAAAGCTGTGGTGCAAAGCATGTATTCTGGAATAACAAAACACTAACTGTTTACATGTGAAAGAGAGAATAAGCATTAAGTACAAAATGTACGTCTACTGTCCCAGCTGTATTTGAAATTCTCTCTTCCAAATCTTGAGACTTTTCAATTCTGCATCTAAGTTATTTAACAAATAAACTCACTAAATCACAGGTCCTTAATTGTTGCCAGTCTCAACTGAGAAATGGCCTACAGCTGAGTCAATATAAGACCTGTTTATTAAGAGAGGAACAATTCAACAGTAAATAAAAGCAAAATGGGACAAGCTTTTTCTTGAAAGCTTATAGTGTAATTACTGTTTTCAGGATACTTGATCTTTGCAAGGTCCTTTAAAAAGGATAAAAATATCCATACAGCTTGTGGCATGGGTACCATTCACACTGTCAGATCAAGATATGCATATATTTGGAGCATACTTCATCTTAAAGCTAAAAGAATTTTAGATTGCATTAGGAAAAAGCACAGAATGTACTGCTAGAGCTAGTAGCGGACAGTGTACTTAAACTAAACTAAGACTATAATTCTAACACAGCTTCCTGTTAATGTAAGGTAACAGCAACTGTAGGCTGATAAAATAAAAAAGTAATGAAATGGTAAATTTAGTAACAGTACCATTTACACAGATACAGAGCCTACTCTAAATACATTGTTGAGTACTTTCAAAAGAATAAGCAGTGACAATATTTAAATTTCATTATAAATACAAAATGTGTAAAGAACACAAAATTTAAAATTCTTGTGTAAACAATTGGACTATGTCAGCATTACAGTATAGCATTTACTTCATCATGTCATAACTTGTTAGGAAATGCTATAGCCTGAATGGTAGCAGGCTGGGGTTAGAATTAACCTTCCTCTACAGATATGTTATTTCCTTTTTATATTCTTGTGAAGCAAGTGACCCTAGTTATTCTTAGATGCAAGATTTATTGGCCTATTGGTCTGGTAAGCAAATAATGTACTCAAGGACCTGAAATCCTCACTTTTAATTAGCATGGTATCTTCTTGTCTGAGAGCAATAAAAATGAACTATAACTGCAGAACGCTTCATGTGCAAGTATGTATTCTGCATGCAAGTCCTACATAATTAATTCCAGCGATGTTCTCTGTTGAGTGCCTTCTCACAGTCAAGAACCAATGAAGCTAGGCCCTACAAGGTCAAGTTAACAATTTCTAAAAGCAATAAATGTTTCTCAAATTCAGACACAACAAAAAAACTTTAAACTACATGGTTTCAAGGGAACTATATGTTCCCTTAAAGTCAAGCAAATATTCAAATGACTAATCAAAAATATTTTCTATTGCAATTCTGTGAAAGTAAAAAAAATCTTGAAATCAGCATGGCAGACCAGCTACTTTAGTTTCCTGTTAAATTACAAGAGCCTGGTGTGGAAGACCTTAATCACAATAAAATGTCAAGTAGACAGCATGAGGACATGTGAAGGATGTTTGCTCCATTGAGTCTTTCAATTTCAAAGAACTATTAGAATAACAGTAAACCCTGAAATTTACCATGTAACCAGCAGCAATAATAAATATCATAGTTTGAAAGAAAAACTCTGCATTCATATGATAGTATATCAGTGCATATTTGATATAAATTATGTGCTTAAAATCTTGTAAGTTGCACTGTGAAATGCAGTGAAGGAACTAGAACAGTTGACACCAAACTCAAATATTTTCCTCTTATCCACATGTCACAGAATCATAATGGTTCCTTCTCACTCTTCTGATTCCATGAATCTTCAGTTCTTTCTGTACAGGGTCTCAAAATGCAGATGTTGTGAGCACCCAGCTGGTTTGCACCCAAGTTCCTTCCTGCATCTAAAGGATGCTCCAGACACTGATCTTCTCACCCTACATTCCCATAATTACTACACTGCGTGCACAAAGGATCCAGGTCTGCTATTATTAATTAACTGATGAGAAAAACTCATTCTAAGGAAGTACAAAACCCAGTGGACTCTTCCTGGGGCTCTGGCACACAGGAAGGAAGACAGCACTCTGTGACTACAAGAGCAGGACTCAGGAGTGTGAATGCTCAGAATTCAGGCTGGATAACTTGCAGAGTGGCCCTGGGATGAATCCCACCACCACAGTGGAAAGACAGATTGGTCACCTGGGTGGAATCTCCTTTACAAAAGTGCCTGCCCTCTATTAGGGAAAATCTCAATAGAACTTCTGTGAGCAATTTCTGATGGGACTTTGGAGCTCTTGAAAGATGCGTGAAGACATTCTTGTAGGGCTTCACTACACGCTTCTCTTCCATCAGGATGAAAAGTATCTGCTTCCTCAGGATCCCACTACAGTGACTGGATGACAGCAAGTTGTCTAAGCATTTTGAGGGGGAAGATGTAAGACTCTTTAAAAATGTAGAAAAAATTGTCTTAGGAAAATATTGCATATGCATTTTGCCTCAAGAGATCATGGTTTATGAGTATTTGACATAGTTCAACTACTGACAAATAATAGCCTTTTCTGAAACTGTATGGGTTTTATCAACTGTCACCATTATCTTAACTTTTTGTGCTTTTATAAATGTGTAGGATGTTAATTAAACTCATAAATAAGGGTAGTGAAAAAATCATTGCAGTAATTTCTACAAATAAGAAAACCACAAATTAAATTATTTAAAAAGTTAGGAAAAGACCGCAAATTTTACCTTAAAAAACATTAAAAGGTAATTATTCTTTCTAATTAACGAAATGCCTCCGAAGACAAGTTTTTCCTCAGGCATCAAAAGCTCTCTCTAAATACTGTGTACTGATGAACTATGTAACAAAAAGAGTGTTAGCTGTAGCTTTTCTGTTTTCTTGCACAGACATAAAGACGACAGAATATCTAAGTAATTGTTTACCACACAGTGTGGGTTGCTTTGCTCCTTATTTCTTCATCCCTGCAAGCCTAGTAATATGACCTGAAAGACCTCAATTTACATAAAAATAAGGCACTACTGCTTTTACACAGGTAGTCCCAGTTGCAACTGTGCAGACAAGAGTTTTAAAACTCATAATCTCTTCTTAGGTGGATTTGGTCAGGGATGACTGGCTAATTGGGGGAAAACACATGAAAGCACCTCAAAATCCAATTAGCACTTCGGTCCAATTAAATAGCTTTGCTATTCTGTAGAGATATGGCTTTGATCTTGCACTGAAAAGTGTCCTTCCTTAAAGCTGATGTTTTGACTTTTTTCTCAGTAATTAGTGCTAATTGTAAAGCTATTCCTGACATGCTATAAACAGTATTTTGCTGCGTTTGACACAATGACCTTAAATCAGTGTTTTCTTTTGTCTGTATTGTACTGGTTTATTATTGGCCTAGCTACTTGACTCATTACTAAATGCACCATATGTAAAACACGTTAGTCAGATGAAACAAATTAACTAGGTTTAGGAGCTTTTATGGATACCTTCACCAGTGATATTAAAACTTTGATTCCACTGAAACAAAGGAGACAGTAGATAATAATAATAAATTACAATTACACTGATCTGCTCTTTTGCATTTCTTTTTTTTGTTTGCATTCTGAACTGGAAAAGATGAATTTCGATTTATGTCTGTTGTTTTTTGTTTTTTTCCGGTCTACTCTAAGAAGGACACTGAATAATGAACTGATCAAATAATTCCTATTCCAGTTGTCTTGACCACTATTTCCTCTAAGCTACACTTCTTATGGCTACAAGTTTACTGGCTGCATTATTGACCTCCAAAAATAAGAGCTATTTATGTTAATAATGTAAACTTACTAACACAAACATATTAACTATTTTATGCACTAATATTACACCTGACAGGAAAAATGTCCCACTACTTTTTTTTTGGTTTCATTTTAAGGAATCTCTCACAGACACAGAACTTTAAAAGAAAAGGAAACAAAAGCACCCCTCTTTTCTTTTTTTGGTTCCAGCTATTGCAAAGCAGTATTTTGATGAAGATACTTATTCAGATTTTAATTATGCTACAGCTGCAATGTTTAGATTAAAATATTTGTAAGAGATAAACACTTCTATTTAGACATAAGACAATTTTACTGAAAAATAGAACATATTTTTGAAAAAATAGTTCTGGCCATCCTACAGCATTTGTAAACATGTCAGTGATTTTTGTTGGGTTTTTTTACGCATCTAGCTGTCAGAAAAGCAGCTGTTGGTTTCTATTGTTTCTTTTTCTCCCTGTCTCTCTTAATTCTGCAATTCAAGAAATCACCACAATACAGAAAACATTACTTTGAAGTCCACCTGACTCAGGCCAAGAATTCAAAACAGATCTTCTTACGCTCTCAGATAGTAACTTGAACACTCCCATACATACAATATTCAATGTATTATCTTTCTCCATTTTCCCTAGTGGGATTCGATTTGTATAAAATGCTTACACAGTAAGAATGTGTTTAGCTAGCTGTGAAAAATAGTGATTAATCTTAAAGGAGTGAGGAATCCAGCTTTGGGATATAAGGCAGAAGCTTTTTATGTCTTTCACACAGAGGAACCAATGTACAACAAAAACAGAGCATATAACAAATTTTGTATTTCATTTTCTTGACCTTAATTATTAAATTTAAAAAAATACTACTTTTGTCTTTTCTATGCCAGGAGTTGAAAAAATATCAATTAATTCATAATTAAACTCATAGTCAGAGTATGTGTTGAAAGTCAGGAGGATTGTGAATCTCAACACCAATTCCATTACTCTTCTCAGTTTACTACAATCCTTTGACCTGTTATTGTTGATGTCCTGAGACAAATTTCACCCTACTGTGGTTATCAACTTGTTATGCTACTGAGATTTCAGTTGTGGCAATCCAAACTTGCATCAACAAGTAGCTGAGACCAAAGCAGCTGTTGCTTTGCAATGGCATTAAATGTCACACTGTTATGTGCCATTGAACAGAATCAGAGGAAGATACATTTCAAAGTCAACCAGGTAATTTTACTGTTGTTCCCACTAAATAATGCTACACAGACTACAAAATTATTGTTTTAGTAACATAGTTAAACATACAAACCTCAGGCAACAGGATCAGTATTTTAATGATCTGTTTTCAGGGTTGAAAAAACAATTATAAGACCGGCTAGATTTTGAGAAAAATATTTATGTTAGCTCAGAAACATTTTTTTCCATCTACAAGCTTTGAACAAGTGACTGAACAGTCAGCTAAACATTTATCCCTAAAAAGAAAAGACAAAGCATTTTATACTGAGGTTACTCACAAAAAAGGTAGATCATATTAAGGCCTACTCCTGCACTTTCTGACGTCAATGGGATTCTTGCCATGGGCCTCAATGGGAAAGAAGAAGGCCATTAAAATATAATTTTACTTTTAGTCAGTCTTAATTATACAATAATGGAATGATTCATTCAATTGTTTGATTCATAGCATTTTAGCATTTATAAACATGATTAAAACAGCTTTGAGATACTAATTAAATTTTAGGGGCATCTTTTAAAATAACATTTACCTATTAACTCTAGTAACAAGCATTGGAACTAAACCTAAATGGCACACATTGAGTTTGGAAGCTAAAGGTGCGTCACTACTAATGACATATACGTTATACCACTGTTTGAAAAACCCAAATGCTTTGATAGAGTAAAGATGAGGCTGCCAGCAGTGCACTCCATCCCATTAGTTTCCACTTCCTGCCATGCCCTCACCCTCTTGTCTTTTTAGCACCTTGTAGCAAACTTCTAAATGGCAAGCACTGAGACTATGTCCAAATTGTAGCATTAGAAATTTCTCACAAATACGAAGAGAAAAAGGAAGCTCTCTCTTTTCCCAGTGTTATTACCCAGTCCAGGTCTCCACCATTAATTACGTTTGATGACCAGCAAGCACTTTGCAAAACAACTCTCTGAAATACTCATCTCAAGATTAGTTAACTCTACTAACATGCTGACTTGCAAGGTTGATAATCAGCCACAAACAACATTTTTGCCTGCTAACAACACCAGGAATTAGTCTTCACTATTTTCCTCACTCTCAGTCCTCTCACTGACTATAGTCAAAATGGATTCCAAATAGCTACTGCCATGTAACAAAAGAATGTGAAACGTTCTCCAATTAGGCAGACCTCTTATTAGATAGATGGCACATAATCTTCATAATCTTGGTATAAATGACTAAAAATAAAATTACTATAAATTGGTATTATGCAATCTAGTACATTAAATTGAATTGATAATTCAGATTTATTCTGGAGCCTTTACCAAAATCTAACACAAAAAAAAAATGCAAGGAATAGGACTTTTCCTAGTTGAGTGGCAGTGCAAGCAGGTCTAAGAAGACTCAAATAGATCTCGGTAGCCAAGAGATTCTCAGAGGAAGAGTGAAAACACCAGTGGTATTCAGCAAAAACTGTAACAAGGCTCTGCAGTACACAGGAGGATAAGGTCCTTGCTGGGACCTACAGAGGGGTGCTCTGAAGAAGGGGCTACATCAGCTCAACTCCACTTTTGTCACAAAGCTGATAGGTACTAACTCATTAGACTAGCAATAACTGACCAAATACGGTGAAATGCTTAATGCTGTGATATCTACATACCGTAGAAAATTCTGCAATACTACTGGGATCTTGAAAATGGTAGAAAAAGCCACATATTGGCCAGAAAATATCATAAAATTGAACTGCTATTTAATTGATGAGTAATATGTGAATGCCAAGAACCAAACACAAGTAATGTGGGTTATAAAGATGTTCAATAGCCTCTTCCCATATTGCACCAGAACTTTCCAAAATGTTGTAACACTGCATTTTAAATCTCAAAGTCAGACTTTTTTAAGCCTTAGAAGTCAGATCTTTCTGAATTGCCAAGTGGGATGCACACTGCAGTCTGCCAACTTTTGCATATCCCAAAACTGATGATCAAGCAAGCTACAGCCTCCTAAGAAACTTAGGAAATAGTTTAAAGATGAAGCTTTTATCTGTGGAAACAATCTTCAATTCTTTAATTAAAAGCCTGGCTGTAATCAGTCGCCTATCCTACCTACACGGACAATGGGTTTAGCAAGCTGCCTTGTCAGGGTGAGCACTCCCTGAACACTGATTGGTATTTTTAAGGAAATATTTCAAGGCAAAATACACAAGGTTGTTCACCATACATCTACTTAGAAAGCCTAAGAAAATGACATAAAAAGGAGACATATTTAAATATCTGCATTTAAATATGCCTGGGGAGAAAGAAAGAAAGAAAGAAAAGTTGCCCAACAAATATCAGAGTATGTACTTCTACCAGAAAGAAAAGGGAAGGTACTGTATTTTAAGCATCTATAACTACCTTGTAATGTTCTGCATGTACAGCACCACAGTTACAGCCCAGACATGTTTCACAAACAGACTTCTTCTTTTTACTTAACAACTTCCTCATGGAAAAAAACCCCTCCATATGTAAAAATAAATGCACTGTGCCACTCTTGAATAGCTAAGGAATGCCAGGCACCACCTTATTAACATTTACAAAAGGAAAACATGATGGAAACACGAGGGAATAAAGAAACTCTCCCCTTTCCTCATGTTGCACATTCCTTCCTGTACTAACTCAAAAGCAATGGAAAGTATTTTAGAAATTAAGAGTTTAAGATCTGTTTTGCCATGTTTTTAAGTCCTACTATTTGGTATTCATTCATCTTTTAGTACCTGTGGCAATGGGTAGGCAGTGAACTGTGGATGCTGCCATAGCTAGAGATTAAAGAATTTCAGTATGTTTGGACTGTTAGTGTGATCCATGTTTTGATAAGTACTTTTATGCATTCCATGCATTCACAGCAGTTTTATTTAACCAACAGCACCAAAAATGAAATGTTGCTTTTGTACATTAAAATTGCACTCCTGATTTCTAGGCGAATGGTGCATAATATAAATCACAGGTATAAAAACTTAGAAAATATGACACGTCATATTCTAACTTAAAAACATAAAAAAATAAGCTATGTTTTTGCTAAGTCACATACCTATTTAAATGAATTTCTGATGATAGAGGATACAACCTTATTTAATAAAGGGAATGACCAGTTATACAAGTAGGCTTGTCCCACATTTTAACTCCCTCATAGTGTTTTTACATACTTATCTGGCTACCAAGCTGTGAACAGCTAAATCTCTACCCAGGAGGAATAAAAACCTTTTCCTAATGAAGGGCTTTAGATCCAAACATATTGATGCTTCTTGGCCACACTTCCTAACCCCAGAACCACATGGTAGTACCTGATCCTCAGCACTCTCATTGCATGTCCCTCTAAAAGTAGGATGGTGACAAATTTATGCTGCTCTATCTCCAGGTCCTAGTTCAAGATAGGCACTTGCTGGAAGTAAGAAAAGCTGAACCAATATAGTGACATATAGTCTTCTGTATTCAAACTACAGGTTGCAAAGTAATGTATTATTTGAAACTTCTCTTTCAGGTTCAAAATTGTGTTAAATAAAACTTGAGGGCATTATACCAGGATCATTTATTTTCCTACGACATGTGCCAGAAAGAATATTACAAGAGACTACACTTTTCAGCTGCTGGATTTTATTTTAAAACAAAAGAAGCTTAACCAAGCAGTCCATTAAAAAACTTTGAGGAATGAAAATAAAATGTAATTCAAAGTCACATTTTCATCTTTTGACAGCTGGCTGCAGAGCACATATGCAATACATACAAATTTATCTCCACCCTTATTTTATCTACTTGGTTGCCTTTAATACCTGAATTTAGGTAAGACACAAACATTTATGGAAACAAGAAAGCAGTGACATGTTAAATGCACAAATTTGTGCGGATTTTCTTAATGCAAAACAACTGCAGAGTCATTTCTCAGCTATGCTGTGGTCTGACACATGCTCTTTTGCATGTTTTTCAAGCTACTCTAAAGAAAGCAAAGTATGATGGCAACATTATATTTTATGCTATTTGGTGTCCACTTGAGAGACAAGAATCTCACAGTGGAGGTATCAGTAGTTAAACAGTAACATTTTCCTTTATGTTTTTGTAAATGTATGTTTGGTTTTACAGTTCTAAAACCCCTTGGTCCACATTTAAGCATCAGAAATATTGCTATGAACTTTAGTATGTTCTAATGAAGCAATAAATGTTTTAGCAGAAATCCAAAATTCATAGAAATATTTGCTGTACGCCATATTTATTTCTACAACCAGAAAGTCTTTTGAAATCACTAGGTTCACCCACCTCAGTTTATTTCTAATTGCTAGCCTACTGATGGACCCTGCAGACAACACTTCTGTAAGTGGATCTTAATTACCATGTGTACTGATGATAATGTCAGTCAGAAATAGACCACAATCCATCTTCCTATCATATTTAATGGATTTCTAGAAAACAGCCTAAACGTACAGAACAGGTGATGAATTATACTAATGCCCTGCATAGCCTTTCCAGTTAAAGTTCTGTCATATTTGCATTATAAAATGTCTTCACTTTCTACATGCATCAGGCATAAATTATTAGATGTATAATTTGTGAATGTTAGCTTTTAAATAATAAGCACCTAGAACATCATGACATGAGATAGAGTAACAAGCAGTATTAATGTGAGAAGGATGAATTTCAAAACTCCTCTAAAGAACTAGTAGCTCCTGACCTAATCATTAAGCTGTCAGGCAGAAATCCTTACAGGAACATATATTTTTGAAGAAGTACTTCCATCTTGATGCTGACATTCTTTAGATTCACTAGACATCTTTCCATCTTCCTTGCATAACAATTTTCTCCCTGTTTTTGATGTCAGGAGATTAATGCACCCAAATACAGGACTGAAGCTAAGCTGAGGTTTCACACCTAAAGCCAGATTCTGCAGAAACTGAGTATCATCAGATGTGCTAAAGAATCTGCAATTTTTAACATTTTAGGATATACACATCCTTTGAAATAGATGGGGCCATACATACTTACCTCAGTTTTAAGCACATTCATGGAAAGAAAATTAAAATTTACAAAAAATTCTAATAAATTGTAACATTAAATTTCAGTGAGAAAGAATCAACAAGGAAACAAAGTGAAACAATCCAAACAAAAGGCCCACTGCTGTAGTTTAGCAGACTCAGCCTTAGGACACTTAAGAATTTGTCTTGAATTCTGGCATTTATATATCATGGGATATATATCAAGTCAGTTGAGGGTTCTCTATTATTTGAAACTCAAATCTTCATTAATTAATAAACATTAATTAATAAACAATAAAAATAAAAAGGCCATGTTAACACTTCTGGCTCAGCTTGCCTAGTTAGCATATGTCTCTTGCAAAACAGGTTATACATGCAACAGTTAGAATCATATGAAAATACTGCATCTCTAATTATTGCAGAGGTAATTTTTACAGAACAAGATGCTGGAAAAAAGTACTAGGATGCTAACATACTAAAAACCCAAAGTAACATGTTTTCTTCAATTTAGGTCCATACCCATTTCAGACTGCACTGTCACAGAAATAGTCCCAACCAAAATAGATATGTGGTAGGAACTGGTTAATTAATCTTAAATATTCACTGTGATATACTGAAGATTACACAACTGCTGTTAGTCTTTTTGTGAGACAATAAATGACAGTATTTAACACATAGAGCATTTAGACCAGGACATGAAAAGTTGTAACTTTTCTCTCACTATACTGCCCTTCCTCCTTCATCCTAGAAAGATAATCAACCACGGAAGTAGAACAAATTAACTTTATTATGGAACCAGAACAAATTAACATGAAGAATATTATAACTCACTGTGTCATTACAGCAGGGGTAAAAACCAATTCCTTCTCAAGCAGTTTTGCAAATGTCAGGTTTCTTGTTAACCACATGGACAATTTTAAATCAAAAGTGTCAAAAAGGAAATGACTAAAAAATAAACCGTTGCACCCCAGTTTCACAAAAAACTAGGTCTATCCATGTGAAACAGGTTTATCACAAATTCTTGTGACAGCATAAAGATGACTGATAAACTTCAGTGACCAAACTAATTGAAAAAACGATGCTTCAATCTTGTGATCAGATTTCTGTTTTTGAAAGATTGCTACACACCTCTGTAGCTGATATGTAAGGGTGTTCAGGGATGATGAGCCATTTGCTTTTGGCATTAGACTCTAATGGCACATTGCCAGCTGTCTCAAGAAAAGACTAAAAATCCAGTACATGGGGTACAGACAGGGCAGCTATTCTTGGGTTGCCTTGGAGAACAGTCTGACAGACTGCTCTGAAGTCATGTCATTCCATGATAAGTTTCTGACTGTCCTAGCAAATATCACAGTTTGGTCTCCAAAGCTTTCTTCCTTCCCACATCACCAATAACACACCGATGTGGTAAACAGCACTATTTAATGTGTTATGTTTTATTGACGTATCGTCAACTTTTTCAGGTTTATAGACAATCAATTGGTATTATACATCATTCATTTCAAAAAAGTAGATTGCTAGCAGGTTAAAGTGAAATGTTATTTCTACAGCTTCTAAGGTGTTATTGAAAAACCAACACTGTATGTGCACATCACTCCTATTCCCATAAAAGAAAACCCCAGCAAAATGAACTGCACTGAGGATAAGTATGGACAGCCTGTGTAATTAAAACCTATACAACCGACAGCAATAGTATTAGCAGTACATACAAAGTTACTGGTAAAGGTGGTCAAATGTATACACCAAAATGCAAATCTACTTCACACAAAACCTACTAGAATCAGAATAGAAAAGATGTTCCCTACAGAACGCCTAGATATGCTTTTGCAATAACTTTGGTGCCAAGCAGCTATTTGTGGACAGTTAACTTGTGCATTTTACTTGTTTGCTCATAAGTTGCTTATTTTAGTATTCCTCTTGCTTCCTAGTTCTTTCAGCATATTCTCCTGATCTTTCCCCACAGCAAGAAACCAATGTAAGTAGTATTCATAAAAACGATTTTGATATTTTTCAATATAACCTACAGGAGAAAATAAAAGCTATCTCTCAAATGGAGGAATATAGCAACTCAGATTATCTTCATGAGACACAATCAGAATAAAAGGAAAGATTTAGTGGGATGGGTTGGTTGTCTTGGTTAAAGATGATACAAACAGACAAAAACGAGAAATTTACCTTGCATAAGGATGCATGGGTAGAGGTACATACGTATGTATGTGTGCATGAGCACTAGGACAAAACATTCAAGGACAGCTGCAAAAAAAGATTTTAGGATGCTGCAGAAAGCAAGCCATGGGGTGACTGCATGCAGTGTGCATGCTTGCATGGGTGGGAGGGGAAAGCTTTATCTAGTTCATATATATTTTTATTCTAACAACATTGTTAGACATTATTTGTAAGGGATGACGCTGACATCTTTGCAAAGCTGTATTCCAGTTATGACTGCCACAATAAAATACCTATATATAGAAACGATGAACAGAGTACATTTACAGAGAATATTTGGTAAGATCTGCATTGAAAACTCTATCACTTGATGAAATTATTCTCCACTATAAAAAACCCCAACCCATCACACATCAAAACCAATATTCAATGAAATAAAAACTAATAAAAAATAATGTGTCTTCTACTGAGTTCAAGACATCTAAGCACAGGTGTCTATGTTTTTATCTTTGCTTATTAACTCCATTTCCTTGTAACTCAGATTACATCATTATTTGAAAACTTATGCATCAGTAATTGCTCTAGTCCACATGCCACATTTCTTTGTTTTCTGACCCAAGAAGTAAATGCTTCTATTACCTGGCCAGTGTTTGGGCTGCATTTTATAATAGAACATTTATAATGTGAAAAAAAGTCATAAGGAGATAAATCATGTGGAGCTTTGAACATAACTTTTTCTGGTATTCTTACTTTAGGGTTATTAACAAACACCATCAATAAGTAAAGAAGCACCACACTTAACAAGTAATATTCTTGCATCTAGCAAATGCAAACCTTAATTTCAGATAGTAGATAAATTGCATTTAAACCTATTTCTTTTCATAGCAGCTGCTACTTCTCTATTTTCCTGAACAAGGATGCTCTCCTGAACTCTGTCTACAGCAAACAAAAGCAGGACTGCTAATGCTGGTTTGTGAACCCAGTGAGTGAAGACATTTAGCTTTAATATTTTTTTTCAACTGCTAGAAAATCCCAAAAACAGCTTGTTTTCTTCAGTGCCAGATAAATTGCTACCTCAGCATAAATCATTTATTTGTAAGAAAAATGTTTCCTGTAATACTAGAAATTGGCCTTTTTCCTTGCTAGCTCAACAAACGCTTTTCTACTTCTCTAAATCATAAGGTAGAAATCTGCTGAAGAATCACTGCATATCTGGAAAACTGTTGCACTCACTGAAGTATCCCATCCCAATTACTAGACTGCTTATTTGATAAAATCATCATCCCATTTCTCTATTTAATACATCTGTATTCCCTGGATATGAGATATTAAAGTGATGAAATTGAAACACTGCTGACCAGTTAAGTCACAATTCCATTCTAAAGCTTTGTTTAGGCTTTACCCTAGCATATGCTGTGAAAGCTGATTGCAAAAAAAAAAACCCAAAAAACCATCAAGGATAAAATAATGCTTAAAAAAATTCTTTTAGTCAATTGAAATTAAAAAGTTAGAAAAATGCTTCCTTTTGTATCCTCTCTTCCAGTGTTCAATTAAACAGAAACATAAACCAGAAGTGTTAACTCTAAAAACTACTAAGATTCCAACCTACAGAAGACTCATTCTGTGCTACAACTAAGAGATGATATTAAACTGTTTCATTACATACAAAGAAGGTCAGACTGTTATTCTTGCATATGGTCCATGATATAGTGTTGATCCAGAAGGCGCAGGATAGCTCTACAATTCTTCTGGTTTGCCTACCCGGGAAAGCTACAGCAAAATAATTGAGGGTAAGAATATAGTAATTGTACTTTATACTTCATTAACTCCCTGAGAAGACAATTATCCTGCATCTCCCAATATGCATAACCAGTCTTGTCCCACACATGGAGAACATAAAGCATTTAAAGCTCCTTGAATAACTCCTGGACAGTACCAGTAACACCAGAGGACATTATGCAAGTTACAAGATACATAAATAACCCCAAACACCAAGCTTTTATCTTCTTTCTTTTTGCCAGAAAGAAGTAGAATAAAAATGAAAAGTGACAGCAGTCAGTTTTGGAATCTGCTTTTCCTAGCAGGTAACATGAATGAAAAGACAATTCAAAAGCAGAGAAGTAAGGCAGATCATAGAATCACAGAATGCCTTGGGTTGGAAGAGACCATAAAGATGAAATCATTCAGACCCTGCTTCCATGCAGGGAACACTAGACCAGATGTCTCAAAGCCCTGTCCAACCTGGCCTTGAACATTTCCAAGGATGAGGAAGCCATCACTTCTCTGGCTAACCTGTGCCAGGCCTCACCACTCTTCCAGTAAAGAATTTCTTCCTAATATGTAATTTGAAACCCACGCTTGTTCAATTTAATACCAGTACTCCTTGTTCTCTCACTAATGCCCTTTCAGACCTCCCCATTTCTCTCCTGTAACCTCCCTTAAGGTAATGAAAGGCTACTAATAAGTCTGAATAATCCCAGCACTCTCAGGCTGTCTCCATAGGAGAGGTGCTCAGACTGAACATCTAGATGGCTTCTCCTAGACTCACTACCTAGACTATTCTAGACTCTATCCTTAGTTTGGAGGCACCTCTGCAGGTGGGATCACACTGGAGTGGGGCAGAATCCCCTTCCTCCCCTGCTGCCCACAGGGCCCTGGATGCAGCCCAATAGGGCTGTGAGCCCAGCTGCCCATTCATGTTGAGCTCCTCATCCACCAACACCCCAAGTCCTTCCTCCCAAAGCTGCTCCCAATCCATTCGCTGCCCAGCCTGTGCTATATGTTGTACTTGGAATTGCCCTGACCTGGGTGCAGGACCTTGCATTTGGCTCTGTGGAACTTGATGAGATCCACACAGGCCCCTCTCAGGCCTGTCAGGTGCCTCTGGGTGACATCCCCTGCCTGCAGTGTGTCCATCACACCACACAGCTTGGTGTTGTCAGCACATTTGCTGAGGGTGCTCTGATGCCCCTGCCTGTGTCACTGACAAAGGCGTTCAGCAGGGCCAGTCCAAACACTGCCCCTGATGACCACCAAGTCTCCACTTGGTGTCATTGACCACAATCCTTTAAGTCCACCGTCCAGACAATTCCTTATTCCCCAAGTGGTCCATCCATCAAATACAGATGTTGCAGCACTATTTGATTTTTTCTATCATGTGATATGTTCTATACCTCCTCATCCTCCCACATTCCCTCCTCCATCATTCTTTAAATACCTTTTTCCTTTTCAAAACTTTTCTCTCAGTTTCTGCTCTTATTTCTCCACATGACTTGATCACACACTTCTGACTTACTCTGGTATACAAAGCCAAAATCATTCTCAACAGAGACAGCAAACTGAATTTATCTTTCATAAACTGTTTTAGTAGACAATTATTGTGCATCTCAAAACATGCATAATTTGTCCTTCCTACCAGAGGCAATAAGCAATCTAGGAAATGGCATTACCCATATGAAGAAAGGCTGAGGAGGAATCAAACAGAGCAATAGTGGGCAGAAACAACAGCCTGACTAAAAAATACTCAGTGCAAGACTAAAAGACTAGAAACAGAAAAATATTTTACTTTACAGAGACAACCATGAAATCATGGCAGGTAGGCTTGGATTTTTATTCCAAGGCAGAGGGAACTTCAAAACTGTACTACCACTGCAGTATAGAAGAAGATATAAATATCTGAAGAAGATGAATTTTCAGGTTCTTCAAATCCCATCACTTAGAGCAATCTTACCTTTCAAGTGTAAATATCATAAGAACTGATTTCATCATTGACTTTGTTACAAGTTTGCAGGAAGCCAGAGTTGGAAAAAGGAGGTGTCTTGGACTGATAATTAATGCAGAATTTTGCGTGAAATATCAGATGTCAGTTTTCAAGACAATAGAGAAACGCTTAAGCAGCATGAATGACTGCCTTCATGCTTGCAATGTGAAGCCAAAGTCTGCAACTATCAAAATAGTTAAATTTGTACATTTTTCATGTACAAAATACCATGGTCTTTCTCATGAAAACTGTCTGCTTCTTTTTATCATATGCTCTAACGCTTAGTTATTTTGCTGGCTGAGAGGGATTTGATAAGCTTCAAATGATTCTAGTCATCTATGATATCCAAACCCAAAACCTCAGGAAGCCAATTTCTACAAAGCAGAAAAAATAAATCCCTCTCTCTGCTGCACCTATTTTTCAGTCCTTTCCTGGTGACTTCTCTCTGACTAATGCATTTGCAAAGCTTCTTACATTAGGCTGTGTCCATTTTTCTTTCTGAAGTGGTGACTCTGCAGGTCAGCTTGCCTAATTTGGAATCTAAAGTAGACATGTATTTTGTGCATAATTTTCCCTGTTTATTTGCTGTCAGACAGTTTGAGGCTTACCTCTGCCTAGAGGACAGGAAAGATCTCTCCTGGACCTTGATAGCCAAGGAATTATTTCTCAGGGTCCTTTCAATGAGGAGTTTTTCCTATTATTTCACATCTTCCTATAAGAAGTTTTCTTTTGTTCATGAATCAAATTAGAAAGGAGCTTTATGTTCTCTATGTTAAGTATTAGAGTAACAGATCAATTTGTGAACTTTCTGGATCACATAATTTTTATATCAATTTTTTATTTTAAATCTTCATTTCTCCTTTTAAATGTCACTCTTGATTACTTATAAGAACAATCCATACTTTCATAATTATACAAAATAGCTCCAAGAATATTATGTACCTCTACCACAAATGCAGTTATTTTCCCCACCTAACTTAGTTTTATGTAATTTTAGCCTATGTTTTCTTCAGTAAGAACAATGAATTGGTGCCAAAGATTCTAGACAGAGCAACAAATATTGTGTCAATCAATATTGGTCTCTTGGTACTCAAATGCTATTTGTATAGACAGAAGCGCCTTAAAATGTCTGTTAGCTAATTCCATTTTAAACTGACAACCATGATACTCAAAAGAAGCTCACAAAAACAGTTCTTAAATACTGTATGACACATACAATATTTCTGAAATCTGCTTAAAAGCTGGGTATCCTAGAGTTTGTACAGAACCCATAAGTACTGCATCTAATACTGCATCTAATTTTAACCAGATTACTGATTTTGCAGTCACTAAATTCACATGTAAATATTTAAGCTAGAACTCCTCACCTGTTATTCTTTTGCTATTTGCAAAGAAAAGCAAACCCCACCTTCAGATGCATTCTGTCCTCATTACCACAGCTGAAATATTTCGTTTGTTCTTTCTCTGAGAAGAAAGATGGAAAACAGGTACTTGGAAAAGATAAATATAAGTACCAAGTACTGCAATCTAAACACATACTTGGAGATGGAAACAACAACTTAGTTTTTTAAGTTTCTTTCCCATCATAAAGAAGTCACTTTGGAATAGGGATTTTTTTTCCTTCAGAATAAATTAAAATTGAGAGCACAGGGCATGTCTGAAGAAAAAAAAAGGATTAAACCTACAAAAGCTAAGACATTTCCTGCAAATTTGCAGGTAACAGTGGCAAACTACAGACACTGTAATGTGGAAACAAAAACAATAAAACCAATGAAGAGAAGCAGACATTCTTGCTTTTCTATGTACTTGCTAAGCAAGAATGTGTAAAGCTGATGTTTGTAATGCCACTTGAAATGGAAAATATAAATGGGTGTTTTATTGAAGCTCTCCCAGTCTCAGAATATAAAGACACTAGAAATTCTTTATATCTGGACACATGAAATTACCTATTAAGGTTACAGAATCATTTAGGTTGGCAGTCCAGACATTAACCCACTGGTGTCGGGTCCACCACTAACTCATGTCCCTGTGTGCCACTTCTACATGTCTTTTAAATACTACCACTGCCCCGGGCAGCCTGTTCCAGCGCTTGATCACACTTCTGGTGACAAAATTCTACCTAGGATGAAATCTCAACCTCCTGTGGCTCAACTCAACACTGTTTCCCGTTGTCCTGTCACTTGTTACCAGGGAGAGGAACCTGACCCTCACCTAGTTACAATACATTGTGTTTTAGAAAGCAACAACTCCCCCCCACACTCCCTCTCCCCCCCACTTTCTCCAGTCTGAGCACCCCCAGCTCCCTCAGCTGCTCCTCATCAGATTTGTGCTCCAGACCCTTCCCCAGCCCTGCTGCCCTTCTCTGGACACATTCTAGTCCCTCAATGTCCTTCTTATAGTGAGGGGCCCAGAACCTGACACAGAATTTGAGGTCTGGCCTTACTGGTGCCCAGCACTGCTCCTGCTGCCCCACTGTTGCTGATCTGAGCCAGGTGTCATTGGCCTTCTTGACCACCTGGACACAACTGGCTCATGTTCCACCGGTGTTGACCAGCACCCACAGATTTTCCACAGGACAGCTCTCCACCTACTCTTTCCCAGCGTGTATGGGGTTGTTGTGACCCAAGGGAGGTCCTGACAATTGACCATGTTGAACCTCAGACCACTGGCCTTGGACCATGGATCCAGCCTGTCCAGATCCCTCTGCAGAACCTTCCCGCCCTCCCACAGATCAACAATGACTTAGAGGGCCTTGATCCCCTTGTCCAGATCACTGATAAAGAAATTAAGCACGATTGGCCACAACACTGAGCAAATCTAAAGGACAAGCATAACTAAAGACAATGTGAATGTAAATGGTCAACTTTACAACAGTCATGAAGAACAAAAAATATCAATGAAAAGTTCCTGACTTTGTGTAAATTTCTGTCTCCAATATCCTACCACTTCCTGACAATTCACATCCTGGCAGTATAGTAAGAGGTTCCAGGGCTTCTTAACGTAGATCTGACTCTTTGAAACCTTTCTCCTAACTTACTACAAACATTGATCACCTAAAGCATGTAATGAAAAGAAAACCTTTAGAATATATGATGCATTGTCACAAACTGATGCCATTTTCTAGTACTCAGTCTCCATCTGGAAAAGGAAGAATTTAATCATAATAGAGATAAGATTCATTTAAATGTTTAAATTTGGGGGCAAGAGGGTGTATTTACAAAAGTACTCTTTCATACAACATTACTGGCAGGAACAGAGAAGCTGAATGGTTTAGGAATTAACGTTTCTGGATAGAGAACAAGAAGGATAAGGGTACAAGCCTGTGGTGTATACTCTTCTCCCCAAGAAAAGGGGTGGCCTGGGCAACCCCTAACCCCTCTGAAGACCCTCTCACAGCTCAGAGCACTGTGGTACTTCCACTCTAAAATCCATACCTGCTATTTCTCCTTTTCTGAGATAAAATTATCTATGCTTAAATCCATGTGTGCTTTCTATCCCAGGGATCCTGTATTCTGTAATTTTTTTGAGTGCCTGACCTCAGACTTCTCCATCTACCCCTGTCACAGCCCACATTTCTCTTGTTGAAACTACATCCTGACTCCATGTGGGTACTCAAACTGTGGGAGTGACCAAACCCCTGGATCCCAATTCTTTATTCCCAAAGGCCACCACCACTGATTATTAGGTGAGCCTGCTGTCTTGGGCTCTCTGAAAAAGTGGTTTGCCTATTAACTGTGGATTAGATTGAAAACACCTGCATTGCACTTTGAAAATACTAGGAAAGTGAAAAGAGGCCAGGTGTAGGAGAGAAGGCCTCTACAGTAGCATTCCTCATACAAAGTGACTTATTTCAGCAATACATATCCAAAATTTGCAACAGTCAGAGTTAAAACTTGAATTTTTCATTTTTCTCCAAGCATTATGAAATATAACAGTGATGGCTGCTGTCTCCAAAATAGATCAAGGTTGCCTCAAGACTATCAAGAAAGTTGAAAGGTACTATAAACTCTGTATTCAGCATTGTAGAATCTGAAAATGTTTTACATAATCAATTAAAACTTTGAAAAGAGAGAAAACATTTTCTGAGTTCCTAAACTGATCAAGGTTCCAGCTGACAGCAAAAAATCCAAGGATTTTTTCCCTAAACCGTAGCTGCACATGTTATTGCTTTGACTGATTGGTTTTATTTTGAATTCTTTTGCTTTTATTCCCATACATCTAAAGCAGCTTTTATTCCCTATGTGATATCAGCAGATCTTCAAGATTTAAAGTCTATGTCAGAAAAAAAAAAACCACACAAAAAACCAACAAGGCTTTCCATCTATCACAATCTGATGTGCACCTACTCTCATTCAACAAAAGACCTGTCAGTAGCTCCATTATCAAGTACAGTAATAAGCTTAACTTCTGTGTGCAGTTCTAAGCCACTTCCCATAGGAACTACACAAATGCTGCTTTGTTAAATCCTGATACAAGATTATGGACTTTTTATCTGCAAACTGCAAGGTGCTGCAAAATCTCTAGTCCTGGAATCTTTGGTAATCAGATGAGTGACAATACACAAAGTTGCAACTGTGATGATTAGAGCATCATAAGCATCTTACATGAAGAACGGAGCAGAGATATGTGGCTAGGTAATTTCACCCACCTAAAGAAAGAGCTTTGCGTACACATGCTAAAAAAGTATTACACAGTTTCTGTATTTTATCTGAAACAATCTTTCCACAAGATCCATATAATTAATATATTTCCCTGAACTGGGGAACTCTGTTCTTGTGGGACAGCTTGTAGGTTGTATCTTCAGACCCCACAGCTTTCAGATTGACCTTTAATTTTTATCTATTTATTACAATAAATAATTGCAAATTTTGGGTAGATATCTCAGTGAGGAGATTCAGGCACTTCGTAAATTTAAAAAAGGTTTTGCACATTTCATATATATGTGCTCAGTATGTTTACAATTCAAACGTTGTTATTTCTTTGTTTGGCACTAGCAACAGTATTTAAAATTGCATGAACAGAGGTAAATGTAAGAGGGTATACCTAATTTATACAGTCCATTTCCTTTCCATTAGAGACCTCCCTCTTCCTAAAAATCAAATTAAATCGTAATATGCATTAGCAGAAAGTAATAAAATTGTACTTTATTTTACTAGAAAGACTACATTGTTGACCTTTTTATTTTGATTAAAAATAACAGGAATGCATGCAAAATTTACCAGTACTGTATCTGACTTATGAAATGCTCAGCTGCATTAGAAGTCAAATAGTCAAAAAAAAAAATTATTTATACTGCTATCTAATCTTTTTCCTTTCATTGAAAGACATCCTTGTAAGATGTGTGCTCTGTCTGCACTCTAAAGGCATTTCTTCAATTATGACTACATAAGAAACAAACATAATCCAAGGTGTCTGTGCATGTTTGTACCTGCATGTGCAGGCCTTGAAAACCAAATATAAGTGCAAACACGTGGCTGATGCCAAACCCCTTTACATAAGATCACAAAAAGGTATTGTGTATATATACACAAATATATACACAAAACCAGCGTATCTTCAGTCTATTTTACAAAACCTGTGCAAAACCTCACTGGTCATAAATCATAGCTTGTAAGAAAATATAGATTGCAGAGGGAGTAGCAACCTCAATGAATTAGGTTTCTTTCAGTTTGCAGTTTCTATTAAAGTGTACTTGTATATTTATTGATTAAAGGACAAAATAGATTTCTTCTTTCCTTCTTTTTTCTTAGCAGTTACATTTGATCAGAATGGTTTCTTAATCCTCCTCCTTTAATTATATGACAAGAACACAGCATGGTAGAAAAAACAAGTTCTGTTTACACAGAATTGTTGAACTACATCTAGGAAAAATAAGAACTGATATGCCCTTAAACTACAGAAAAGAAACAAAAGAGATCATCTAGGTAGCCAAAGTGAAATTAGTGGGTATTCTGTCTTCTTTCAGTTACATACACAAGCATCACTTCAGAGATTTACCAGTAAAAAATGGAGACTTCAAGATTTTGATCAAGTAGGTACTGTTTCATACCTGCTGAAAGTATCCCCTAAAAAAAGTGGGTCTTTTTCATTGAAATTCCATATCAACATGTTTTTCCACTTTCTTGGCATGTACAGGAACAGTCCCATGTGGGCACAAACAAAAGAAGTCCTTCATGAGTCATTATAGGACATGGCCTCAAAGAACTACTCGTAGGCTCCAGTGTCACCAAACCCAACACAAAACACACCCCCCACCGCAATTCTGACCGATGAATGTGATGTAACTAAAATGCACAAAGCAAAGAACAGGCAGCGAAATTTAGAACATGTTTCTGAGCTCATTTTTTTCTGAAAAACACAGCTTTAAATACCTTTTCATTTATAGTGCCATCATTCTGCCTGGCCTATTCAAAATATTGAAGGATACCATGTTTCCAGTCAGCAGTTTCATGTTCCTCTGTCCGAGCCTCTAAAATGTAGATACAGCAGGGCCACTTTAGGATATCATTAGTTATGACTACAACTCCCCAAGGGTTTGAAAATAGCCTCCAACTGCTTAGAGTACTTCTGTCCCTCTTAAACATCAATCAAGAAAAACTGGTACACCGAGTCAGATAACAAAGTTTAATGGTGGTGAAAGAAATGAAAAAGAGCCAAATACAGACTAACCATAAAGGTTACATTCTACTGGTAAAAAAGGTACAAACCTATGCTTTTAGGGAAATAGCAGAGATTCAGATGAAAGTTAGAGGAACATAGGAGACGTACAACACACATAATCTGGGATTTGGTGCACCAGACCAGCAACTGGTTATAGGTAATTATGCTATATTATCCTTTTATTAGGCAGCCACAGTTAAAGGCTTTTCATAGCAGAGATGGTACCAGCAAAACTGGCAGGTTAGGATGATGGAGCACTTATTGCTGCTCAAATATTAATGAGTTTTCTTCATTGTGCCCGATTTCAAAACAAAATGAAAGTTAAAGAAATCATGTTTTACCAACATGAAAATGTAGCAATATCCAAATAGCCAGAAAGAGGTTTTACTTTTTTTCCCAATATCCCCTCATTGGTTTAAAACAAAGCTATAGGCAACATAACACTGTCACTGATTTTTAATGTTAACTGCATTAATTTCAATGTTAACTGCAAAAAGAAAACAAATATAATTCATTCACAAGGCATTTGTTTTTTTCTCTAAATAATAAGTTAAAATCTAATGGTGAAACAAATGCTCAAGGCCTAAGAAAAAATTCAGTATGATAAATACAAAGTATAAGAAGTTCCTAATAGGTGGAGTCATTGGATGACTAACCAAGAAATAGAAAGCTATTCTTATTTGCTAACATTTGTTAATAATCTTTTTTTTTAAGTTTCAGGTTTGTTTCACATGCAAAAAGAACACACTTTTTTCCCACAAATACAATACTGTGGAAAGATCTGAGTTGCATTGGTGGTTATGAAAAGGATGGAGTCAAATCTGACTCACAGCCTGCCAAAAGATGTCACAAGGTCAATGACCACAGTGCAGCAAGTGAGATTTAGGTTGGGCATTAGAGGGGAAAAAACAAGTCTTTAGCAGTGTAAATGAAGCACTGATGATATATCCAGAGACACATGGTGGATCCTCTGTCCCTGGAGATCTTTAAGTAATATCCACACAGAGCCACAGAGAGTGGTTGGACCTGATCAAGGGCTGGTGACATCCCCACCCTGGGTGCCTGGCAGGACTGAGTGACTCAACACAGGTCTCCTTCAATCAAAATTTCCATGATTTATTGATTATATCAAATTAATAGTGTGGTTAATGCCCTAATGCAAGACCTAGACATTTGAGAAACCCTTACAAACAATAAACAATGATGATTTCATACTTGACTTTTTTTGTTTACTGATTGCTCACTAAACTTCAGGACAGCAATTTTTTCAATGAAATTGAGAAAATGCTCCTGTTTAAGGTGCATTAATTCAAACAGTCATAAAACAAGATGCTTTAATTAATTAGCTATTTGAGAGAACACATATTTTTAAGTGTAAATTCAACACTAGACAATTATTAGTTATGTATACATACCGATTTAATCAAGGAACATACTTGATTTCATACTTGAAGCAGAGGGAGATGCTTTGATTATATCTTCATATTAAAATAATTTACACAAAATGAAATCTACAATTTCAGTGCTTTCAAAGTTTGGTAGTATGAAAAAAAATATTTTCCATGTTATCTTAATTCCAATATCCATACAAAGCGAAATTACCATGTTCCTAGAGCTCCTGAGTTCACAAAAGATAATTGAGTTGCATCATACATATCATACATTCTATGAAAAAGAGTTTAAAAAACTCTAACCAAACATTGACCAGCAACCCTCTCCCCTCCAAAAAAAAAAGTATTAATGTCTTCAGATTACTGAAAACATTGCTAAGTTTGTACTCTGGATTTTTATGCCTAGATCATAACATTTAAACATTCCCATATTTGTGTTCCTTTTTAAAAGTATCTAAACTGGTTGACATCATGGAATATATTTCACTTACCTATTACCAAGTATGTAAAAATAAACAGAAAATCCCAAAGCACACATTTTTTAGAATTTCAGACATATTACAATTGTTTTCTTACACTATTCAAGAATTCTCTTTAACCATATTTATTAATTTCTCTTTGTGCTAACAATATTCCATATTACATTTCTGGACATACTTTCCTACTCTTCTGTATTAGGCATCTTGTAATTAGAAGAAATATTGTTCAGTATGCATAGCTAAAATTAAGGAATGAGGGCACCAAGCCAAAGAGAACTGCAAATAAAGCAATCTTGCTGTCTGAGTGTTCTGGAAAGATACTTGACATTTCAAAAGCTAAAATGATCCCACTTGACTTACGAGAAACTAAAATACATAATTTAAAAGCTACTTTGAGGCGAATTTTTTTATAGAAAACTCTTCAAATATTTGAAGTTGACCAAAACATAATTTTTATGTCAATTTATTAATTTTTGAAAGGACAATGATTACTTGATTATTTATGAAGTGAATCACATTCCCTCCACTGGTAACAGAACAGTTTCTACACTCTGTTCTATGCTGTGCAGAGTTTACAGCCTACAAAGACAGCATGAATCTCTTTGTATAATTCATTACAGATATAAAAATCAAATGCTTTTGTCTTAATAAAGCTAACTCAGAATCCCAATTACAGGAATGCAGAGGGGAAGTACCACTCATTACATTTCACTAAATAAATTTAAAAGTTTTTTGGATGCATCCTCAGCTCTTAGACAAGTTGATAAAAACCCATGTTATTAAATTTTTCTATTACATATTTTGCTGTTGCATTGTAATTCAAGTTTCAAACTAGTATGAATTAAGAATGATCCAGTCTCTACTACTTGATATTTCGGTATTTGGCAGATCCAATACTTACACATAACAGACCTATGCATATTCATATTGAGACCTCACAAATATGTCAAAAGGCAGATATGTAGTAAAGTTAGAATTTGCATACATATTCTCCTTCCAATTGTTAAAAACATTCAGGCACTGAACTGTTTAAATTAAACATTTCATTTCTTTAAATTAAAAAATAAAGCTCTAAACCAGTATTTATCATATTGCTGTGGCATTAGCAATTTAATTTCCTTTTTATTCTAGTCAACTACATCAATATCTTAATCACTATTTTTTCATCCATTTAAAGAAAAACCCTTTTTCTAGGTATTCATTCCCTTAGCAAAATCCTACTGCAGAAGACTACAGAAAGCATTACAAGATTTTTTTTTAAACTTAGGCATTCAAAATAACTCCACTAGTGGTATGTCTACAAAGCACTTTGTTTGAATTTTTTCAGGCAGGCAGATAGATTACAGTGAAAATTAGATTTTTCTTGACTAATTTGAGTAATACTGGAATCCAACAACACACCAAGCGAATGTACAAAACAGAATGTGGAAATTCTTCCATCGACAAATAAATGTTTTTAAAGATTTAACTTAGTTTGAGCAATTATGATGAAACTACTTCATTACTTGCTAAGTTTAAACTACAGTTTTTATGTTTAAGAACTGTGAATGAGCTTCTCCCTTTTGGATGCCAGCTGAAGAAAACAGTAACTTTTATTTAGGTAACACTAACTTTAAAATGTAATTTTTAGAATATATTTTGTAGTGAAGCAAAAAGGGAGGATCATAAAACTGGCTTCTAGAATTTAGGAGAAACAAATTGCAACTGCAAACGATCAGTCCTTTAAAATATGGTGCAACTCTCTACTTGTATGATTACATATATCAACAAGACTTTTGTATCATAACCCATTGAATGGAAAAAGATGTGGTAAATTATTTTTTCTTATTCTTTTTGAGTTCTGTTTCTCTCAGAGAAAAATACAAATACTGCTTTAAAATTTGGAATTAGGAGGAGTGTTGAATAATCCCTCTGAGACAAATACTATGTTTATATTAATAATTTTAAATGTAGCAAATGTATGGATTTTTAAAAGTATATTGTTAATTGTTACTCAACAAATATTGTGGTTTAGGTGCAAATTTTAAAGAAGTTCAGAAGTACAATGAACTAAATATAAAACTGGATTATAGCAACAGTGTGTTAATGTGAGTTGTAACTGGTGTTTATCAGAATATATTACATGTTTTAAATATTTAAATTAAATTATTCTATCCAAGCCAGAAACAAATGTATGCTAAATAAAGTTTCACAATTGTTTTTGTTAAGTAAATCTACCACTGACTGCAAATCAAATGTTCTGTTAGAATTGGTATTCTTCCTTGCAGTGTGACATAACAGACACTGTTTGAAATGAAAGGAAAAAATGACAATACATTTTGTTGGTAGTCTTTGGAGAGGCAAAATCAAAATTAAAAAAAAAACAACAAACCAACAACGACTCTAATGTTCATAATATGATCATAATTGCACAATTTACATGTAATCATTTATTTGCACTTTAAATCAGTCTTGAGCTCCAAAGGCAAGTGTTTAGGTATATTACTTCTGCTGTGTGGTAGCTCACTGGAGAGGCACCCAGCACACTGGTTGTCATACAGGGGTTAACATGGGCACTGGAGGAATAAAGCTGTATGTTACTTTTTTAGATCACACAAAAAAAGAAAATACAACTAACACCAGAGAACAGAAGTCAGATCTTGAGTTAAATGGAAGCCTGATATTATAGTAAAGTCTCCTAACACAGTAAATAAAGCAAGAACCTGAAAATGTATATCTGGTAGTACATGAAGAGGTTGTGGCCATTTCAATTTTTGTTGTATCAGAAATATGTGTCTTGGAACTCAGAAATGAGGTGCATTTTTCCTAAGATTAACTTAAGCATCTCTCTCTGGCGATAAAACAGCACAAAATTAAACTTTCTATTACCACTGATAAATTGCTGCCAAATTTTTCACCAAAGACTTGAAATAACAATGCAAAGCACTAGGTTTCCCACAGAAAAGCTTAAATTAAAATAATAGTACCTGTAGGTCTTTCTACAAGACAAATCAAACCTTAAGTACAATGCATCTCTGTTTTCCACAGTCAGAACAAGCAACTGGGAACAAACTGAGTACAAATCATAGGCTTCTGCTCTGTTCATCTTGACAACTGAAAAGTGCATCTATATCCAGCTTTCTCCATCTGGCTATTATACCACATTATTTTTAAGGGTACAGGTTAAGGGGGACAACCCACCTTCCAGGATGACAAAAAATAGTTTGGAAGTTTGTCTCATCTCATTGCTCATACAGAAAATCCTTTATTATGTACCATAGGACAAAGGATTTGCAACTGTCTATTATTTGAGAAATATGCTATTGCAGTAATTTATTTCACTGTATGGGTCTTGAAGATGCACAGTGGTATCTCAAATCAGCTTCTAAAGAAAACTGCATGCCATTTTTGTGACATTGGGAATACTGATAAAACTTACACAAAAAGAAAATTTGGGGTTTTGATAGTTATGAATTATATATGGTGCTGACAAGATTGTTCAAGAGCTCTTTTCTGCTTCAGGTATTACTTTTTATAAAGTTTTAATTTGACTTTTCCTTATTAATGATTCCCACAGACAGGTGACTAAAGTTTTGTATTCACTCCTGAACATTCCTAAAAGTTCTGAACAGAACTGAAAAAAGATGTCCTCTGATAGGGTTTCATTCCCAAAATACATCAATACACAGCTCTCTTTCCTCACATTAACAAGTCTCTTGGTTTCAATGTCAACAGGATCCCCTATGGAAGTAAAATTAGGTCTCAATATCTGCAAGAATCTATGTGAACAACTACTCCACACTAAAACAAGAATAAATGTAAAACCAAACAAGCTTTAAAATGTCCTTACAAAAGCTCTACACTGTAATTTTTCCTCCCAGCTGAAGGGAAATTTTCAGAGGTTTTGAAGCATGTGAAAAAACCCCAACTTCACCCTGCATACTCCAACATAAACAGTAATGCCATTATAATGGAGGAAGAGGCAGCATGTTATAATAGGTACTGTTGGCTTGTTAAACTACGTAAAACTCTGAAGCTCACCTCCACTTCCAGAATAAGCTTTCAGTGATCGTCATAATTATCAGGGTTTCTATGGAAATATTTGCTTCAGGATTTGAAAAAATTGAACATTTTAATGCCAAAAGCAAACAAAACCCCTTTACTAGCTGCTAGATTTTGTGAAAGGAAGTATCATTAATACATACAAGTGGGTACAGATTGCTTGCCACCTACTTACTCGTCGGCTAATTTAATTCTTATAGTCTACTGGAGTTAAAGTTGCAACCTATGCACAGAAAAAGAATACTAAAATCAAGCAAAGAACCTCAAAATTTGGCACTAAACATCAACAATCTGGATGACTTACTTCAGTGAATTCAGGTTTCTGAATAACTAGCAGAACAAAACCTAAAGAGAAAATGTTTTTGTGAAAATAAACACGTAAAAGTTTATAAGAAAGCACATACATGTATATATATATATAGTAGTTAGATACTACTATGTACTGTAATATATTACCACCACTTTATAGAAGCACAAACATACATATTATACATAACACACACAACACCACTAAAGGAGGTAACAGAGGCCCTGATCCTTAAAAGATTATCTGTACATTTACCTACAAGCATAAACATGGTTGTCAGTGTGACCACTGCTTGCTCTCATGGCATCACTAAAAGAGTGGAAAAGAGAAAGAACCACACACAGGAGAGGAATGAGAGAACTTAACAGGATGAAATATTTAAAACTCAGAAATGTATTCACCACCTGTTCCATTCTGTCTATCCATAAATGCTGCTCTTATCTCCGCAAAAATGCATTTGCCTTCTGAGTTACTTTGTACAGAAGACACGGTGTTTTAAAACTAGATTCAAAAAAGCTAATATTAAGAAAGTTTTCGTGAGATCAAGCCTTAGACAGATTTGCTAATCCAAGTGAGAAGCAGATGTTAAACATTCTTTTTTGTGAAAATACCCACACTATGCTTATATTTTATAATTTACATGACAAATGCTAAATATTGGAGAGAAAATGTAAGAAACCCCCAGTAGGACAGCCTGATCCCTTGGTAATTAAAATATTTTATTTTAAAATAGAAAGCTTATGTATCCTAAGTATTTAAACGTTAGAATTTAATAGTATCTAGGGAAACTACTTTAACATTGTTAGTGGTATCTCACTTCTGAGAAAAGCATCCATAATCCAGTTATGAAAAATATGTGCAAGTTACAGTTATGTTTTTTTCTTGTGACAATTGGACTTGATTCAGTATAAATGCTATCTTATTCCTCCAGACTTCTACTTGTAACAGCTATGCCTTATCTATAACATTTTAATATAAAAACTATATAATTCCATTATGGTTTGTTGAAACTAATTTTTTTTGCTTCAGCAAACACCCTCAGCAGAAGAAAAACCTTTAAAAAAACCCCATGTGTCTTCACAGACACTAAATGCATCATTAAATGTTGAAAACAGGCAATATGAAAAAGGAGTAGTACCCATTTTAGAAAAGAAAAAGGCTACATATCTAGAGAGCTCTTTTTCAATACTCAGAATCCTAGAGCTTTCAGCAAAAGACCACAGCTCATCTCAGCTCCTTGTGCCAAGCATTTCTTCTGAAAAGCTTTGTGCAATTACTTTACAGCTAGAAATAGAGACTTTTTAAGTTACGCAAAATCCAGACCTACTAGGTAATGGAAATTCTACAATACAACCATGAAGATAAGTGTCATCTTCTGCAGGTTACTCAACAGGCAACATTGTGAGATAAATTCATTCCCTGCACTCTGCTAACCACACTCTTAGTAATAACTATTTGGGCACTTTGTTTTTTCAGAAAGTTCTTCAGTGATTTTACAAGGCACAGCTGTACAAAGTGCTGGATTTGAACACTTCTTTTCAAACATTTTTCAAAGGTTACTCCTTTAGGAATTTATTTTTTGGAGTGGTGGTGTTTGGATTTGCTTTTTTCCCTCCCCTGTGTTCTGTTAGTGGAAGTCTACCATTTAAAGCCTGTCTTGAAATTATTTTCTGCACTTACAGAAGAAACACTGGTCTGACTGCTTTTCTAAAGTGGAAGTAAAGCATTAGACTTTTATCTTTCATTACTGAAAAGAATGTGGCTGTAAAGTAATTCTTAATAAATATACACTTAGCATTAATGCAAGATCAGAACCTTAAAACATCTACTCCTGTTTCACAGGCTTGTTTCATTGAATCTTTTTATCTTTGAACACAAAATGTCACTTTTGCGTTTCAGAGTGCACAGCACTCTCCACTATTACAAACTTGATAAGTAATAATTTTCCTAAAACAAATTCCCAGCACTAAGGATATCAATAAAACCCAGAACTAGAGCATAAAATTGAAGAGACAGTTACACAATTCTGTGTGTGCTTGCTGCTCTAGCTCACCACTCTGCATCTTCACATCAACCTAATTCATTTGACAAACAGTCTCCCCACAGCTGAGAAAATCCCGCTTCCTTACCAGCTCTTAGGAAAAGCTTAAATACAAAACCCGCTATGTTTAAGTAAAGTTAAGGTTGTGACACAAATCAACAAAAGGCAGGAAATTCAAAGATAATACTGACAATCCGTGCTTAATTCATGACTGCCTAACAAAAGGGGGAAACATTACGAGGAACTAATGTTTGGCTTTAACTTCACTCTGTCTGTTCTCTTGCGCAAATACATGTTTATCTCAAAGATTATAGTAATTCAGTCTGTCCTGACAGTCTAGATGTGTTCAAGTGATTATTTAGCATTTAAAAATGTGTTGGATGTAAAGAAACTTTTTAACTAATTGTCAATGTTCTAGCATGCAACACTCCAACAGACATCATTAATTAGAAATACATCTTGAGAAAATTATGCTAGACCTAAAAACGGATATAATAACATAATTTCTTTCAGAAGTAAACAAAATACTTTTTTTTGTATACAAAAATACAAAATCATTCATTTTGGAATGTAACATTAAATAAAGAATGCTTTTTTGTCTCATCAGCTAACAGCTCTCAGTATGTATACATACTTCAATTCCTGTTTGAATCCTAATCTCTCTGTACACTACAAAGAAAATTTTTCTGGTCAGAAAAATGTCAGAGAAAGGAATGCCACCAATGGATACATTATTAGAATGTAGCAGTTTTTATTTAATCTTTTAGGCTTCCAAATAAAATGTAGTATTTTAGTGCACTTTAAAAATACTAATGACATTAAAAAAAAAACATGTATGCCTGGTACCTTTGTGTACTATCTGTCCTATGTAGAAATTAGGAAAACAAAAGAAGGTAATTAATAAAATGGCAAAGATTGCACTTCACAGCCTTCTCTAGAGGACATGAAATTACCTCACATATACATACCTTATTGAGTTAATTGAAGCATACCAATAACAGTTTTTGCTGTAATTATTTTCTTTATTTACTGAAGTTATTATTGATAAATTAATGTATCAATTGTTAAAATTTTTCCTGGAAATTAGCAATATTACCTTTTTTTTTCCCAGCTGAGTTACTAACCAATTATGATCTTGTCCCAGACATCAAAATTCTGCTAACTTTCGTAGCATGAAAAACCTGCCACTGAACAGTTTCAAAGAGGGCTTTCAAAATCCTGCATCTGTACAAACCTGGTCTCAAGATTTTAATTATCAAAGCAAGGACGATTCTGTGTTTCGCCCTCAGGATTATCAAAAACAGAGCACGGTTGCACAGGACAATGTGCTCTCGCCCAGTCACAGCCTCACAGAGCCTCAGACACTCTCTGATGGAGCCCAAAGAACTGCCTGAGTGGTTAAGTCTTTGCAAGACCATGGGACACCACCTAAAAGCTCCCTGAGAAGTCAGGCACATGCTCCTCAGCTGATTCCCTCTACTGAGGACATGAGGGCTTCAAAAGCCTCTGGGGAACTGCAGCTGCTCTTCTCCCTTTGAGAAGAGAGAGGGATTCTTTGATAAAGGAGGTTCAAAATTGAACAGAGTTCGCAACACTGTAAGGTGCTCACTTTTTAACTTACCAGCAATCAAAGCAATCAAATTTTCTCAGCAGTGAGAAATTCTTCTACTGAATTGCCAGAAAATAAATGAGAAAAGGGCGATGCCTAGCTCAACCTTACAACACTCTTGTTTACCTAATAAACATTCACTAGCTATCACATTTTTAATCTAAGGCAAAATCTTGACTTCCTTAGAAACCATAAATTATGCTTATAAATTCTACTTTGTTATGGCTTGTTTTGCATTTTCAGCTCAGATATTAAAAGCAGAATTTATTTGGCAGGTTGGCATGCTGAGACATGCTGAAGATTACAATGCTAATCAATTAGTCAATAATGTATCAAAAATCAGTCAGTATCTCAGCTGTTTTACTGGATCTTTAATAACAAAAATAGTTGAATTTTTAAGCAATAGTAAAGCTTAGTAGCAACAGTATCAACAGAAAATTTTCTCAAATTCCCAGTAACTGAGTACAATGATACTAAGTGACTGCAGATTACAACATGATAGTGACAGATGGGCCTAAGTATACAGAAGAGAAGCTGAGGTTGGATAGAGCTAATCAGCCAAATGCTACAATTATTTTCCACTCATTCATTCTCTGAAACACACCTTCTGCCTTCCATCTAGCTATGGACACTTCCTTTTCTCTCTCTTTATTCTTTCATAAGCAAGGTTTACTTTCTCCTAGGTTTCTTTGCTTCAGTTTTTCAGTTGTTTCTCTACTTTTGGGAAAAATCATGTTTTCCTCTGAGTAACAGCACTGAATGAAGGGTGAAATCAGTTTGAGAAATTATTGATCCTCAAGACATGGATTCCATTATGCCCATGATAACTCTTTCCACATGGGTTGTCAGAGTCAGAAGGGAAAAGAGTAGGGCCCCCTAGACCTGCAGTACACAGACAGAAGAGACAGGTCTGCCTTCAGACCCTGTCCTGCACCTCTCACCCTTCAGCAGGGACAAGAAGCACCTTCATTATTATCACCTTGTGTTCTACAGACAATTTCCTTCCCTGAATTTCCACAAGACATTTCACAAATTCAGAAATTCATCTCGGACAAGCAGCGTCGAGCTGAGAAAATCCATTTTCAACTCTGACAATGTCTGTTCTGCCCATGGAAGTACAAACAACAGCAGACCAGAAGAAAGGGCAGTAAAGGCCTGTGCTCCCTCTCCTTTGCCATGCTCAAAGCTCTGCAGCTGCAGCAGCTGCATGGTGGCCTCATCTTCCAGTACTGTGGACATAAGGTAAACAGAACTCTGCAGAACAACATATGCTTGAATGCACAATACAAACCCCAGTGAAGTGCAGAGTTTGAAAAGGAAAATACAAGAATGAGTTTGTGACTACTGGAATGGTAATTTATCACTTCGACATAGTAATTCTTTATTAAAATCTAAGCAGTGTAAAGTTAAAAAAAAAAAACTATCAGCAAGCCTGAAATGAACATCTCAAATACACAGTTTGTAAATTCTACTGAAATTTAGGCATGTAAGTGGGAGATAGACATTTGAGAATCTGGCCCTATGACAAAAATACATGTCTTGTTTAAGGTCAGTATCTTAAGTAAAGCAGCCTTCCCAAACAAGCACCAGAAATTTTCCTATTCTAAATAAAAAATCTGTCCTTCTATGTGGCCTATCAGAGAGGACATTTGATTCTAAGATGGTCCTCTCTATTTTACCATAACAGCATTTTTAAAGGACCATCAACCTCATTCAAATGTTTTGGCCTACAACAGGTGATCAGTCTACATTTTTGCTTGCTTAGTTATGCTTTTACAGCATCTAGAAACACATATATATATTTTGATTTTCTCTCAAATGTTCTCCTGATCTCCAGGACTATTCAAAGGGGATGCTACCCAGTCTGCCCAGTAACTGCCAATTCTATAAGGATACTTTGCAGCAAATATATACATTGACTTTCATACTCCCAACCACAGATATTTTTAAGCAAGCCAAACACTTTTTATAAATTTCCTATTCTTCTGGGTAAAGGTTTTGAAAATTTTTATCTCTACATTTCCAACACTTTTGATAACAGTCCCTGTGAATTCCAGTTCAATCTTCACAAAAAAATAAAGATATAAGTATATTACATACCATAGTCTGTGATCTTACAGGATACTAAATACAGTTCTTTCAGGTTCCGTCCCTCTCTGGCAATCACCTCCACACATCTGGAAGACACAGTAAAAATTACTGTTATTAGGCAGTAAATCACTTTTAAATATCAAGAGTACAATCCATAGATAAAACATACTGTATCTCAGCTTCTTCATTTTGCAAATGGATCCATACAATTTACTGAAAATGAATATGACTTTGTGTTTACACTACAGAAAAATATTATTTTAAATTGAATGCCTTTATATGGATATTCTCCTAAATCTCTGAATATGAGTTTCTCAAAACGTATAGACAAGCATTTTGGAAAAATACACAGATATGAATTCCCATTTCTTTATTACTTTGGAAAGTTTCTGTTGCAAATTTTAAGCTTCGACAGCTTTCTTTAAGGGAAGAACTACAAATGCACCGTAATGAGGACAAAATACAATAAATTGTAATTTTAAATTCATGTTTGTATTTCTTCAGTGATTATTGCATGAGTCATGATGTACCTGTAACCAAACCTATATTACAATGCTATGTTTCCGAGTGCAGTGTGTATAACACATCACTCAGTAATCACAGAATCATAAAATACATTTTCAATCCTATTAATGTAGATCAGTTGTTTATTAGATCAGCTAGCATGACTATTGTGCTATTTTCTACATAGATACATTTTTAAAAGTGTATTTTATTAGATGAACTGTAAGAATTTCTTCTGATTCAATATATTCAACTTTAATTTTCAGGTCAATTACCCAATCACTTACTCTGACACTTAAATCAACCCTTGAACAGTACAAAAAATTAATTTACTTGCCAATTTCTAAGAAAATAAGTATTGCTGGATTTGTCATACTTTTGAAAGATACACCTAAATCCTCAGGGACCTTTTTCTTTCATTTACCACCTCCAATAGATTATCTCCTAATCTGATTTAACTGTTCATGCTGGCAATTCTAGACTTTAAAAGCAACCACCTAATTCTTACAGCTTACAATAAGGCAATAACTAAACAATAGCCCTTATACCTGTTTGTCCTCTCCCTGCTTCTTTCTTCTGAAAAGTACAATGAAAATGAAATGCTACTAATAAACAGCACACCTCTGACAGAGTACCTTAATAACATTTTCTTTAACACTACTATAAACATTCAACCCTGGAAAATTGTGAGAGACTGATACTTAGGAATTTTTTGCAATTCTTATCATTAGGTAAAGGTTATCTTACGTCATGAATACACAAAGAAAATAAATATTTACACCATGACTATGCTTTTTTGGTATAAGATAACCTCAGAATAACATATTTTCCTAAAATAAGGTAAGATTCAGAGCGCTAAACACATTCCTTATAGATGAAAAATTTCTTCTGTTCGTGTCAGACACAATTTTGAAGAACATACTAATGTTTGTTACCTGGCTTATTAAAATAACTAAACCATGAGAAAATATTTTCATTATTTATTCCAGAAAAATACTTACAGAAAAATGAGATTTTATTGCTGTTACTGTTAATATGAATAAAAGGAAAATCATTACCATGTAGTTCATTAGTGCCATTTTCATTAGGCATTTCAGCAAACAAGATACAATCAAAGGGTCAATGGACACTGAGGTTAAAAGAAACTTTTATAATCATATATATCATTTAGCAGAGCGATCATATTATGAAACCTTCTTACCTTGGATAAAATTTCTGAACCTAAAAAATGTTTTGTAAACTATATGAAATTAATCTAAGGGTTTTCAAATTATTTTTGCTAGTTTTTACCCACTAAGAGACAACTAATATAACAAAAATGAAGTACGGCCATCAGTGGGTAAAAATACCACCATGAGGCAGTCAAAATGACATAAAAGACTAATTTTCCCTACAACTTCAATTTCACACCTTTTCAATCAGTCAGAGTCAAAGTTATATTATCTGCACAAATGCAGAAGCACTTGACTGTGTGGCCCTTAGAAATGTATCCTTTAATACTTCCAGATAGTGCCAGCTCTAAGGGTTAAAGTTTTTTAAAGCAGCTTGAGTGACTCCAGTCCTGTTCTCAGTGACATCTTGGAGTCTAAATTAAATAATCTTCACTTTTTTCCTACTAGGAAAAGAAAGTCTTCACAGCCTTCAGCTATATTCATTAGAGAGGCAAAAAACCCCACCAAAATATAAAAAGAAAAAAGGCTAAAAAAATGGTGCTTTGAATGCCTTATTTCTTCCTGTTTTTTGACAATATGAAAATTATCTAACATCTAGAAGAATGAGGCAATGGCACATCTAGTTTGGAGAAAAAATGATATATAGCTAAAATATTTAATTGAATTTATGTGCTTTTGTGTGCTTTCTATACCTTGCATAAGTCAATCTAATTCCAGTTTTTATTTCTTTTACCCTTTCTATAGATCATACTCATGTACATCAATCTTCAGAGACAGGAGAAACACTTTATATTGCCTCATTTGCCTCTGCTCTATAGACAGTCACACAATACATAATTGCTTGTGAAAACTGACTTCTTTACAACATAAGGAAAAATAAGAGTAGCTGCGTATTTATTGCTTTTACCTTTTAATCTTTGTTAAACATGACAGCAAAGAAAAAGGTTAAGAGACAAAAATCAAATTAACCTTTTCTAGAAAGCAAGGATCATCTTAATTCTGTTGCAACAATCCATCAAAATGATGTCAGATTATTGTCATATCTATCTTTGGAAGTATTTATATTTATGATGTTGCTGAATTAGACAACAAAGAAGCCTAACCTAAAAAAAAAAAAAAAAACAACAAGCCAGAATTATACCGGGAAAAAAAAATGAAGAAAAGTTATTATTTTTTTAAAGCTGTGGCAAATTTCAGAAGTGAGCACACCAGAAAACAGAGCCCCATAAAACTATCCCCTCTCTGTCAGGGACTTAACATGGACATGGTAGCAACAGTTCTGTGCCAATGCTGAGAGAATTTCTTAAATCTCTTCACCCAACATTACTGAGCAGGCCTTTATCAATTGTACTAAACAAATTAGAATATAAACACTTGTCCAGAATGAAAAGAGATCTTTACACTCAAAATAACTTATTACCAAAAATGAGCCAAGGAATAAAGAAATAAAACTACAGTTAGAGCTTTGCTAATGCACATATCTGGATCAGAGCTAGCCAATGTCAAAATCTTTTCACTTACTACTCTGCAAATGAGTATCATTTAGAACTATGTAACACATTAAAATATCAAAACAGAGAACATGAAAAATTTTAGGAAGGCACTGCTTATTTATTAAACCTGAAAATATTATCCAATAAATGCTTACACCAAGTTTTCCCTAGATCCACTCAATAGTCTATGAATGCTGTTCTCTGACAGACTGTTGGGCAATTCTGTTTTATTGCATTTGATTCACAAAGTAAGAAATTAACATCACATATTGTGAAATTCACAGTGCTATCAGGAGCAAGAAAAAGGCAAAAAGCGCAAACTGGTTTGACATAAACCAGTCAATCAAAAATAATATGAAATAAATAATATAACTAAAAATGTACCCACATACTGTCAATTCAAAATAGAGTTAAAAGACCACAGAAGTCTGCAAGATAACTGGAAATGTAAGATAACTGAGCACTGTGATGTTGAACATATCCACACTGAAAACACCCCAAAATTCATGACATTCAGAGACTAATGAACCTAAGACTGCCTCTTACGGTTTCAATTTCTTAAGATGTCTTTCTACTTTGAAAACTAAAAAAATATCAAGGTAAAAACAACATAACTGTTATGTTGCTCAACTTTTAAGAATTTTTATCAGGAGAAAACTAGAAAACTCTCCATCTGGGTTACAGAAACTACAGAATATTATCCGTTAACATGTACTTGTGTACACTGCTCTTGCCACCTGGTCTGTAGACATGAAAAATTACGTAGGTCTACAAAGAGTTACTGGTATAAAGCTTCTCTGCCAACACATCTCTTCAAAAGTCATAAAACTGCACGACTGCAGATATGTCTACCGGCAATTTCAAATTTAGGCCCATATTCTTGATAACTTCACACTTATAAATACATGCAATGATTTCTCAGAGTCAAGATTTATGACTTCCCAAAACTTAAGACCTTAAAAATAACAAAACTCTAAAATACTAGAAAAATAAGCAATCTGAAACCCTGTAATTTTTCTTCCCTTAGCCAATTGATCCCTACATTCTTTGTCTTGAGTGAAAGTTTAAGGTTAATGAGGTAAACTGTAAGATTCTACCTGAAAGATAACACAGATCCTTAAGTTATGAAAAGTTATTGTATTAATATACATATGTATGTATGTGTGTGTATATATGTATTTTATACATATGTGTGTGTCTGTTTGTATACAAAAACAGAGCTATTATATTTCTGATCCAAATCTGAAAACATTGGAAAATTGTATTTGTGGCAACTGAAAGGAACTAATGAGAAAATATGAGTACAGTGTTTGTGGTGCAAGTAGTCCAGGGAGACCTTGTTACAGTCTGAGACTTCAGACCTGAGCAGAGCTAATTGGAGTTGCCAATTACTGGCTATGAGTCTACAATTTGAGGGAGTGAGTGAGCTTCACCCACAAAAGAAGTATAAAACCCCCGAAACATTAACATACCGCCTTGGTAAGGTTCAAAATTAACATCACACTGCTTGCAAGTCTTCTCTGGTATTTGACTGTATTTGTCTCTAAGCAGTAAAGTGAATACCTTGCTATTACTCAAATCACAACCAACAGCACTACTGGGAAGCAAGAGGGAGCTAGGAAAGAACAAGAACACTAGAACATGCCATGGAGACCATAAACCTCTCATGAAGAAATACATTATGCTCCCCAAAAATTAGCATTTCAGGCACTAAATTCAGGCAGAAAAAATTATCTGCACGTGAAATAACACTCAAAGCCATTGGTTTTGATGAGTTAGGTATTCCAATGGAAGGCAGTAATGCAATATAATAACCAAATCTCTCCTGTAACAAAACCAAACCTCTGACCACAGAAGCACATATATCTTAAAACACTGATGTAATCTGAGGCCCACTGCACTAGAAAAGAATAATTTAAAGGCTAAACCAGTGAAAATACTAACATTTTACTGACCGATCTATAAACCCTTGTAAAATGTCATAACAATAAATGATGAACTTAATACCCGGATGGACACATATTCTTGGTTCAGGATTCTCTTTCATTGATCATTTCATTTGCATTATGAACAATAGATCTCATCCAATGTATGCTTTCCAATAATTTATACTAATAGGAAGTACGATTTTTACTTGTTTTTCAGTTACCCTTGTACACAGTTTAACTGCCATTTTTGAATCATATTTAAAATAAATGTTTTTAAATGATTTTTCATTTTAAGACCAAGAACTGCGTCTAAAAGAAACAATATTAACCACAGAGACAGCAAAACGGGATAAGACTTGTTATCAAAAGCACAAGAATTTGAAATGCACTTTTTGTCTGGAACCAATAGTGTCACTAGTTATACAAGTTAACAGCAATTATCTTAGAGAGGTCATTAAGTTGTGATTAGCAGGGAGGTATTCTTTAGAAAAATCAATGTAATTTAAAATAAAGTTTGCCAAACAGATTTGCCACTTACAGCACAGGAAAACAGACAAGATTTTTTTCATGCTGGAGCTTATAAAAAACCAAGGTGAGGGCAGCCAAGTCCCACAGCATCTGCTTGTGCTCTGAACTAGCCAGGTGAGTGCAAGCTCCAATCAGAGAGCTACACAGATAAATGAAGCAGCTCTTTGCTTAAGCTATTATGCCCTGTCTTTTGGCAATAAATATCTATTTTCAAATATTTATTAGTAGTCTTATCTAAAATTAACTGCCTCCTGTTACCCCAAATGAACATAAATCCAGCAAGCAATTAAACCAAGAAAGGAGAAATTTAGAAAATTGTGTGATTCCACTATCTGACTTTTACATGTAGTAGTATTGGTGGCCTGCAGTTCCTTTCTGGCTTGGACAAACTAAGATATCATAACGGATTTAACAGAAATAAACTACTAGGGGAAAAAAATCTTACCTGAAACGCCTCGTAAGTCTGATTTGCCACAGATAATCATGCTTAAGTCTTGAAAAAAATTAAATGGCATCTCTTACTTTTTTAAGAACTCTAAAATATTTTGGAATTCAGACTTAAATGAAAAGGCCTATGTGATACAGCACTTCAAATATAGCTTCCTAGATTTATTGTGGCAACCTGTCTACTGTCATAAGGAAAACCAAGGAAGCGCTCACTACCAGCAAGCCCATGCATAATCCTTAGTAAACATTGTTTTGTATTATAAAATAAGCAATTGCTTATTCCCTGAACTGTTTCAGATGAGCTTTTCCACTAAAATACTGGCAAAATATTTGCATTCCTGATAGGATGCCGTTGAATTACTCCTCTGGTCAATAGTTCAGAGTCCTAATGGCCATCAGTGAGAAGTGATGTCTTTCAGGGGATCACATTGGGATAAGTGTTATTTTATATCTCCATTAATGACACAGGTGAAGGGATTGAGTGCCCCCTTTGAAATCTGCAGATGACACCAAGCTGAGTGGTGCAGCTGACACTCCTGAGGGACAGATGCCATCCAGAAGGACCTGGACAAGCTCGAGCAGTGGCCCATGGGAATCTCACGAGGTTTAACGAGGCCAAGCTCAGGTGCTGCCCCTGGGTCAGGGCAATCCCTGGTGCCAGCCCAGGCTGGGCATGAACAGACGGAGAGCAGCCCTGCCCAGAAGGCCTTGGGGGTGCTGTGGGTGAGAGCTGGACAGGAGCCAGCCATGGGCACTGCCAGCCCAGAGAGCCAAGTGTGTCCTGGGCTGCAGCCAGAGCCCCTGGGCAGCAGGGCAGGGAGGGGATTCTGCCCCTCTGCCCCGCTCTGCTGAGACCCCACTGCAGAGCTGCCTCCAGCCCTGGGCTCCCAGCACAGGAAGGACACGGAGCTGCTGGAGAGAGCCCAGAGGAGGCACCAAGGTGGTCAGAGGCGTGGAGCACCTCTGCTAGGAGGGAAGGCTGAGAGAATGGGGATTGCTCAGTCTGGAGAAAAGAAGGCTTTAGGGTGACCTAACTGCAGCTTTCCAGTACTCAAAGGAACCTCATAAGAAAGATGGAAAGGGACTGTTTACAAGGGCATACAGAGAGAGTTAGGACAAGGGGGCATGGCTTTAAAATGACAGAAAGTAGGTTTAGTTTAGATATTAAGAAGAAAATCTTTACTATGAGAATGGTGAGGCACTGGAAGAGTTTGGCCAGAGGACCTGTGATTGCCCCATCCCCAGAAGTATTCAGGATGGAGCTCTGAGAAAACTGATCTAGCAAAAAGTATTTCTGTTCATGACAGGGACGTTTGAGTGAAACGATCTTTAAGGTCACTTCCAACCCAAGCCATTCTATGATTTTATGATTAGTGTACGGATGTAGAAGAGTTGCATACATAGACATTACTTCCCTACACAGAGAATGTCATGGTGGCTTTTCCTGAGACAACTGTAAAGGAAACTGTCATAATGTTATCTGTTAAATGCAAAAATGTGCATATTTAGAAAATAAAGAATGCACAGTAGCTATAGACAAGATAGGTAGTTTGCAGATTGTAGGCTCTATTTTTATACAAATAAGCAAATCCTCATGAGTTCAAACAAGAACCTTGAGGTTCTACTGCCACAGTAGTGTACAAAGAGGGTGAGGTGATATTCAGACTCTGAATGTGTGTTATGGCTGAATCTTTAGTTGAAATCATTTAGTAATAATGCTGCACACGGAACGAAGTTCAGAGACAGACCACCACATAAGCTGCAAATTCAGAGAAGTGTAAAGGAGAAGAGACAGTCCAAAGAAGAAAACCTTGAAGTATTGCTATAATTCTCCCTCCCAGTACAAAGCACACAAGGGCATATACCAGCTCAGTTGCACCATTTCATGCATGGGGAGACTGGGCTTTGAACAGCAGTGGATTTTATTCTTCCTCAGGTTTTAGAGATTACATTTACCTGCTTCAGGCCTCAAGATGTTTCCTGGAGTTACAGTGGCCTCAGTTTTGATAGATTTTCTTTTTTTTGTAAGTAGTCTTGCGCTATTCCATTAAGACTTAGTATAGAGTAAGAGTAAAAATAGCCTTTTTTTTTTTCAACAAAAGCCTCCAAGTTTAATACAGCAAAAGTAAGAAATGGCAACTGTACTGTCATGCTCTAACTTCCCATAAATGTTCTTTGAAGTGTGCTTTTAGAATGCTTGGATAAACTTTAAAATAGTTCCATAAAAATGAAAAAAAAACTTCACCTGATATTTTGAAAATAAAATACTGTGTTTATACAGCTCTGTACTTCTTGATCTCAACCAGGAGTACACACATATGAGAGAATATTTCACCACATTCACTGCTTTATTTTCATACCACAGGGGCTGACATATGCTTCACTGAGCTTTGCAGATAGGCAGCTGATCTTATCTATTGAGATTTACCCTTTCAAACCCCTTTGTATCTCTGACTTTTTTTTCTAATTAAAAAAAGAACCCTCTAACCTCTACCAGGTATTCATTAATGTACAGCTTTAAAGACTGCCTTTTCTTGAAACAACACTGCAGATAATGGTCAATGGGTCATGGGGACTGAGAATGGATTTCATCAAGGGTCTCTCCTGCTAACTTTAAAAAAACAGCAAAACCTCTGCCTCAGTTTCTCCTTTCCAAAATGGAAACATATTCCATAAATCTAGTTTTTAATGAGTTGTAAACAGATGATTTAAATATTGCAAAGGCTCAGTTCCGTGAAAACATCAAGTCCCTATAAAAGTTTGATAAATATTCTTCATCCTATTAATGGGAACAGCAGTATTCTGAGAGCTATGATCTAAATTTATACGAGATGAACAAGGTTTACATGGGTAATTTTTTTCATTAGACAGTAGAAGAAGTAAAGTTTTTTACCGGAAATTAGTAAGCTCTCTGCAGAATAGTTTTATCATCACATCTGATATTTCTCTACTGCAGAAGGACATTCAAGTTTGTAGTAAATTTCTGCTTATACAAAGCAATGACAGAGAAGAAGAAGAGCCAAGATAATCAAAGAGGAAAAAAATAAAAACCAGTACTCATCAAAATTCATGCTTCTTTGGAATTGATTTGGAGTCCATTCTCTTTATACTTTAAGAATTACAGCAGGTTGGTAGATCTGTTACATTCATTTAATTCTGCTGAAGTTAGCAAAACTGATAAAAGAAAAAATCAAGTTCAATGCATTTTTTGACAAATACTATAAAGAAGGGAGATTGCAGAATGAGGGTAATAACTGAGTTCTGCAGTTCTCAGGTCTCACGCAAAGGGTAGCATCACAGCAAAGCTTGTACAAGAAATTTGGAATACTTCATGCATAATACCTTTCTGGAAATATTTTAGTGTACAAATTTAAGCATAGGGAAAAATATCTAGGCCTGCTAGAATTTTAAAACTCTTGATTTACCATGAACTGCTGTCTAAATCTCGGTAAGAATGCCAAGGTTCTTAGAACTTTGCTTTAAATTGGAATGAATGCACTGAGATAGCAATGTCTTTAAAAACAAACAAACAAACAAACAAACAAAGGCAAGACCAAAAAAACCAAGCAGTTTAAAGGCAAATTTCAGAAGCTCTTAATGAAATGATAATGAATTTCTTTCCATGTGGCTGTCTGGCTAGCATTTCTGTTACTGTTACACTGCTTGGATAAAGCAACAGAAAGGAAGCTTGATGATGCTCTATTTGATTTGTATGAAGCAAAATTGCCTGCTTTTAACTCAGAGAATGTACTAGCAAATATATTTATTGGAAGCTGGAAGAGCATTATGTCTTTCTATGCATCATGATCTTAACAGATTGCCAATTACCGTCTCTAAATGCAGATATTAATACCACCTAATAATGCACAAACTTCACCTAATGCTGTTCAATTCTGGAAGTACTTAAGAAGGTAGCTTTTCATGCAATCTTAATGGAAAATAATCTGTCTAGAAGGAATATTAGGAATATATTGTGTCCCTTCAAACTGAAGGGACAAAAAATAGCAGTTTTCAATAGCTAGAAATTTCATAACTGAGCAATTATAAACACATTCAGAAATAAGTGAAGAAACTTTTTTCATTCCCTCCTGTCTTAGGGCCCCCTGAGTTTTGCTGATATGGTTCTGATTTTGTTAGGAATTCAGATGATTAGTAATTATTCAGTTGCTGTATCATAGCATAGCTTTTAGCTTAGTAAAAGAAACATGACTTAGAGTTACCTGCCTGCACTTACATCTCAGTATTGTCTCACTAGCTACCCCAAATGCTATCAAGTTGTTCAAAAGTAATAAATTGCCACCTAAAACAAAAGAAAAAACCTCAACTTAAGAATAAGCAGAATGATTTTGACTGAAATTGTACAAATTTGATATTTTTTTCTTCCTAATTTTTCAGAAGCATTTAAGAAACCCAATGGTACAATATCATCCTCTAGCTGAGCACTCAGTTCATGGATGTGAATATCTTAATGCTCGACAGCCTAAGTTTAGATGTCTTCCCAGCAAGCCTCAACTAACTTCGCATTGAAACAGAACAGAAATAGTCATGTGATTCCGTCATGGCATTTCAGCTATGACAGTGACTATTATGTTCTGCTGCAGAACAACCACAAACAGCATCAAATGATTTCTTAAACTGATCCAGCTATATCCACAAAAGTGTAACTGTCTAAACCATGACAAATTATGCAGTTAATTAAAATCTACATATTAAAAAAACCTAAGAAAATTCCTGTGTGGTGCATTTTTGCCCCTCTGAAGAGCTCAGGCAAGAATTCCATGATGCATTCATAATTCATTATACATAACTATCATTTCATAGATTTTTCTAGCAAACCAATATTAAAAAAAATATATATAAAATTCTATGAAATCACCTAACTGCAGATCTCCCTTTCCCTGCTTTCCTATAGTAATATTATATTGCATTGAAGTACTAAATTTTGCTGATAGTTAAAGCTTCCAAAAGAAAAAAAAACAGGGTTTTCCTATTAATCTTACCTCTAAAATTTGGTAGCCACTTAAACCAGGTCAAACAGAGCTGGAATTGTCAGTCCCTCTGTGCAAGAAGTCATTTGTGTATAGAAGTAACACAGGCACATTTCCCCACTCACCAGGGGAAGTCAGGAAAAGCAAAGTAACCAGTGTGCGTGCTTGATAGAAACAGCGAGGGGGAGGAAAATGTTACATATATTCCATATGTGCAACACTGAGAAACCACAGAAGGAACAGTGTACAAACTAAGTTTGCTTTGCACTTTTTTAGACAGGTAAGCAACACAGACAGCAGAGCATGCTGGTGGTCAGCTGGAGCAAATATGTCCACTGTCCGACACAATGCTTCACATTTTTAAGAATTCAAAACAGATACCATTTGCCAAGTTGTTCTGACATCCACTGTGTTCAGAATTTCTCTCACTACGACCACATTTACTGGGGTGGCAGCAAATTAGAAAAAAAAAGTAAGAAGAACTCTTTGAAGCCCATTCAGGATTTTAGTAACAAAACCTGTATTTAAAGGATGCCTTGTTTTCTTTACCATCCACTGCATGCTAAGATATTCAAAGACTGTACCGATAACAATTATTTAGAAAGATTATGTTCTCACTCTCTTAATTCTGATTAAATTACTAGTTTTCAAGTTTCACATGGAAGCTCCTAGAATTTCCTAGATTATTGGCAGAACAGATAAAGGAGTGGGAAAATGTCACGGTTTGACGCTGGCGCAATGCCAGTGCCCCCATGAAAATACCTCCTCCCTGGTGTCTGCTGTGAGATGTGACCAGGAATAGAGAAAAGCAGGCTCCCACTTAGAAATAAAGAAGAGAAAACTTTATTAACTTACAACTGTATGTAAAAAGAAACACACAGAAAGAATGAAAACCTTCCAAAAACATTTCCTCCTCCCCCCACCAAATTTCCAATATATCAATCCCTCAGATCACCAACTCTCAGTCCATCACCACCCTTCAGATAATCAATTCTGAGTTCATCAAGGAGGGAGGAGCCCCTCTTGTGCCACAGGCTTCCCCTGGAAACACCATTGAAATCTTGTGTGTTTCCATGTCACACATGGCACCGCCCAGACAACATCTGCCATGGTGACATCTTCCTTCCATGCCCAGTGCTCTCACCACTGCACATGGACCAGAGCTGCTTCTAGGGTTCTCTTTTTAAGGGTGCTTTGCCCAGTTCCAAAAAGAGCACAGTCTCCCACTTTTGGGACAAATGGCCCCCACATATTTCACCCCCTGGGTCCGAGGGGTCTCAAGAACAGAGATCTTCTCCTTCACTGAAGATCGAGGGCACCAACCACCCTCCTCACCCGTCATCTCTGCTCACACACTCCTTCACATAACATCACTGCACTCCCTTGGCTCCAAGCCATTGCCTCCCCACAAATGCAGTCTCTGTGTCACAGGGAAAATGGTTCTGTCCATGGCTATACAAGAAAAGTCCAGCCAAAGGCCACTCCATCACCTCCATCACCTCCTCCCACCGAAGATTCTTCTCTACTTCTCTCGTGGCCCATTTCCTCTTATCTCATCTCTATCTCTCTTCTCATTCAACTCCAGGAGGATCAGCATTTGTAAGGTTTCCATCATCCAAGAAAAGGGTTAAAAATCTCAGGCTCAGCCTGTCCAGAGCTCCCACGGCTGCCCTGTGGGCACCTTCTTGCCACACTCCCCCCTTCTCCTCCTCTGCTGGCCGCGCTATCAAATTTCAGGGTGGCACAGGCACAGACATCGTGTCTCTCTCTCTCTCTGGGTGTGGGGGGCTGCCCAATGCCTCTCAGTGCTCCTCCACCCTTCCATCCTGCAGGGGCCTTCACCTCCCTTCTCTGTCCAAGGCCCCGGCCTACCTCACCCGGCCGCATGGCTTCCCCTCCCCTGCCCAGCCCGCAGCCGGGCAGGAGAGCTCTGAACCTTTCACCACCAGAACCAAGAGAGCTTCCCCCTGGGAGTTCCCTGCTTTTAACCCCCTGTGTTCTCAGAGGCGTATCCATGTCCTCAGTGGCTACACCAGGTGCGAATATTCAAATCTGAGCACCTATTGGTTTGACCACAGCATCCCAAAAAACTCACTTCCTCTCAAACCACGACAGTAACTCATTGCTAGACACAGCCTAGTAACATTTTAATTCAAATTTTTATCTAGATAAAAACCTTCTTTATAATCTTACTAACTTGTCTGTACCTATGATAGGCACAGTCAAATTGAGTTTGTATTTGTGTTTGGTTCCCAACATCCACAGAAGGACTGAAACTTGTTTTCTAATTGCAAGATTGGAATTTCATTAGGAGGTAAATAGTCAGCCAAAGTGATTCACAAAGCACAAGTAATGCATTCATATTGAATTGAAAGTTAAGTTTCCACCTGTTACTCCAATTTCATGTTTTGTCTAGTACTTTCAGCAGAAGTACATAGGATGACTCTGGTTGAGAAAGAATGACCTCCCCCATGGGAAAAAAAACATGTAACATTTGTCCACAAATCATAAATGCAAAATTATTTGCTATGGCAAGTAGTTTGAAATCTTTAACTCCATGCACAGAATCTCAAGGTAGTGGCATCAAACATTACTAGGCCTTCAAAGTAGCTCATTGACAGAATTAATTACGTCCAATACTGGTTACTTCAAAGTGTTGACAAAATCTTCAAATATTTCCTGCACCAGCTAGCATCCTAATGTGCTTATGGAGATGTGTTTTAGCTAACATTCGTCTTGGACATAGCAGGAAACATATAAGTGGTGATATGGCAGGCTAAATCTTTTGCTTGGGGCCATGAAAGAAATGAATTAACATTATTTACCTGCTTGAAGATATGTATCAGTTTCCTTTAAAACAAATAACTACCAAATTGTGCCTCAAAAAGCAGAACGAGACCTTTCATATTCCCATTCTAGCAAGTTGTTACACAATTGCATGAGGTTTTCAGTTACAGCACTTCATTAGTAAGTGGAATCCTAATGCCTTTTCTGATTTTAGCAACTTTGGGTTTAATCCTGGATTTAGAAGAGCTCACTTACTATTTCCTCCTGCTATGTGGATGAATTATTCATGTGACTAAGCTGCTTGGTATCTCTACTACTTTTTTTTTTTTTTTTAGAAAATTATGACAGTAGTTCAGCTTATTTCTGTCATAGTAAGACCAAGGGACGTTATCAGTAAGCAGAGCTCATACAACTCAAATTCTTCTCCATTGGCTTTAATGCAATTCCCGTTTCCTGTCTGACCTGTTTATGTGGCTCTAGTTGAATTATTCACTGCACCCTAGGCACCTCAAGACATGATTTTGTTCATCATGATGAAACAAAGTCTGAGCATTTTCAAATTAAGTCCATCCCCACTAATCTATTGAATAAAATTTACCTTCTCTGTGATGAAGTTTGGGACAGCAGTGAGACTAAATCAGTGTATAATAATGTTTTTGTGCTAGGTGGAGGAGTAAGTGGAAGTAGCAGATCATAGAAAACCAACATGACATCCTTTCCTGTGACTACATCCATCAATTAACGCCTGTCACCAGTCAGTAATTCCTCAGTTCAGCAGGAGCCCAGTGTGGTCAGACAAGACGTAGATCATCATAGGTAAAAAACCCAAGAACACATTTGTATCCTTACCTTTAATTTTGATTTCAGCCACCACCAAATTAATTTTTTACCTACGTGTTGTAAAGAAGTTTTTGAAGTATTTGTTTCCTACAAATACATTGCTTATATATTTGAATCTCAAAACCTAAGATTTACTGAAACTTCCAAAATTGCAAGTTGAGCAAAATGTGACTGTTTCCTAATGAAATTTTCCTATTGTAATTTTCTTGGCTTCCAGTTACATTTTGCATTGTAAATTATGAATCTTGGCTAAAAACATTAATTTCCACTGCATACTACAGTTACAAGCCCACTGTCTCAGAAAGGTACAAGAAGGAAAAGATTTTTTAATTGAGTATTTACATTTCATTTCAATGACCTCTAGATGAGGGTTAACAACTTTTCTTAAAGATTTAGGTATTTCTGATAATATCACGGAGGTATGATCACTGCAGTGACAAAACTTCTGAACTGTAGACTACTGAGCAAATAATAAGCAGACACAAACTTAGACTAAAATGATATTGTTATGTCACAGTTTGCTCTCTTTATTATATTTTTTAATGCTAGGTTTTTCAGATAAAGGTTAATGTATGTACTGTAAATATTTCAAGGTAGAAATATTAGAACTTCAGAAATGTATTTAAAAGTATTTTAATGCATTAATATTTCTAAATAGTAACATAGATGAAAACATACCCAATATACAGTATCTATGTATATTTCTACTTATGTTAATGTAGGTTTTTCCCATTTTTTGATATAAGAATATAAAATCAGTAAAATAATGTGTGCAGATATTTACAGAGGAAAAAGTCTTACAACTTATAATTCCACCCCTTACTATCACCTGCAAACAAAGTACTGCCATCTTGTGTACATAAATTAGGCATGTGCGAGCCAGTCCATAAAATGATGCTATTTTTCTCTTATGAAGCACACCCACAACTGTGAATACAGTATTTTGCTTCATGCCAGGGATAGACACGGTTGCAGTCACACTCTGACTACAGCAAAAACAGGTGCAAGTAACATAAAAAGTTGACAAGAAATTTTTTTAGACTACTTCTCAATATTCATTAGAAGTAATCAATTTCAAACACACACACCCTTCAGACATCATGACTTGGGCATTCTATAGGATATTACAATGATTAGAAGCAGTGTGAATTTTCTATACACAGCTCAGCTTGATTTCAAGTTCAGATAATTAGCTATTATCAATTACTTGACAGTGTTTTAAAAACAGTAGCTCCTCTGTTAAAGTGAATTTTAATTTATTTTATTTAACAATATATAAACAAAAGTTGCTAATTGATAAATTACAAGAACAGCATTTCAGTGAAATGGATGCAACACAAAAGGCATCTTAAAATAATCCATAGAACTTTGTTACAGTAATATAATGAGTAATAATTTAGCATGATTGAAGAAACTGAGATCATGCTAAGCACTTGCAAGTGAGACAGAGCTAACTGAAACACATGTAACTCTTCAGTTGAATCCAGATTTCAAAACTTTTCTGTCCTTTAAGAACTCTGTTAGTGTGGGAATCAAGAAACAGACATAATTCTTGGCTACCAGTTGGCATCAGCTATAATAATTACCACCAACTCCCAACAGATTATTCCAAACCATTCTCATTCTCTTTTAGTATAAGAAATTATGAAAACACTGTCTGTCCCTGCAAAAATTACAACACTGATCACAGTAATCTCAGATCTTGGTTTCTTGTGTGCCTCTCTTGTGCCTCTCAGTTGGACACAAAAAATTTTTTGCCTTTTCCCCTTAGCCAGTTTCTTTTTGCCAGTGGTAACCTGGTGATTTCTAAAATGTCTCTACTTTTCAGCATGGCTTGTCTTTGTGAGAAATGCTTGGACAAAGCCAGATAACTTTGCCTTCACTGCCACCCTCTGGGCTCTGTACTTCAAAAGTAAGACTCCGAGTCGTGGCATAGAGATTTCAGGATGGTTTGACACGCACTATCTTGCACATACTTATTAAATATTGTACTGCCTACTTACACAGCACCTTTTTCCTCCAGAAAGATCTCTATCAAATGGCTTTACAGGTCTGTTGATTATATTGCAGCATAGATTTAAAACCAAGAGCCTTTAGAATCATTTTAAGCCTAGAAATAAAGATAAGCCTACACTACTACAAAACAATTATATAATCTAAATGTTCACATCTGATTTATGACTGCAGATGAAAACGTGTCCTGTCACTAAGAGCTTACCTTTCACATTCTTATTTCATTTACAAGTATCAAAACCTCACTGAAAACTGAACGTCCACAGGATTATTTTATTTTTATAATAAACATTTTTTTATTTTACCCACTTACAAAATTTCACCACCATAGGTTCCTATACTACATATATGCTTATGATACTGTTTATGAAAATAACTGAGAAGCTCAACTGTTCTTTTGTTTGGTTGTTTTTGGGTTTGGGCTGCTTTTTACACAAAAACAAAGAGGCAGGGTTTAATAGGAGCCTTGGGTGGCAGCACAGAAAGAGCTCTTGAGATGGAAGTCAGTGTCTCCATCCATTTCCTCTGGATGTCTCAGATAATCACCATGTGCTGTAGCAGATCCCCTGACAACAAGGAAGGCAATTAAATCCCTACAAAGGTGGCTGTAGTCTGAGATGGTTTGGAAGGGTTGGCAGGTAGAAGCCCCAGCTAACTGAAGAGCTGGAATGGGAACTTATTTATTCTTTTTCTTAACCATCATCTTTCCTCTCCAGGGTCCACTGTGTCAACTTACATACGAAATAATTTTCATTTGTACTCATCCAGACTAATTTTGTTTAACATGTGGAAAGTTTGAAGATTACTAAGGGTGAAAATAGTGATGCTTGTCAAACACAGTGGAAAAAGGATTTTCAGATTATTTTCACACAGTGGGAGTTTTTGATTTCTTACATAATCTGGAAAACTTCTTTAACCAGGTAGATTTATTAGAAAGCGTTATAAAATGAGAATTTATATCTGCAACTAACAACAAAAAGAAAAGCTAGGTAGACGGGTAATATGTAAGGAATTAAAATTTTTATCAAGAAATTCTCTAAGTATTGAAGTAATGGAGAAAAAAACAATGCATTGCAAACATCCAAGAACTTCTAAAGTATGTTTTTCCTCTTAGCATAACAAAATAAGAGTATTAGAAGAACAACAAATAAGAATATACTCCCTGGTTTATATATAACATGGTTCTAAACTTTGTTTATGCCTCATATAAAATTATACTGAAAACCCACAAATCCCCACTCAAATAACTCTTCATAGGCCTCTCAACCCAACAAGTTCAAGGAAGATAGAAGTGGCCACTAATCTTTACAAGCACTCAAGTTAGAGTCAAAGGCATATAAAGATTCTTAATAAGCTGTTCCTAAGGATTCTCAAACACTTCAGCAGTGGTCTTTGAAGACAATCACAATAATACAATTAACAATTTATTACCATACTTTGCAATCCCCTACAAACACACACTCTGGCATTCAATAGGAAAAAAAAACCAGATGAAAACAAATAATTTGTTTTACTCTTTCATAAAGGAGAGATATAATCCATGAAAAGCTTCCAAAACTGCAGACCCAGGTAAATAAAAACTGTAATACATAAATCAAGTGACAAAAAAAGGAAACAAAAAAGACTAAGACACCAGGGAAAGGGGCATTTCCTAATACAAAAATACATGAGCTAAATAAAGTTTTACATAGGAAAAAACACTCGAGGAAAAGAATGTTTAAAATAATGCCTTTGGAAACAGTACTACTAAAAATCAAAGATAAAACCAAGCATTTTAAGCTATGTGCTGAATCCACCAGTCAACAACCAAATGGCTACACTAGATCTTATGACTGCTGGAAAAATGCAATTGCATGTATCGTCAATGTAGACTTTCCCCTGTAATTACGTATTACATGCATGTATTTCCTAAACTGTGAGGCCTTATAAAAGATTTCAGAGTTATTTAAAAGACCTTACACAGGGCAAAAAATAGCTGCTCATGAGTCTTTCAGCTTGTTATAGATACTAAGCAAATATATGAATTAAAAAAAATATAACACCATAAAGCCCAAACTCACTATATGTAATTCCAGTGAGAAAAAAAAAATCTACCTTTAGGGAATAATGAAAATGGATTTACAGTTCTAATAAAGAAATTGTTACAAGTTAGATATCCTGAAAATAAAAAACAAAAAAAAGAAGACTTTTAAATGTTGAATGAAGTTCTTAATACAGTAATAGCTCATGTTTGTAGAAAGTAATTTGAGCTGAGTATTAACTCTACGTTCGTACACGTGACTAGATTTGCAAATAGACACACAGCTCCCCAAGCATCTTTATGAATAAAGGCCAGATAAACATGTACGACAATGTATCGTCATTAAATATTTAATTTTTTATTGAAAATGTAAGTTGCTACACAGTAAAATGGAAGAATTTGTTAAATGTGACAAGGAGCCAAAAAAACCTCCTGAATGTGCACAAATGAGATGCAAAACTAAACTTATCTGAAGAATTTTATATGAAAGTTGCCTTCCTTTTGTATTTATCTACAAGTGAACCAGGCAGAGAGACTTTACATTTCAGTTTGAAACTTAAAAAATTGCAGAAAACTGTTGCATAACTGCACCCTGAGTGAGTTTCTACCGTCACTCAGTTCAAAAGTAAGATTTCCTCCTAGTCCTTCAGAAAGATGTCTCAACACTCCTCCAAGCCTTTCTTGCTGACACTCATGTTTCAGAAAACTGTAGCAGTGTTTAGTATTCAGGAAAGCAGCTGAAATTCTGACTCCTAAAACATCCAACAGGAATGCAGGAAACAGAAGAAAATCAGTCCAGTCTTCCAGAATAGGTGGGAAGCTCAAAATAAATGATAGAGGCTGCTATCTGTAGCAGATCAAAGGGCTTCAAGCCATGAATTAGAGGTTGCCTGCTCCATACAGATAACCCTTACATGGAAGGATGAGCATCCTTTAAAATCCTCAGGAAAAGTCAGTAAAAATCAAGATTCCAAATGAACCTCAGCACATTGTGTATCATACATTTAGACATGTGTCATAGCCAATAATAGTTTACTGCAGAAATAAATACGGCAAATATTATTTGCCTTCTACATATGGCTTTGCTATAAAAAAAAAATCACAGCCTCAACATCAGTTCATTTATTTCATATAGGAAAAATACATACTCTTTGCTCTTTCTGCAACAAAAACATCAATGCAATTCCTTTTAAGTGTATTGAAAGCAGATGCTTCAGCACTCTATTTTTTACAACTAAGATAAAATATGTTGCCTTATGTATAAAAATAGGAATATTTCTAACAGTGTGGTTATTTGCCAGTTGAACTAAATAGAAAACCTCTTTATAGCAGCAGTTCAAGAAAAAGAAAATTAAAGCTAATTCATCTTACAATGCCAAATAGGGGAACACTCTTGCGCCAATTTTCATTAATTTCTGATATCATAAAAATATATTTATATTTAACAGTACGGTGGCTATTGTCAGAAGTCAGGAATGCTCTTTTCCAGTGGAAAGAAGAATTAATAAACCCTCAGTACTGTCTCAAACTGTATTTGAGAATAGGACTGCCTTTCATTAGAGGAAGCCATATAAAAGAAAACAAAGACCGTCAGAGAAATCTATTATGCTAAGGAGATCCATTTTGCCTGAAGCTGGTATTGAAAACATCTTGTTTTCAGTGTTTCATGGTAAACCCATAGAAACATAGTAAGTTTCAAATAGTTCAGGGTACATGGAAAAGCATTACCTGAAAAAACTGGGGTATCTATCAACAAAAGTTTACTTTTATATATTTTTCATCAAAGCTGTTGAAGATTTACAGCTATATTGAACTTTGTGTTTCAAATAAGACATTTTGCTTTAGTCAGAACACTACTAGAAAACTAAAAATTACTCCTGACATCTTGTCAAAAATATTTGCAGCACTATTTTCTCACAGATTTTGAAGAAGAAATTGATTTTTTCCTTTCATCCATCCATTATGCAAGTGTTTTGGTCCTAACAATCTAAATTTTTTCCAACATCACAGAAAGAATGGACACAACTCACACTTTTACTCCCACACTCAATTCTAGTATTGCATTCCATACTCTGAGGCAAAGATCCTTTGGCATATGACTTGGGGCACATGTCCTATGCATATCTTCATCTCTATTGTCTTTTTTTTTTTTTAACTGGCTTTTTTGTTTGATTTCAAACACTTTTTGCTTCATTACCAGAAAGGAGAACAATGTCTCCAGCCACAGCCGGCTCAGAAAGTGTAAGGATAGAAGTTATCCATCTAAAATGCCAGGCTACAGTAACCCATGAGAAATGTACTACATATACCCAGGTACTACATGTACCAGCACCAATTATTGTTGGTAGCATACAAAATAATAATATCTACACAGGAATACGGGATAAAACTGAAAGCCACTGAAGACACACTAGAATTAACCAATATGAAATACTTTCTAACACAATCAGAGTCTATGTTGCAAATAAAGGACTCTAGACCTTCATCTAGAGACCTCAGTCTGTTTAAGAATCATACTGGAAAAGGAAGCATCCTGGATTACTATCTCCTTCCATCAGGGCTAAAGGGTCCCCAATGTATAAATATGCTGAATGCCATCCTTTCACTTTTTTAACTATTTGGCCATGCCAACGAGTTAAAAACATCCAAAAAAGCAGCTGACTCTTTTCAGCTTTTGATCAGCACACTACTGAGGCTGCTGTATTCTCTTCTTCTCACCTTATCACCTGGCTGTTTGCCCTTTCTTAAACAAGCTCTGGAAGAAGCTACTCAGTTCTATGATTCTATGATATGAAGTGGGTTAGAATAGAAAGATGAGGAAGATAACTGCTGACAAATCTTCCTGACAGACATATAAAAAAAGAATTCCACAATTTGACCTCCAGGGCCTCATGGATTTACTCTGTTGCTGGTTCAGATTCATGATGAATGATCAAGAAGTTTCTTCTGCACAAGCAAAACCAAGTATATAGTTCATCCAGCTTCATACTGGGATGAGCAAAACTACTTGTCTATGCTCTAATTAGCTGTAACCTAAAGAACAATTAAGTGGCTCTTTCCATAAAGGAGTATGGAAAACCATCCATTAACAACTCAGACAAAAGCCATCAAATGTTCAGATCCTACAGGAGGAGGAGAAACTATTTTCTTCTTTCATGAGTCTTAGACAGTCTACAGAAATCCTTAGCACTGCAGTCAAAAACCTCAGGTCTGTCAACCATCTTGACTTAAAAGTCTGAAGAATACAGCTTGTTGGTAGACTAGTAAAACTGCCTACAAAGAAACTTGGAGCATATCCGAATTATAGCTGAAATTATCCAAGCCAAAATTAATAAAATAAAAGCTTCTAAATATCAGACAATGAAAAGTACATTACTATCTTAACAGATAATTGCAAGAAAAAGAAGGTACCAGAACAAAACAATTACAGTCCAATTGCAATATCCTTTCTGCAAAATATAGCATATTCACTGCCAAAGAAGCAGAGAAACACTCAGTCTACAGGTCCCTACCCTTTAGCAACTCCTCTAAAGGCCTGTTATACAAGTGAGTCTTTGGATTTGAAAGCTACCTCAACTCTTTGCACCCAAGTTCCTTGCAGTCCCTGGAGACCACAGGTGTCAACTGTAAATCTGTTCCTTCGAAAAAACATAACAATGCATAATATTAAAATATTGAGGGTTAAGAACTGAAGTAATTTGAACACGAGGTTAAAAGATAAGCCATGTAAGCCAGCAAGAACCTCACGTGGTTTAACATGCTGAAATGTTCCTAGACTGTCTTTGATACCAATTTAATGTCAAAACCTGCCTCTGGAGGAAGTGTTACTGAGGTTCTTGTTAATAACAGATCCCTTGGGGTGGAGTAGAGTGAAAGGACACTGAACAGTGCTGTGTTTTCACTTTAGCATGAGATTCATGCTGATAACACAGTGATGCTTTAGTTGTTGCCTAACTGTGCTTACCACAAGTCAAGCTCTGCCAGTGTGGAGGTGCACAGGGAGCTGGTCGGGAGCATTGCCAGCAGAGCTGACCCAAACTGGCCAAAGGGATATTTAAAGCACAGAATGTCATGCCCAGTATACAAACCAGGGGAAACTGATCAGGAGGGGCCCAGCACTGCTGTGGAACAGGCTGGGCATTAGTAAGTGGTGAACAATGGCATTGTGCCTCACTTCTTTCTCTTGGGTTTTATTTGTCTCATTTTGCTGTCTCTCTTTTTATTACAATAGGAATAATGGAACAGCAGTAATGTAGAACACTACTACTACTACTCTTACTGCTGCTATTTTATTTCAATTATTAAACTGTTCTAAAATCATCCCTGGGGTTTTGCCTTCCTTCTGATTCTCTTCCCCATCACATGGTGGGAGTACCTGGGGGTGCAAGCTGCATGCTACTTAGTTGCTGACTGGAGTTTAGGCATGACTATTTTCTACTTTTATACGGTAAATTGGGCATATTTTTTGTACACCACTACTACTTAAAATGCACCCCAAAGCATTTAAAGTGAGATAAAGTTCATAACCCAAAAATTTTCTCTATGCAGAAGTCAACCAGATGAGCATGGCAAATGTATCATGCAAATACTTAGTGAAAAATATCCCAACCTGTCAGGAATCCTCAGTTCACTGAGTTAACCAAAACCAGTGATGATTCTCTGATATTTCAAGAACTGCTACAAGTACTCTGCATGGAAGTCCTTTTCAGGTGAAGGTGACATACCAAACAGATGCTTGAGTATAACATGCTGGTTGATTTGAAGGGCTCTCTATTACTCTGGACATATTTGCATGGCCAGCATGTTACTGAGAGAAGCATTCCCTCACTTAGACAAACCAGCATCTCTGGGAGATGACTGCCTGCAGCATGGCTCCAGCATAACTGGGTCTATTCCCCAGAAGTAACTGTGTAATACAAGTCCCTCTTTGTCACAGTGAACAGAGGTATGAGCTGCTGAAACTCATAGTTAGAAAGCATTGGTTACTTGGCTAATCTGGACAGGTTTTTAGCTCTGGGGCTTGGTGATCATTTCCATTTATTGTCAAGGGAGCAGTTAACTACAAATGCATTTGTTAAATTAATGCATCTCTGAAAGCTGCTGCAGCTGACTCAATAATGTGTAAACTCAACCCCTCAAAACATACAGACATTTTGTAATATAGTCTGCACAAACCAAAGGAAAAATATTTTCTAGTAGGACATATTACACAAATGGTCACATTCAGAGTAAACATCAAATATGCATGTGCTTTCACTAATTTCTGTGATCTGAGAAATGCTGCCTTTTCTCATTTATACCTCAATAAGCCTTACCATCAATAAAATAAAATAGCTGCACAGGAGACTGGGAAAAAAAATCTGAAGGAAAACAGCAGTTCTGTTCAACTTACTTGGCTGTTAAAAATTCCAACCATAAAGCATGAAGAGAAAGGGCAACCAGGTGTAAATGTGATATATTCTCATTTCTGGTCAAGGGATAATGCACTCACTTTCTCACCCAGACAGAGATGTTACAAAGGGCCAGTCTTGCCATAAAGACTGTACTGGTTAATACAGATTATACAGGTTAATACTGGCTTACACATTAATCATCAGAAAAATAATTTACATGTATAACTTTTTTTTTAGCTGTCAGTTACAGAACAGGCATGAATGATTATTAACTTATTACAGAACACATTAAAATAAAATAATATTGAACTGTGATCAAGCTAGAAAAAAAATCTAAGAAATAATACCAGAATATAGACTCTTGTAGATGAAAAAGTGCTTATATAAGCTAAAAGCATCACTGGAATTTCAGGCACGTGTTTGTACAACAGACATCAAAATGAAAAATTTTAATACATTTCAGTTCTCCACTCTCACAAAGTAAAAAGTTATTTAGATCCCTGCCTTGCAACACATCATTACAAATATCTGGAACAGTAGCAGAAAATCTGCAATCCTACACTTTGGATCTATCTTTCATACATTGCTGAGAATGCAACAGCGTTCAGAAACTGCCCCACTGAATATTGGTGTGAGTTACTCTGGGAAAGGCTACATATAAGGTATTATATGATTTTATCCCATGTCAGAAGATTAGTCAAATTTTTAAATGTTTTTTAAAATTTGCTTCAATATAAACAAAAGAAGAATCACGTAGGAAAATCAATAGAGACAATCAATAGAGGGTACAGAACTCTTATGGTCCAAATGATTACCTGAGACAGATACTCTGCTCATCAGTGCTAAGAAAAAAACCAACAAAACACATATTGTACAATAAAAAGACCTAAATCTTTCTTTTTGGTGAATAAAATAGTGGCTGCTCTAAAAACAACTACTTTATGACAAAAGATGGAATTTCTTGAACTTTCTGCACTGCTTAAAAAATAGAACGCAGAATTCCGTATATCCACCCTAATTTTCTCAATTTTAAGTGACTTTTTAATAATGACTTGATTATCAAGCAATTCATATAAAGATTATTTTTTCAATCACTGAAAGCCCATGAAAACTAAATGGTATAATCAGTGTTATTTACGCTCACATGTAGAAAGCCCAATAATTTGCTTATTGGTCTGATTAAATCTTTAAAGTGTAGACATAAAAGAATGCATAAAGGATAAAAAAATCCACTGCTTGCCATACCCTCTCTTATATTGTCATGATTATAAATGTAACTTGAAAGAAGGACAAGAAAAATATAAATCATAGAAACATATTATTATGTGACAGAAAAAACATAAAATAGAATTAGAACTAATTAAAATTGAGCCTATAGAAATGTATGACATCAGATTTACAAGAAGTAAATCTGACCTTCAGTTAATAGTAAAACTATTTTAATCCTGTAACTGTATTTTTGATGTATCTGTTATACCTGATTCACTGAAAACATATGAAAATACTTTTTAGATAAGGCATTAAATGATTAAGCTCTGTTCTAGCAGACATTGGTTCTAAGGCCACCTCACTGGGTAAGGACTGGAAGTTTTCTTTGAGTTTTTTAATGACAGATATTATAAGCAAATCCACATGGTAAGATGGTTTATTTTCTATTTTTAATAAAGCTCCTTTTAAAAATCTGGATACCACAGCTGTTTGATTATTAAGTGCTAATGGAAGTGATTTATTAGAATCACTATCTGAAAACATTTTTCATTCATAAATTTAATTCCTGTGCCAGTAATACTTTAATTCATTTAATTTCAAGGGACTAAAGACAATTAAACCATGAAAGAACAAATTATGGTGATGAATTAAAAAATACTAAAACAAAACACCTACCAAAACACCAAGCATGAAGAAAATATTAAGAATAAACATGCAAAAAAAGGCTGCATTTTTTTAACATAACTATTACAATACTTCATTTTTATTTTTCAAAAACCCCATGATTTCTCCAACATAAAGTAAGCACAAGAGAGCTGCAGTCAGCACCACATAGGCACTCCCTTGGCACTCCAAACAAACAAGCAAACAAATTAAACCAGGAAAATTATGAAGTTTTTAATTTCAAATGCTGTCAACTCTATAAATACAACGTAAATACTTTAAAAAAAACCAAAAACAAATACCAAAACCACCACCCAAATCCTATTTTAAAATAAAATATTGTATTTGTTCAGTGTTATAGACCAATGAGAGATTACAGCTGTTCCAGTTATCAGCTTGGCAACCACTGGTTTCGTAAGTAAATTAGTTTGAACTGATCAATGATGGTAGAAACATATCTGAAGAATAAATATTAAGTCCTGATTTGCCTTGTGCTTGCTCCTACAGCCAGCTTCCCTTTAGCAGAGACTCAGTCTCTGTAGTTAATGCTTACTTGTGCCTGCATTTCATTCAAACCACAATAAAATCATTCATAGTCCATTTTTGTTTACTTATTCATGAAATGCTTAATACTGAAAAGCATTACAAGACAGAGTAATGCACAGGAAGTTTTCCAGGGATCTTGACCACTTTTTCATTAATCTACAAAACAAGATTTAGAGAGACAAAAACATATCCAAGCTGTTCCCTGTCCTTTCACTGACATGATTTGCAGATGAATCCATAAACTCCCATCAACAGCACAGAAAGAAAACACACACGCCCCTACTAATTTCATCAATTTACCTGACCTCTAACAATCCTAGATACCCATAGTAGTAACAATAAAGTATCCCTTCCATACCTATTTCAGTGTTTAAATTGATGATTACCAAAAGCACTTATGGGCAGCAATATACAGCAAGAATTGCCTCCCCACAGCCTTTCCAATGCTGCAAATCAGAAAAACAGGAACAGAACACAAGGCAATAACCTGCCACAGCGCCAATATGAAGTGTTAGGACACAAAGCATCAATAATAAAGAAAAACTTTTATAACGAGAGTAAATCTGACTTGCCTCAACAACGTACTTAAATGAACTTGCTGTTCCTTGGTGTGATTTTCTCCAAGAAACTGCATGTGTCCTTGTAATTGTTAAGGACCAGAGATCAACTAAATAGCTGGTTTTGCAACTTCCATCATTAAAATGTTAACCATAAACTATTTCATATCTCTTCAGAAAACTACTTTCTCTTTTGTGTATTTCCTTCCTATGCCATGAGCACCCCAGAGAATACAGTACTTCTAATGGTGAAAAATAATGCAGGAGTCAGTCAGTTGGTTCAAATTTTTCTTAAAAGACAGTTTTGTCCCCTTCATATTTGCAGAAAACATCTTTTCTAAGAAATCTAAATAATTTTAAGTGCATACATAGTGACTCTGTGCAGGGAACACAATCTTGATGGATTATGCAAATTTTTGTTACTTGGTCCTCAATTTGGGATGAACAATTCTATCAATTGTATTTTTCACACAGGGGAAGAGGAGATTTTGTTTAAATTTTAGGATGTATTTAAAGAGATATGTAGATATACAATCACATTGAAAACATACCTCCAATTACTTTGTCAGATTTACTTAAAATATTATTATATGGACTTTTGCACTAGAAATAAAGCTATTTAAAATTTACTATCAAGATGTGAAATATATAATGAACAAAAATCACTATTAATCATATCTAAAAATATTAAAAAATGCTGTTTTGTGGACTTTAACCAAATCTAATGCTCATCTGAACACATCTACCCACATACTCTCTGTAAATAAAAAAGCTCTGGAGCTTTGTCCTAATAATTTTCTAAGAAAATGTAAACAATAAAAACGCAATTAAATATGCAAACTCCCAAAATAAAAAAACAAGTCCAGGTTCTCCCAGCAGAGCACAGTGAAGTGCAGATGTAGACAGGGCTCCTTGGGAGGACAATCAGCCACTGTGCTGGGCTACAGTAATGCAGGAGATCCCTTGCTTACCTGGAGCACTGCACTGTGTCATATAAATATAGACTTCTCCAGCATTTAGTTACAAATTGCCATGCTTTGATAGCTGGCACCCAAAGAGAAACATCAGGTGAGGAACTATAAGCACAGATACAACCAACAGTGTTTGAATCCTGGCTTCCTGCTTGCTAATTTGATTTTGATAAGCATGAACTGGTGTTTTCTGATGAGAAGGTGTGCCATGTTGCCTGTTCTGCTGATGATCTTGGGCATGATGACTTTGCCTCAGTACAGCTCTCAGTTCTTATCACAATTGGACAAATTGTTTTTTCAATCTTCCCATCCTAACCCAGCTCTGTCCTCAATATTTTAATTGCATTTAAATGCAGTAATTTAAAAACAAAAGTAGTTTTTCACCTGTTTTTGCTTCTCCTGGTAATTTATGTGTAAGAAGAGTGATTTGCATTTCATACTGCAAATACTAAAAAACTAGGAGAATTGTTTTTAGTTTTCTTCCACTTTCTCACAACCCAGGTGCAGAAAATCACTGCTGTACTGCTGTGGGTGTAGCAAAAAGGGGTGGGGGGGAAGATCAGAGGGGAGAGAAAGAGAAAGAAAATAGAAGGGTGAAGGCAGAGGAGAGGGATGAAAGTGAGAGGGAGGGAGGGAGTCTATCTGATACGAAAATGGAAACGGAAAGGTTGACAGCAAGAGTAGCAGCACATATTTAATAGATTTAATATATTATTAACAACTACATGACTCAATAATTCTGATTACAAGCTTTTTAGACACTTGTCCTGATCCACAACACAGGTTCAGGTTTTCCAAAATTTACTTTAAAACATCCCTGCACACACAACTGACAGCAAAACTTGTATTAATCACATCCTTCTCCTTTTTGATTATGTAGATGAACTTTGTATTTTACGCATGGTAAAAAACTTTAAATCCTATTCTCCCACTTTTCCTAACTCACAGCATGCTGAGAAGTACTTAAGAGTTCACTGGCAAGCTTTCAATAATTAAATATATTTTATTACTCATGAAACTATAATAAAACCAAATTTCATCTTTCTTTCTAAATATATAAAACATGTTTTCTTTCTAAATATACAGAAATTTAGACTCCTCTTCAAACTAAAGCAGAGAAAAATGAACAGGGATTTTTGTTCCTGCTTTAGTAAAGATAAAAGCAAACAGAACAAAGTCTGGTGAAATTTTTCAACTTACTACAGACTAACCGAGAGCATGATACAAGTGAATCTTGTTCAGCACTGTATTAATAAAACTAAGATGTGAAAGGCACAACTGAGGTGCTTCATGCTGCCTTCTGCTTGCAGCTCAGGAGACCCATTTTCAAAACAGACAAAATCAGCTCTAGATAAGACTTCAGCATTTAAATGTCAGGTTGAAGGTATTGGGCTTAGGTGATCTGATTCAAAGGCTAAGATGAAAACATGCAACAGATTCCCTGTGTGTCAAATGAAGCTATTAAAAAAGACACTGATATATTGTTCTGCATGATCTCTGCAAGGAAAAAAAAAAAAAAAAAAGATTTGTAATAAAGACAGCTCTCCTTGTGTTCCCCCACCTTACTGTCAGAACAGTGGAATGCTAAAACAGGTTTCCTAGGAAGCAACATGGTATAAAAGGTTAGACATAATTTTGGATTGGTGTCCTAGTACTGCCTCAAACAGAGAATGAATTTAAAGTAAATTATTGGTCTTCCAGGTTTACACTGCTATGATCCTATAATTTTCATAAATTTCTAATTTCTTATTTTTTAATTTAACCTTTAGAAACTTAGTAACTGCTTTCTGCCTTCCTTTACTTATCATGCAAAATGATGCCTGAAAGTACCTTTGTAAACTTTATTGAAGTGCAATATATTCATTCTTAAATGCATTTAACATCTGAAAAAACTTTCCTTGTTTAAATTCACAAAAGAGTTCAAATCTGTACATATTTTTCTCCTTTACAAACTAAAGGAATATTAAAAATCAGTGTAATTGTTTTTGAAGAAGCAAACATTCTTTTAATTAAATTAAATTTTCAGAAAATGTCAAATAAACTGAAAGATAAATACATTGATTCTAAGAAGTTAAAGCTTTCTATTTTAAAATAGTATTTGGAAATCAGCTAATGGACGAAACCAAAGTAACTGTGCACCAATTTGCAAATTTTTTACTGGTTTAGTTAGTCTTTCTTTTGCCAACTGACAGATACACGTTAAAAAACATACACAGATCCATCAATACCAGGGTAGCTGAGTGACAGATCAGCACTGTTCGAGTAACCCACAATCAATTCCTAATTAACATAAAAGATCTATCACAAACAATGGTTTGTCATAACTTGGAATGAACACCACTTGGAGGAAGAACTAACACACACATACCCACCTCCTTATCTGATACTGCCTGCATCCAATTTAGCATTTTTTGTTTCCAGCTCAGTTCAAATGAAGTGCTCTCACAGGCTCTTGTTCCCCCATAGTAAAAAATCCTCCAGGAAGGATGACTGAGCCACTTGGTGCACAGACATTTTTTTAAGGCTTTGAACACCTCTTGGCTTAGGGATTTCAGTGATCAAATTTGTGATGCTTTCTCTTTCTTCCAGTTTTACTTATGGTGGTTCCAATTTCTTATTATTTGTTATTACTTCCTCTGTTGGTGGGTAACTGCTGATGACTCTCAAACTTCCTTCCTTCTTCCTTCATTCTCCTATGCTAGTCTGTTTTGCAAAATAGAAGTCTGAATCTACACAGTATTATTCAAGGGAGATGGCAATACTTTATTCTGCATGCTGTCTTCATTACTTACAGTCAGAGGTTTCAGTTCTACATTGTCTCCTCCTTGTCTCTATTCACAGAAACTGTTAAATGTTGACTTGCTTGTTTGGTACACTATTCTCAACACACATGCTACAAAGTACCACCTTCTGTCAAATTGTATTGTCCTTCCAAACAGGAAGGACAATAATGAAATTATAAGCCTCCTCCTTATTGTTTTTGTCTTTGTCTTTTAAGAATATCATGAAGATCTACTTAATATGGATGTTGAATACCTCTGAAAAATAACTTCCCATCTTTTTCACCAGCAGCACTGGGTACTATACCTTTTTTGTATCTTTCTCCTTCAGTTCCCATCAGACTTTCCTATACTTCTTATATGTATGTGATGACAATTCTGTACCTGTATGCCAAGCAGCCAATCTCTTCTGTTTTCACCCAGTGAGCCAAAAACTCTTGCTCCAAATTCTTGTGTTGTGACCCATCTTACATCAGTGAAGCCTTTGGGGAATCCTCTTCCTGGAGATGCTAACAGTGCCCTTTCCCATCTTCTCTAGCACAATGTCACAGGGGAAATGAACAAAGTCAAACAGTTGTCCTGCAGTTACTGTAAAGGTGAGGGAGCAAACAGCAGCCTTTGATGACACCTTCCCCAACAGGCAGCACCTTCCTCCGGCAGCAACTCCTGCAAGGCACTGAAGTGAGGATGGCAGAGGGAAAGCAAGGGCAATGTGAAAAGGTGCTCTGCTCAGGTTTGTTTGTCAGGTATGTTTCATAGTGAGTTAGTGTACTTTCTGCATCTGTTTGATGAAGATAAAGTTTTTAAAGGCTGGAATAATGTGTTGGGTTTTTTTGGTCTTGTACAGCTTTGAGCAAATCATCACCGCTTAAATATTTAATATCAGCCATCACAGCACCAACAAACAATGATAAGTGCACTCTATGGATACTGAATCTCTTCATAGGGTCCACCAGAAGTCATTAGGTGTCCTCCCCCATAAATATTTAATAAAGATTTGATTTCCAGGCACTTTCACTGTCTAAAATGTTCTCTTGAAAAGCCTGTGAAAGCACACAATTGTTAAATAAAGACCAAACGGGGAGGGATATTACTTCTGCACTTTACAAAGTTTGAGCACTTTATGTCAAATGATACATGGTGTTATTACAGCTCTGTCTTGAGTAATGATTTTAATTTTATATTTCATCAACAGACACTGACCATTGTGTTGCTAGTAGAGGGTTAGAAGTGACTTATCTGGTTAATATTTTAGACAGAGGTAACCATTCTGCAGTTTACATGTTAGAAGGGTAAATGGATGCACCAGATGTACAATTAAGAGAAGAGAACATGAGGTGGCCTTTAACCAATATTATTTCTAACATTAACTCTGGTGTGGGGATGAAAAGTCATGCCCAGGGAAACCTGAGTAAAATCAGGATTTTATTGTTTTGCAGAAACATAGTGAACATCAAACGTAACTGTAACTCAAGTGCATATCTGAAAAACATGCACGATCTTTGGGTAACATTGCTTTCGATCAGAGAAAATGGTATTACTCTATTTTTTTCTATTTATAAATCAGTGTGATACTCTTAGGCATGATGGTATGGGAATATCCACACCCAGGGATACCTCAAGCATTTTAAATTTAAGAAACATAGAAATAAATTATTTTCATATTTATTTTTATCTTCATCTGCACTGTGTATGAATGTTTAAAAGTTTGAAGACAATGTCTCTGAAGGGGTTTCTGAACACAAAATAAATGAAACTACTTAGTTAATATCACATTAGGGCTTCCCTAATTATGTTTATTACTGAATAGCTATGGTACTCAATAACAATAAACACAGTCATTCTGCTTTCTATCCCCCCATTTACTGTAACTTTCAAAAGTTTTTTTTTTAAATTGTCTTTCTTGCTAGTTCTGTTGCATGAACAGCACAAGCCGTTAAGAGCATGAACACAAGCCATTTAGAGCATCCTCTTCAAGGCAAGGATTTATCCCTTGAAGCTTTAAGGAGGGATAAAATGAAGACACTGACTTGGGTGGGTTTCTCACAGGCAGAAGCTATTAGAAGAAACTCATTACAAAGTAGAGGAAGAGAGGGCAGGAAGATTGCCAAAAAAGATTTGGAGCCCTGGTAGAAGGAAGGCTGGTAGACCTAGAGGTGACTGGAGGAAAAATGTCCCTGCCTATGCTGACAGCTCCTTGCTGACAGATCCCTCTGTTCCTCCCTAATAACTTCACTGAATTTGATGGTCTTCACTACAAGCAAATATAAATTCTTACAGCCTAGCTGAAACACGTTTTGCCTCCTCACAAGCACATACACTAGATAACATTGGAATTACCCAGTACATTGAAACTATTTGAGTCACTCTGTGCCCTGCTGTTCGTCTGTATATTTCATCCTATCTATCAAATTCATCATTCAAATTTTATGCTCCATAGGTCAAATACGTGACCTCTGCATGCTCTTTAAGGCTAATAATAAAGATAAAAGCAGTATAAAGTAAAAGTATGAAAAGACCGTATCTGCTTTGAAGGTAAGCAAACATGTTTCTGGGAAAGAAAAGAGTAATGACACGCTTCCATCTCCAGGTAAAACTCACTACCCTTGTTGAGTGCCATGTGGAAATGTGACAAGCCACAAGTGTACCAGTTCACCCTCAACAGCCTCTCGCCTGCACCCTGAGCACGGCAGGGCAGTGTCTCTGTGCCAATCACCCCCTGGCACCTTGCTGTGCCACAGGCACCTGAGCAAGGCCCCAGGATGCTGCACCATGACTGCTGCTGCATGGAGCCCTGTTCTGCACCCACAGCAGCATGAGCCTTGTCCACACAGGCTGCAGTACTGCTGTACAACTCTGTAACATTCCCTCCTGCCCCACCAGTGATCCTGCTACGCTGTCTACTTGGGAATCAATTTCTCTGGCAGGGATGCTCTCATTAATAGACAAAAGGTTATTTTAGAAACCAGGTTTGTAGAAATATGTTGAAGCACTGGCAGTTTACTAACCATTGTTATAAATCTCTGGTTTTACACAACTAAACAAGAATATATAGTGTTTAAATGTATAGACACACTTTTGATCCTTCACAGTGTCTTTGAACTCTAAAACAGCTGAAATTGTCCATTAATACATTTTTACAATCCAGTCTCTGTAATCTCTAATTCCTAATTTCACAAAGTTTAACAAGATAGAACTTGCATTATCTTAAATAACAGTGCAGAAAAAAAAACTTATGCTACAACTGAGTTATTGTTTGAAACACGTATAGCTTAGTTAGAAACCACTTACTGTATCATTGTTTAGCCATATTGACTGGTTTGTTGGACAGATCAGTTTTACTGTGCGACTAAGACGCTCATAATGGGTTTATTTCATTTATAATTTAATTCCACATTTTGATATATGTAAAACATCCTGAGGATATCCTTTACATAACATTAAGGGCCTCTAAATTCAAGTAGAACGACACCCACTTATTACAATCCTGTATTATCTAATGGCAGAAACCTTTCAATAACAAACAATTTCCACTTAAAAACTGATTGCTATCTGAGTGTATAAGAAAAAGAAACTCCTATAAATAAGCACATTTTTCAAAAAGTGTTATTTTAAGATTGAGGTGGAATATTCTTCTATATAGGTATTCTAAAATTAAGATTCAATAGCATTTTATTTCTCAAAGCAATTAAATACAGATTATCTAGTATGAGAATTTTAGTTTTGCCATTTTCATAGAACCCCAGTAAAGTACTCAGTGAATGCACTATGCTAGGCTGAGAAATGCATAGAACATTTGCTATGAATCAACTTCAGGGAAAAAAACAATTATCTACAATCTCTTAACTGAAAAAAATGCTTCTTTTATTATTTAGGAGAGAATTACTACATTTACTTTTACATTAAAAAGAAGATGCATTAACATATGCTATGTTAAAGATGAATAATGGCTTTCTTTGGGAAATGTAAATTTATGACACTTTACTAATGATGGAATCAAAGGAGCTTTCTAGCTGTATTTTCACAATATTAGGGCCATCTTGCACAGTTACTTAATAATTATTTCATATAGATTCCATTAGAGAGATCAGCCCCATCAGAAACTTTCTGCTACCTTGAATAAAACGCCACATTCCTAGTTATTTAAGGTTCTCCATCACACCGAATCAGGCTACTGGTTTCTGATTTTGGAGAACATAGAATCACTTAGGTTGGAAAACATCCTTCATGATCAAGGCCAACCACTAACCCAACACCGCTAAGTCCACTAGTAATCTATGTCCCACATGACACATCTGTATGTCTTTAAATTCCTCCAGAGATGGTGGCTCCACCACTGCTCTGTGCAGCCTGTTCCAATGCCCAACCAAACTCTCCCACGAAGAATTTTTACCCAATATCCAATCTATGCCTCCTCTACCTCCAGATGAGACCATTTCCCCTTGTCTGTCACTTGTTAGCTGGGAGAAGAGCCTAACCTGGCTACACCTTTCTCTCAAGCAATTGTAGAGATGATAAGGTCACCTCTGAGCCTCCTCTTCTCCAGGCTTTGCCCCCCCAGCTGCTCCTCATCCCAGACCCTTCCCCAGCCCCTTTGCCCTTCTCTGGCCATGTTCCAGCCCCTCAGTGTCTTCTTCTGGTGAGTGTCCCAGAACCGGAGACACAATTCAAGGTGGTGCCTCATCAGATAGCAGTGAATAAGATTTTCTATGCAGTAAGCTGTGGTATTTTCTTATGCTGTATCTCAAGTGGGTTTTAAATGGTGTAAGTTATGGTAGTAACTCTGGACATAAATGTTATTTTTGTCCTGAATATAATTTTCTGACTTATGAGATAGAAAAGTAATTTTCAACTTCTAAAACACCTAACTTTATGGAAAAATAAAAAAGCAAGCGAACAAACCACTAAAAAGGTAACATGAGCACCATTCAGTTGAAACCATCTGAAGTACTGAAGTACACCAAGACTGAGCCAGTATGTTCTATTTCATTGGAAGAACCTGCTGAAGAACAACATTGTGAATCAGGCTTTTTATGAGAAGCGGGATTTGAATTGGCTGACCTGATGCTTCAGTCAAGTGCAGAAGACAACAGGGAATTCCCAAAGGGTTTGTAATGTGCTTGCACCTATTTTTGACCAAGCAGGCAACTGGAACTGAGGCTTTTTAAGACGCATTTTAAGTAGAGGGCTGAGAACATAAAGTTGAAGTCAACTAATGAAAGTGATCTTGAAATAAGATTTCCAATCAAAGTCACTCTGAATTTGCTAGATTTCAAGATTTGAACATAGTAGTCTCCTCTTTTTTTTTTTTCTCTCATTTTCCAGTCATTAAGAATACAAAATTCTGGTGAAACAAAATTTAACAGAATTAGGAAGAATGACAAAAAAACCCTGTTGTAGACAAAGCAAAACTCTTCAGGCTCTTAAACTCAGAAGTTATTTAAAAGAAATGGATACTGTATCAAATGTGTAATCATAATGGCCTGAGAATTTAGGGACAAAATCAGAAAGGACCAAGCACAAACTGAAACAAAATCGGCAAGGGGCAAAGAACAATACAAATTATGCAAAAAGTATGCCCAGTAGTTAGAGGAAAACCTGGGAAAAGATTGCTATATCATTCTACTGCTAAAGAAATCAGTCAAAATGTGATTCTGAAAGATGAGGAATAAACGCTCTCCTTTACTTCTGACTCACTAAACTTCACCAGAGGGTTAACTCAATTACAACAATTAAAAAGGAATGACCTGGATGATGGACTAAAATCTCTTTAAACCAAAAAGAAATCTTGCTCCTCATCAGTGGTGACGTGGTCCTCAGTTGGAGCAAGAAAGATCCAGATAATGTTAACATAAGCTTTCCACTGGTAAGAAAATAAGACCCTGCACTAGATTGTCTACAGATAAGATTAAATTTACAGGAAGATATTTTTAAAAAACCAGATAAAATGGAATACTTTCAACTAGAGATTAACTTCAAGCTTCATTTTCCATGGCTTTGTGACAATCTACATGTAAGTGGCTCTGAAAACCTCTGGATAGTGACCACTGCCATAATCTGGAAAATCTCACAGGGTGTGGAATATTATGCTGCTTCTGAAGAGGTTTCAGTAGTTTGAACTCCATCACTTGACATTTGTAAAACACTTCCATAACCACTGCAGTTTGCTGGGAAAAATCACAGAACATGTAGAAGCCCCTCCATGATTGTGGTTTTGTGGTTTTTTTGGTGTGTTGCTTTTGATTTTTTTAACTACTCACATTACACTTACATAAGGTCAAGGAAGGAGTAGAGGAGGGATAAGAGAATTCAAAAGAAAAATGTGAGGCAGATAAGAGGCAAGTAATATACTAAAAAGTAATATACTAAAGAGAAAATACTGTAGCCAGTTCTGTATTTTTCTACAACAGAAATTCAAAGGGCAGTATTATTTTCTTTATGTACTTCCACGTCTTTTATGTACAAGAACATTTTGAATGAGCATCTAGATTATTATTATATAGGATTATTTTAGAGCCATTCCAAATCACAAGTTAAAAATTACAGGTAGGCAAAGTTCTCCTGCAGTGTTAACAGACCAGCAGAATGACTCACTGCAGTTAAGACACAAGTGAATACAGCCCAGCTAACTGAATGACTCCCATTGTTCATTCCACCTGATCTCTTTAGCAAGGAACTCACCACAGGAGCATTAACCTGAGCCCCTAATGCTTCCAACCCCATGCTCTGAATTTGCCCTCAGAAAAATTCTCTAGATCACGTCAGTGCCAAGAAGCCAGTCTCACACAATGGTTACTACTCCAAGATCTATTTTCATCCTTCTTTTCATTCCCTGATAAGCAGCCATCCGGTGCAAAATATCCAGTACTTGCATTAACTTCACACTTATTTTTGCCTGCTCATGAACTGCAGCTGCAGGTCCCAAGCTCCTGCAGCCCAGAGGCCTCGGCTGCTCTCTTCCGACCGACTACTGTAGCTATTTGAGTTTGTCTCTGAGCCTGTCCCTCAGATTTTTTCATCAATTCAAGTCAAAAATAGCTGCAGGAAGAAAACACTGACTGGACTGCTCTCAACAGATTCTGAAGAAGCAACACAATAACGTGTATCAGTGGTGTTGTGCAGAGTGCATTAGGACATGTTTCACTTTTTTAATCCCAAAGTACAACTGCAGTGGGCTGAAGAAGACCAGCAGAGTGCTGTTATGATAAACCACAAAAAAATACCTGAAAAGCTGTGGCAGTGAGACATGTCATTCTACAAAATCTTGTGAGGTCACCCTATGAAGACAAGGGTAGGACCAGGTGATTCCCACAGACACCTGTGACACAGACTTTTCATGATTCTGCACTAAATTCAGAATTTAAGTTATCATTGCAAGCTTCAGTTTTACTGTCTGCCTTGTTTATACAATGTAGCACGTAAAACTACATTTTATAGCATTCAGAAAAATTTAAAGTATGTAAAAGAAGAAAGTGCTACAAGTGTTGCTTCTGTATTTTGAATTGTAAAAGAAGGAATTGACTAATTACCTTTTTTTTCTGCTGTTTCTGTTTTCCAGTTGTGTTAGGGTTGAATAAGGTCACTAGACAAGCAAGTGAATAGCTGAAAGACTATGACCTTATGCACAAATATTTAGTATAATGTAAAGAAACTGCAAAAGCTAGGAGTTTTGACTGCTCAGAGGACCATCCAGAAGTGATTTGTAAATAAAAAACTCACTGGTTTTCCAAGGACCAATCTTACATAAGGAATTTCTCATCAGCTGAGTTACTACTTGAGTGATTTCAGTGGCTGTAGATTCAATCTCTCTAAAGCTTGTTAAATCATTCACAAACTAGTTTCTGTTTGAACCTAAGACATTCATGCCTGAAGTTTCTAGTGGGGAAATGACAGTCATAAAGATTTCTTCATAGTACCAGAGCAACAAAATACACCGTTTCCAAAAGACAATCATTGTGCTATTCCTCTGTTAGGACAGCACACACTTACTTTTGTTATGTAGGGTTGAGAGGAAATATCTTTAAGGTATTTATTGGCATTTCAGACTGAGAAAAACTTCTGCAGCGTACTCAGTAAAGAAAATATAAAACTACCACCATAAACACTTGGTGACAGCATTTAATAGCTCATTCAATAACTGGAACTAAAGAATCAACTCATCATTGTGTATATGTATATGATGAGAATCAACTCATCATATGTATATGTATATGATTTAACTGGTTATAGCATTAAAGTTGGGGAATTATTATGAGGTACACACAATATTACACAATTATGAGTGCTACCTTGTTTATCACTGTTGTAGACATGGGTCCAATATACACAACAACTACCTGAAGAAGTGACTTAGAAGAACTCAAAAAAGACTAATTAACTTTGTTCAAGAAATAGTGTTGTTCCTGTGATGTTCCTCTTTCTGGCCTCATGCCCAAAAAGTAAACATCCAATTAAAATCAAAAGCCAAGATACTGATACTGAGCTCAAAATTCAACACTTTATTTTTTATACACATAATAGGATATATATGCCTCACTGTAAGTACTTCATGTCTGCTGCACCGCTAAGGAAGCAAGGAAATGTATTAGTTTTGAAAATAAGTAGCAAATCCTATCTGAAAAAAACCTGAAACAACGAGCTAATTATCCTACTGGTCAAGGGCCATGTCAATTTAATTAGAAAGATCATTATGAGCACACAAAGAAAACTTCAGAATTACTTCAGACACACTTAACTCTATGTGCTGGTTTTGGCCGCGATTGAGTTATTTTTCTTCATAGTAAGTATCAGGGTGCTATGTTCAGGATTTGTGATGCAAACATGAGAAACAAAAAAGGCCTTCACTCTATGTAAGCACTCCTCAGCAATAACTAAAATACCCAACCCTGTAATATCAACATTGTCTTCAGCAAAAATTCTAACTATCGAAAGTTATAGAAATCCCAGCTCCAAAAGAGTTGCTGTGAAAAAAATTAACTCTATCCCAGCCCAAACCAGCCTAGTGGCATGTACACGCCAAGTTAATGAAGAAGAAACAGTTTCAAACCAATGAGCATGGTTCAATGAAGTACTAAATACAAGAGCCCATGAAATTGCTATATAGCAGTTTTAAGCGTGTTTTTTTTAAATCAGAAAAAGGTTTTAACCAGGAAAGGAGATGCTCCTTGCTTTGAAAGAACAAATGGCAAGCTAGAATCAAAAAACAGAATCCTGCAGCTCATTAATAAGGGTTGCATTTACTTTGCATCTATACAAAGTTGTTGTTTAAGGCTAAGATACATGACAGGGATGATTTGCTTAATTTAAAAATGCATTTGCTATTAAAAAGATAGAAGTTATTACAATAAAAGTAAGTTCTTTCAAGATGAAGTACAGACAGGCATACTTAGTACAACATAAATAAACAAAAAGTCTTGTATCTGACATACACTGCCATCACAAAAACAGAGAAAGGAGTCTCCTGGAACAAGTCCAGTCTGAGACACATGACATAGAAGTTTTTCCTAGAAATTAGTTAACCGTCTGGGAAAATACAGTTATAAAAGAAGAGTTCCGTTGCTCTTAATAATGCAGCAAATTTTAATCACCATGAGTGCTGCTGCTAAGTTCAACATCAACCTCATGATAAGTGATGCACATGATGGACTACTACAGTTCCTTATGAATGACAATTTAAAGGAAGCTCTCCAAGAGCTTTCTGCAAGGTAAAACCTTTCATTAGCTATCTGATGATACTCACAGAGTAGCTATTGGATTATCTGAAGTAACTTACCTCACCTTGTTTTAATTTCCTCACTTGTTGCTAGAATATATAGTTTATATTACTATAGCTGTGAGACAGAATATTTAATTCAAATTTTATATTAGAAATTCTTGGCTTTTAAGTAGATTATAGCCTATCCACTTAAAGTAAGTTTTACCAAAACCTTTTATTTAAAAATCTGAGCTGAAGATACCTGAGCATTTATTCTTTGTCACAGAAAAGATTATTTGCTCCACACATTCGAAAAAAAATGGAATTTTAATGGGTTTGTAAATGCAATTGATAGTAAGAGCAATACTTGATCTTTTTCGCTACACATTTTTCCATTAAGTGGGAAACAGAAAAAAAAAAATTAATCCGTAAGTAAGCACCTGAAGTTCTGACCTTTAAATTCAGTCTATATGCTAATGCCTCCTAGTTAGGAATCGGTTCCCCAAATCATCAATATGGAAAACTAAGCATAATCCTGCTTTGAGATTCAAAGAAGTAACTTAGCAAACATGAAAGTTTTAGAACTAATTTTTGTTAAAAAACATTTGAAAACGCTGTATTTTAAAAAGTTTCAGCTTGCCACAGAGTTTATCTTTCATATTCCTATACAGTTGCTTTCTTCTGTGCTATCAATAAAAACTAACACTGACCTTCCTCCTAGAAGGTTAAACTTCTAGCTTCTGTTTGAAACACTATAGCGCCTTTTCTCAGAAGAAACGCTACATGTACGTGCCGCCAGCAACGAGAAAGAATACACTATTGCGCCGACCCTTCATTAGTCGGAGGATCTTGGCAACAGCAGTAGCGCTTACATACGGTGTCTGCATGAAAAACTGTTTTCAAAGGTAACCTTGCCAAGGGCTATGTGCCGTCTTGGCAAAAGGAAGCAAACTTTACTTTTCTACCAATCAGTGCACTCTGCATGAGAAACAGGTGCTATGATAGGAAATGGGACTTGGAGCAGAAACAAAATACAGTTCTCTAAAAATAAGTTTGGTTTGGAAAAAATCAGAGATAATAAGCCTGCAGGGCTTACATGTTTTTGCAAAATGCAAATCATGAAAACTGGTTAAGGGATTAAGTGCTCTTTTTTAAAAATGACCATGGAGATTATAATCATTAATTAAAATCATGTAAATAATATTCTGAAAAAACTCTTCCTTTTTATCTCATAGGTTTCAAAAAGCCTAATGGCAAAAGATTTAGTCTCAAAAGAGCTACTCTAATTAAAAATAAAAATTTAGCATAATTAATAAGTGTGACTAGGCTTGCAATCTCACCACTTGCTATGACATTTTTTTAACAGAGAAATAAGATTATATTTTTAAGCATCATTATAGAAGGCTTATACAATGGATTATACCTTTACATGCCCCCTTAAAGTACTGGTATTAAAACTTTCTTTACTTCTGGTCACTCTTTACTACTACTCCTTAAAACATGGCATGTTATGGTATTTCTTCTGCTCACTTCAAAAGCCTTCTGTCATTCATCTGTACTGATATATGATGAAATACACATAACAGACACACATAGTAAAATAATTATAAAAAATATTTATCTATACAGGATACAGATGGTCTCTATGTTCTACAATTTCTCTACAGGAATACAGTGACAAAATATTGCCCTCCCTACTCTAGCTTTTTTCCAGAATTGTAAATTATTCTGGAAAGGAAGAGATAGCTCTTCTGTATCCCATACTGAGGCTCAGCTAAGATATGCTGTTTTTTCATGAAAACAAGATGGGAATCGCTTGCTTTATCTAGAAATCAAAGATGCTTTTAGGAGTCCTTAACTGTGTTTCCTCTATGACTAAATATGGATGATTTAATCTTTTTGCAGAATGCACAATAAAGCAGAAGAGCATATTTAATGATTTAAAATAAAGTGCACTGACATTTGAAGAAAAAAATGTTTCATAAAAAGAAAGCCTGAAAATTTAAATTATGTTAAAAGCTGTGTTCCAGTTCTTGAAGTGTACTGACAAACTGAGTCTTTTAAAATTTGATTTTTTTTTCTTCCCAGAAGAGTAATTGTTACCTTGCAGCACTTCACAGGAATAAGAATGTTAACACACAGTTACCAACCCACACAGCGCCACAGGCTTGGTCTGAGGGGCTGGAAAGCTGCCTGGCAGAAAAGGACCTGGGGGTGCTGGTCAACAGCAGCTGAACATGAGCCAGCTGTGCCCAGGTGGCCAAGAAGCACAAGGGCATCCTGCGCCCAGCAGGAGCAGGGCAGTGATTGCCCCCCCTGTCCTGGCACTGGTGATGCCACATCTTGCATCCTGTGTCCAGTTCTGGGCCCCTCAGTGCAGGAAAGACATTGAGGGTCTGGAGTGTGTCCAGAGAAGGGAACAGAGCTATTGGAATGTTGGAGGACACCAGACAGGTGATGGACTTTGGACCTGGCTAACATAAGAGATTTGGTAACAGAATGCCTCGGCAAAAGCAAACGGAACTTTGAAAATTAGACCTAGATTGCAGGAAGATTAAATCAAACGGGTTTTCTGGAAAATGTCATTAAACTCTGCAAGCAAGAGATGCTGTTATGTGCATAAGTTTGTGTATGTGATTTTAACCATATCATTGTAGTACACATCACTAGTGTCCCTGAAATAGTATATAAGCATTTGTATCCCACAATAAAATTGGATTCTGATCACCAAGTCAGCTTCTCTGTCTCTCTCCATCACTGACAGGGGCTGGGGAAGGGTCTGGAGCACAAGTCTGATTGGAAGCAGCTGAGGGAGCTGGGGGTGTTCAGCCTGGAGAAAAGGAGGCTTGGGCAGGGGGAAGGAGGTCCTTTCATCTCCACAACTCTCTGTCAGGAGGGTGTAGGGCAGGTAGGGTTTGAGCTCTGCTCCCAGACAGGACAAGAACAAGTGACTGGACAAGAGGAAATGGTCCCAAGTTGTATCAGCGAGGTTAGATTTGGTATCAGGGAAAACTTCTTCATGGGAAACATTGGTCAGGCATTGGGACAGGCTGCACAGGGAAGCGGTGGAGTCACCATCCACAGAGGTATTCAAAAGACACACAGATATGGCACTTGAGGATGTGGTTCAGTGAAGCACTTCACAGCTGGATTCAATGATCTTGAAGGTCTTTTCCAAGCTAAATGATCCTATGATTCTAATATTCTAAAATTTACATCAAAAGAAAAAATAAGTATAGGCAGCGAACAACCACATTTGACTATGACTAAAGCCATGAACAGCTGAATTTTCCCACTAGTCACTTCACAGTTATTTTTGAGTTATACTTTAAAGAAATATGATCTAAATAACTCAAGTGCAAAAGGCTTGTGTTATTTCTCACAACTGCTGCTCTGTTCTATAACAAAGTAAAAAAGCATGCCAGTTATTCTTTTGACACAGTAAAAAAATGCAAATAGAACACACTAATATAAGGGGGCAGAAAGTATTTCCTTTGAGTTTGAACAAAATGCGTCTTGTAACTTAGCTAAAAGCCACAAACACAACTTGCACTGCTACATACTCTAAAACAAGTAACAGTACATGCTACTCCCCTTAATAATTTAAGAGAAAATCTGAAAACTTTTAACTTCTTGCAGAATTTTTTTCACAGCTTTTTACAAGCACTACACCCTTGCTGCATTTTGATTAGTAAGAGACTACACAGAGAGACCTGTAACCCAAAAGGACAAACATTCTGTAATAATGTTCAACAAGCTTTCAAGTCCTAAAGTCTGACGATGTCTCAATTTTGAACATCACAGTGCACAGAGAAGTCACTCTGAAGATGAGCAGGTAGCATGGAAAAAGCAATTCACCCTCTCATATTTCGTTCTATTTTAGATGCAATTGAAATGCTCTGTGAGCTAACCCAGCTGAATTGTTTGCTGTAATTTAAATAAACATTAAATCAGAATCACTGGGCAACACACAATACTCCTAAAATTAGCATTTCCATTTCCATTTGTGCTCAATAACAAAGAAGAGATTATTAGATAAAGTGGAATGCACAAAAGACTCAGTATGCTACCATAACTTTCAAACAATCATATAGGCAGCCCGTTTACCAGAAATGGTAAGTAAAATAGAAGAAATACTACACGGTTTTGTAAGCAATTTACAGTATTGTAGCACCAATCTGTAACTATTCACTAGCAGACATGTATTCTGCATAAACAAGTTAAACGAACCTTTTTAAAAAAGGAATTATATACGCATTGGTGATACTTTGAATCTTCTACAAAGCTTGAGAAATTAAAAACTTGGTAGATGGTTAGGAAAATTATGAGTAAAATGCAGTGGTATCAGTAAGACTTCTAAAGTGATTTTATGAAAAGAAAAATTTAACATAAAGGATTCTTCTTCAATCTTAGTTGAAGATGTCAGGCACACATTTTTCCATGACACACGTAGATTGCCACCACTGAGACCACTTTTTTTTTTTATTACAGTGCAACCAACTATCTTTTTTGAACTTCACAATACTTTAAACTGAGTTTAAACTCTGCAAATGCTATTTATAAATTTATGATTCCAAAACACTGTAAAAAGCATCTACTCACTTTTAAAGAAACAAGCTTTGCTTTCAAAGTAAAAAGAAATCCCCTACAGAATTATTTACAGTAATTTTTTTCTTCACAAATAAGTAAATAAAGTAATATTTAAAGCCTACTAAAAAATGTCACTTTGTGTGACCCAGAAGAATGTTTGCAGTTTAAATTCACCTCCTCCCGCCATAATATTCATTGCACTGATCAAACACTGCTAATTTTGCTTGATTGCAATTAAATAAATATGCCAGAACAATTTTTGGTAGGCTACAATTTCTTCACAGCTCTTTATCTTCACAGAACTTTAATCACAGTTCTCTCCCATTATTACTTCATCTATTATAAAACAGGGGCACCATAATTGAGTCACAAGCTTATTCACTGAAACGAAAAGAAATTCATAGCAAGAATTCAGAAAATTTGAGATCTGAAAGGTGGACTTTAGAAGGCAATTGTGAGATGTGAAATTCTTTAAATATGGACAGTATTTTTCAATATGTAAAAAAAAACAACCTATAAACACAAATTCTTAACTTGTCTGGATAATTCAAGGCAATTATATTTTTTCTCAAAGCAACAAAGTCCAGCAACATTTCCTATGCATCTGAAAAATACTTGAGGCATGCAACAATAAAATTGTGTCTGTATGACTTCTGTGCCGCAGCCACTCAGTAACGCTCTGGAGAGTACAAATCATGTACATATGGTAAATTTGTATTTATTTCATGAAGAAGTATTACTGTTTCTTGTAAGATGACTTCCTAAACATTCGAATTCCTCCCATCCAAGATGTTAGCCCAGAGTTCAACAGTTATGCATAGTAATGATTTGTTTCTTTAGATAAATTCAGTATCTTTTCTATGATCTAGGAAGCCGTGCAGAAAGACTGACATTTGCCACAAAGAATTCTATGACTGCAGAACCATTGAACACAATAGTGATTCATATTCATTCCCACAGTAAAAGGACTACATTCATTACCTGACTGTTTTTCTCAATTATCTCTTACACTGTTAAGTTATTAAGTTCAGCGGATAACAGAAGCAGTGCAGAAAATGTTCAGGAGGAATTCTAGAAATGAAAGTCAGATCAGTTCTCACAATCTTAGATAATCACATCTCTTTCATATGCTTCTGCCCTCATGCAGCAGAATTTTGTTAAAAGGCAGGTTCTTCAAATTTATTCTGAGGTAGATTAGAAGTCTGACTGCAAATTCAGAACTATTCAGCATATAAATGTACTGCAGATTACTTTTTTTAAATTACAAATTTTATTTTTACTACAGAATTCAAACCACTATAATAACAACTCCATAAATTTCTGTATTAGATTCTAGTATCAAATGTAGACAATATAGTTAAATGTAGTATTGTTCCTAGTTAATTCTTCTGAATTACCAAATGACTTTTGAACTACATGAAGTTAATTTTCTCTTGAACTGCAGATGCATCCAGCACAAAGTGGAGAAATAATTACTGAATTTGAAAATAAATTAACTTTTAACTTGCCCTGCAGTACAGAAGGGAAATGAAAACCCATATGGTATCTGGACAAAATTAAAGGTACATAAACATTAGAAAGTACACAGTTTTGTGTGATCTAAAGACAACTGACAGTTACCTTTTTTTTTTTCTTTCAGAAACATATTCCTGGCATTTGAAAGGGGTATAGGTTAACACCCATACTGACAATTTCTCAGCTCAGCCTCAAAGTGCACACCAGACTAATTCTGGGTTACTTCCTGAAGAAATGGGATAATAAAGATCCCACACAGTGCCCTGAACAGCAATGTGACTAACCTGTAAGTTTTGAAGTTACATTTATCAGATAGAAACTAGAAATTGACCTAACTACTGCAGGTAAACTAGAAATTAATTGAGTCTGCTTACAAGTCAGTTAAAAATGGGAATACATCCTACTAATTATTTGTAATGTCCAAACATTCAGATTTCCACCAAAATTCTTCATTTTAGTCTAAACTTAAAAATTACTTTTACAGCATCAAACACATATAATTCAGGTGAGGTTTGAAGCTGTCCTTAATAAAACCAGTTCATTAAGTGATTAGAACATTCTGATTTGAGTGTGCTCAGGTGTAAGATTTGAAAAATTAGAAGAGAACTAAGGTAAATTTGAGGAAGCTGAGTGGTTTCTATAAGTTTGGGATATCTAAAACTGTCAACCTGAAACCTCCATACTTAATCTCCACTCAAAGCCACAGATCTTCAGCATTCCATTTCTGGAAAGGCCTCTGAAATATAACTACAGATATTCTGTCTTACAGATTGGATTCTGGACATTCTCTACATCAGAAATGGGAAAGAGAAGTCAATGCTTATAACTCCAGATCAGAAATTTATGTAGTCTTTTATAATACTTTATGTATAGGATCTACTGATGACAACATCTCGACCGAATTCTTCACTTTGTCTACTCCCTTGAAAAAAGGCATGACAGTAAGACAAAGATGAAAGAATTCTACAATTATTCAATGTCATGGCTGAAAAAGCAGATTGCCTAGTTCAGCTTTCAGAAAGGAAAGATTAATTAAATTTAAATGTTAATTTATATGTTTAAATTTGGGCTATATGCAAATGCACTATGAAAGAAAAACAGTATGCTTCATTAATCCACTGTTTAAAACAAGCACGAAGTTGCACAGAACTTGGAAAATACTAATTTTGCAAACAAAATTCATTAAGTAGAGGATAAGGATAAGCACATGTGAATAGATAAAGTCAGAAATTAATACATGATATTATGGGCTTCTTAATTTTCAAGTACTCAGCTTTCAGCTAGTTAATAATGCTTCCATTTTTATATTAACGAACATATTTGATCCAATTATAGAAAAATATATCAGAATTCACAGAAAAGAAAAAAATATATTGAAAGTTGCTATTCACTTACTCTTCATTATGACTTTGCTTACTTTTGTGGGCTTTTAGGATACTCCTTGAGAAAACGGCCATGAGATTATTGTTCTGTGTCACATCTGGAGATGCCAAAAAATCTCCAAATCAATTTTTTACAAGTAAGCAGCATGTTCATTTTCATTACTCAGAATTTCTAGTGAGTAAACACAACCCAAATGAACCATCAAACTGCTGCAACTGAATCTCATACATCTATCAGAAAATGGAAAAGAGAACAGAACACGGCATACCCTATTTAGTATTTGAATACGTGTAATGTGACTACTGTTAGGTTTCCTGGATGCATCTTCATGTCCTGTGAGAAACAAGCGGCATTTAATTAATTTGCTGGCAAAATAAATGTTTATACAGCTGACATGATTTGTGTCTTACTGTTTAATTTACAGCCTATCACCTTCTCCCCTAAGATTAGCCTCTGAATCTGAAAATGAAGTTCAATTTTTTTTTTTACATTCCTGCTCGCATCAGGGTCCCTGATCTGCACTTAGAGCTCTGTTATGCACAGAGAAGCTGTGGGCTTGTGATTACAAGGTGCCTCACTGATGGCTCAATAGCATTATCACAGTCTATTGCTTTCTGCCCTCACTCCCAAAATCACATGCACAAGTAACACAGGCAGAAGAGGCACAAAGAAGCTCATACTGACAGAACAAAAATCAGACATAGTTTTCTTGCATTTTAAAATGAAGTACAACTTCTATGATTAAGAAAGGCAGAATCAACAGCCAAGCAACAGGTTTAATTATATAAATGATGCTGGTTCAATTCTTCAAAAGGTGCTATCAGCTACAGGGTCAAAATTGGGAGAAAACTCAGAAATTGGACGTGTCAAAGATTGACATGATTTTTCTCTCCAGAATGAAGATAAAAAATTGAAACTTTGGGTAATAGTTTATTAATTCTAAAATTATTTTAATCCAATTGTTTATTAGAACAGAGCTCTTTCTTATAGTGCATATACAGTCAGGTGACAATGTACACACTATCATCATATTTCCAGCTTTGACAACAAAAGCAAGCTCAAACGGAACCATTTGAGTAGCAAAAACTGCTTGAAATTCAGTAATATTTCTTACATAATGACTTGTTTTGCAGTAGAAAGAACTGGAGAATTTATATATAAAAACAATTATGTGAAAACAGTGGTTATCACATGGAAAAAAAACCCAAAAAGCTTAAGGGACTAAAACCTAATTAAATAATTGCTTCGTTTCCAACTGGCTAAAGTGAAAAACAGTCATGATATCCTTCATTTTTGATTTAATCCTAAAGGACTTTAAAAATAATTTCAATGACTTGTCTTAAGTAATTAACACACTTCAATGAAAATAAAAATGGAAAGTTGAGCTAATGTAGTAGCATTATAATGCCTTCCACAACAAATTATAGCACCAAGTTAGAAAAAAATCATCTTATTATTCAATTTCTTTCTCAGATTATTGTATCACCTGAACTACATCTAAAATGCATATATTTGAGCATTGAAACTTCTGAAGTCTTTAACTGTTCGTAGATTTGACTAAAAATTATTCAAAAGTTTCCTTAAATCTATGGTAACATGTTGGACTTAGTCTTAAAACAAACATTGTTCTGAACCTCTATTTTAAAATTCTTTTTAAAGACAAGAACTCTTCTTTGAAAGGCAAAAAAAATCTGTTTGCATATACTTCAAAACTGCATAGATGCAAGTTTCAATTCAGACTTCATTATATATATTGTTAAAATACATTATATATTTCCCAATAAACAGCCTTGGCAAAGATATACTGAGCTTACCTAAGAAAAGTTATATATTCTTATTATATAAAGACTCAAAACATCCTAAAAAAAACATACTTGGGTGATCACAAACCAATGACCCTAAATTTGAGGCAGTGTAATACAAATATTTAAGATGTATTGTTATTATAGAGTATCTTACTTTAATAAGTCATGCCTATTAGCTAATGTTTCAATCAAAGCTATAGTTTGCTTTTTCATGAAGAATCTGCATTGAATAGTAAATACAACAATTTCCATAAACTAATGCCAAATGTGAAGGCCAATTAGTTGATTTTCTGATCATTCCCAGTGCAGTAAATACTAAATGATAAATCTAACAGAAGACCCAGCACATCATGCTGCAATTAAAAATTTAATTTTTGCCTATCCCACCTCTTAGCAACTGTACAATTGCTTAGCCATTTATTGTGTCGTTTAAATATTTCGTGGCATTTCAGCTTTCAAAATCTGCTTACTTTAAAGGTACTTTCCACTTGTTAGTGAAAAACAAGTGAGTTATATAATTGCATTAAGTTCCATATGATTTATTTTATTTTAAAATTATCATAAATTAAATATGTAAATGTATGAATATTAAATGTTAATCACCATTTCTCATAACTGAATTTCACTGTTCTTCTAGGACACGCATCACTAAATGTTTGACTGATGAAAATTAGGCAAGCAAATAATTTTATGGCTGTAAAATGAAATAAAACTTTGATTCAAAACTCCACAATTTTTAACATATGTTTAAGAACATATTAGGTAAATAGAAATATTTTTATATTATTCGTATACATACACTGATTTTGTAAAAGGTAAGAAATTTTAAAAAGCAACACTAACAAATGGCCAGTATACAACTGTAACAGAACTATAAACTAGAGGGCCTGGATCTTCTGTAATTTTGACTGAGTTCACTAAGTCTGAAAGCAACTGCTTAGTTGCTAAACACTGCTCATACAGGCACAGCCATTCATGAGAAAACTAAAGGCTGTGGGAAGAGTACAATGAGCTTAAAAATAGATCTGAAGATACTAGTTAGGAAATGGCTGAAATTGCAAAAAAGCAATAAAGAAATATAGACATTAATTGAAAAAGCATGGGTAAAAAGTAAAAGCAGGAACACTGAGAACTCTGGATTTACAAAAATATGGCCCTACATTGAGCTAAGGTTTGTTAGGGGGTGAAATCAGGGAAGTAGAATGTTTAAGTTCATCCTTTTTCAACAAAATACTGAATTAAGTACTTGACTTTAAGTTACTACATTTACATTGAGGCTTGCTTGTTTTGCTGATCAGGAAATACTTTACCCTTTATTATGACATGGCAGTGCATTACAGAAGACCAGAGTAACCACTGTAACTTTGAAAATGGATCATAAATACAGAAATAAGGTTATTGCTTTTTACATCTAATTTCCAGTATGGGGTAAAAAACAAACTTAAGAACTCATGTCTAGCACAGAAAATAGAGGTAACTATAACTCCTGTAAATTAAAAATCCATAATCATCTTCATCATTAAACTTAGTAGAAAATGTAGAAGAGAACAAATTATATTTTGGGTGCACTTTTCAGTACTACTTCAGTACTAGAAAATTCAGTGCTTTAACTCCACCTAACTTCTAGAATACTGAAGTTGTCATTGTGAACATAAACCACATCTGTTAATCCATTATGCTTTACCTCTGCATAGTATCCTCTATAAAGTATTAATTACATAAAATACTAATTTAGTGCATTCTGTCATTCCATACTTTATTCTTTCATCCAGTTCTATTCATTCTATTAGTTTTGAACCACCTAACTCCTTAGCTGATACAGAGTACTTTGCCCAAACTATAATTCTAAAGCAAATACATATGACACCTGGAACTCTAAACTTAAGTAGTCTCAAATATAATATTATATATTTGCTACTCTAGAATGTGGGGACATTCAAAGAAGGACAGGCAAAAGCCCTGATGAATCATTTTGTGATATGCTATATTATATAAGTAAAAAGATATTTGCTTATTCTCTCCTCCCCGAAGAAAGAGTATCTCTTTCTGGATTTGTATGTGAAAGTTTATTACTTTGTTTCTTCTTAATTAACATCAAAGCTCCTTATCTATATCATCTCAGCTGAATGTCAGAAAAGTACCTATAGGGCAAGGTAGTATACAAGTATGACAGGGCAAGTGTACAGATCCAAGTCTTTCTGTGACACTACGAGGTTTGTATTTAATACTGTGGTTTCCATGGGTACCCGCTAAATCCTTTCTACCTTGTATTATTTTCTTTCAGTCATCCTAGACTTTATAGATGCATTTTTAGTGTATTGACATTCTATTCTGGATACTTTAATCTTGCCAGGGTGTCATATTGATTGTCTTTGCAATGGGACACAGATGTGACAACACGTTACTAAAGGAAAAACACGAAAACCCAATACCATAGACTCCATTCTCTGCACTTCACAGGGCTCAGCTAAACTTGCCTTAGAACTCCTTATGATTTCTTTGCCCTTGAAGGAAGCATTTGAAAACAGACTCACTCTGATGTACCTACAGAACACTGAACTTATTTACATAGAACTTCCTCTGAAACTCAGGTACTCTGATATTATGTAGGGAATCACAGATTTTGCATATACAGACACACAAATCCACTTATGGTCTTGCACACATGCGTGCAAATCATTCAAGTACCTAAGAAAATTTTGTTAGAATGGGCAAACATTTCTGGTCATTAATAACCATGTTTTCTTTTATTTTCATACCTTGCCAAACTTTTACGTGCTTCCTGACAATGGAGTAAAGGAACGGCTTTTGTTACAAAGCCTAAATGCTTTAAGAAGAGGCATCATTTGCTCCCAACACACATTTGCTATATATTATTTCTCTTCAGCAGATCGTCTACTGAAAACAATCGTGAGGCAATGTAAGAGTTTATGGTTTGTTAGCAGAACTGTAAGATATTTATGTGGTAATCAGCAATGTACTCAGTGGGCAAGGAATTATTGCATGGTGTCTCTTGTCCCAAAACACCTTTAGAATTTTGTAAGTAAAATAGCATACATAAATACAGACTGTGTTAAAACTGTATTAAGAAAACAACTGAAAGTGTCTTTTCTGTCCTAAAAAATTATTCTATAACAACATCTTGGCTAAATAACTGGTTTGGTATGAAAATAAACTTCAAAAAAGGTTTAGGAAGTGCAAACATTCAGGCACAAATCTCTGTCATTCTCAAAGGAAAGTATCTTTCTTAGTGTCATCTATTCCACATAAGTGTGGCACACTGAAGAATATAAAATTCTAAACCATTCTGCACGTATCAATTATGTTCTACATAACTCCCTGAACAGTATTTAAAAGACAAAGAAATGGAAACAATATTCCACTTGCTGACAACAGAAAATCTGGCCAATACAGCTTTAGAAAGATCATCACTGTAAAAACCATAAATACTCCTTTCTCACAGATGCAGCTCATTCAAGAAAGTGTTCCCACTACAGAGGTCTTCTATTTGGGTTGATAATCTTGGGGGAGAAAAAAGCAAATAATAAAACAAAAAAGCCCAAACCCTCTTATTCATTGAACTGTTTGTATGGAATGAAGAAACACATAAACAACAATAAAAGATTAACTAGCCAAAACCATCCAAGCTAAATTCCCACACATCTCTAGAGAAAATGAATGCCTATAAAGGGGTTAAAAAAAAAAACCTTTAAAAGACTTCTCACTACATGAATAAGAGTCAAGCTCTCAAAAATAAGACAGCATTACCCTTCATGCTCATTTTCTGTAAAATGGTTACATACTCCTGAAAATTGTTGACCTGGGAGGTTGAACATTTTGTCCAGCTATGGAGAAAAATAGAAAAGCCCTCAAAGGAAGAAATACAAAGTTTTCTGATACCACTATACATTTCAAACAAGCTCCCACAAAATTTCCTACGATCTATAAAAATAAGTGGAAATACCTAAGAACATAAAGTAAGAATCCCACACTAAACAAAGATGTTTCATACACACAGACATTTATATAAAATTTCAATAAATCTATCTCCAGAAATTCAACACTTCATGCAGCATACAAAGGTACTGGTTCCCAGTATTATTCCTGAAAGTGGAATACTCTTTCCTCTTGCAAAGAAATTGAATAAAGAATGCTCGCTTAAATATTCTCTGATAAGTGTTTAACATTCTTTATGGAACAGAGGAAAACCAGCAATTCTGCACAGATCTCTTCTACAAGAGAAATAGGAATAGGAGCTCTTGGCAAAACTGAGACATAAAAAGAAAACATACAGAAAGTGGAGACAGAATAGCTAATATGGGAAGAATACAGAAGCATTGTTCAATCATCCAGGGATGAGGTTAGGAAAGTCAAAGCCAAAATGGAGCTGAGTCCAGCCAAGGATATCAAAGACAATGGAAAGGATTTCTCTAAATACACGGGGAACAAAAGAAAGGGTAGAAAAGATTTAAGCCTTCTGCTGTATGAAGCAGGGGACACAGAACATGAAAGAAGATTAAGTACTGTAAATGCTACCTTCTCCTCAGTTTCCACATGAAGGCCTTGATGGATCCCAGCTCTCAGAGACCAGGGGAAAAGTCTGGGGCAAAGAAGATGTACCTGTGGGGAAAGCTACTTAAGAAAACAAACTAAACACAAATAAATATATAGGTGTTGACTCTCAATGTAGTAGGATGCACTTGAGTGCTCAGGGAGCTGGCAAACAGAACTGCAAAACCACTCTCACTAACTTCTCAACAATCACAGCAACTGTGAGAAGTGTCTGAGAACTAAGGAAAAGCAAATGTCACTATCTCATAGAAGGACAGGAAAGCTGATCCAGGGAACTGCAGGCTGGTCAGCCTCACCTTGATCCATGAGAAGGCCATGCATCAGCTAATTCTGGAAACCATCAGCAGACATAGGAAGGACAATAAGATCATCAAGCATAGTTAGTATAGATTCATCAGGGGAAAGTCAGGCTTGACCAACTTTATCACAGTCTATGATGAAATGACTGGCTTGGTAGATGAGGAGAAAGCAGCAGACATTGTCTGCCCTTGACTTCTCTTAGGCTTTCAGCACTGCTTTCTGTAAGATTCCTCAACAGAGAGGCTGGTGAAGCACAGGCTGGACGAGCAGACAGTGGAATGGGCTGAAAAGTGACAGAAACGCCATGTCCAGGGAGTGACAGTAAATGGCAGGAAGTCTAGCAGCAGTGTACTCCATGGGCCAATACTGGGTCCTGTTTCACGTCTTCACTAATGCTCTGGATGATGGCACCCCAGAGAAAGCAGATCAGCACCTCCCTCTCCACTTCCCCTCCCCAGGAAGCTGCAGAGAGCAGTGAGGTCACTCCTCAGCCTCCTTTTCTCCAAAATGGACAAACCCCAACTCCTCAGCTGCCCCTCACTGGACAGCCCTTCCAGCCCTTCCACCAGCCCCACTGCCCTCGTCCAGGCGCATCCCAGTGCCTGCACACCCTTCCTCAAGTGCTCTCAGTGTCCCAGGTGAAGCCTCACCAATACTGAGCACAGCAGGATAATCCCCTCTGTTGAGTGGCTGAAGAAAATCATGAGGCAAAGATGCACATAGGTCTCAATTTTCTTTAGCCACCATTCTAAATTTAGCCAACAAGCACGCTTTCCTCATTTTTTTTTTCTTTTTTTTTTTTTTTTGTCACAGTATCAGACACAAAAAGACAACGCAATGAGAAATCACATATTGGAAACTGCAGTTATAAACAAACATGTTCCTTTTCTGCTTTGCATACATATTTCACTATAGATGATCAAGTAATGACAGAATCAAACTCAGATTATGGAGTGAAGAGCAATAAGGGGATTGTTTTGCCAAATATGGCATCTGTTTAAAATCCTTCTGTGCTGAAGAAGTATTTTAAGCATGCATGGAGCGCCAAGTAGATCATTCTGCAATGTCCAGATTAGAGGACTTCCAAAGAGTTCTTTAAATTCATGTAGGATTCAGTGAAGCCAGCAGTACACTGAAACAATAAAATAGAAATAAATATGCCTTAGCAAAAATTGCTTTTTCTCTCCATCATTTTTTGTAGTAACACATAGCAGAAAATTTCCAGGAAGGTTTGCTCAAGAATGCTCAATACAGCTTAAAAATGCTGGACATTTGCAGTCAAACTAGCTTTGTCACTGCTTTATTATAAAACCAGAAGAACTGGAAAATAAATGGAGAATTGAAAGGGTTAACACTCCACTGATTTTAGTTTGTCACCTTAACATAACTTGCTCTGAAGCAAAAAAGAAAAAATCTTCTGGTGGTTGACACCTCACTCATAAAATTTCAAATGGAATAAAAGTCTAAAAAGCACAGCTGAAAGTCATAAGTTCCATAGCACTGTTTTATTCCAATGCACCTTTAAAATTTAATGAGATGTTGACTTCTTGTATCACTTTTTAGAAGAAGCAACAGGGAGACACTTCAGTACACAGCTGATGATGATTCCAGCAATAGGCTTCAGAATATGAAGTCATATATTCAGAAAAAACACTTTTCCATTATGTATTATTTAAGGGACAAAATATACCAAGATTATTTACACATAATGTATAATCAAATAATGCCAGAGCAATGCTATCACAATAATAACTGCTGCATCCATGTTTAATTAATATGATTTAAAAGAAAAAAATTCTTATCTGATAACTTACAAGAGGGGAGCAATTAATCTGAAGAGTTTTCCTGGATTGATTACATTCTTCTTTATTATAAAACTAAAAGCTATTTTGAAAGAACACACTTACTGATAAAATGAAATACGAAGACAGGACTTATTTTCCTTTACATAACATCTATCACATGTGATGTTTGCTGTGTGACAAATACTTTAACTTGAAACACATTTGTGACCATTTAGAATCCACTTAAGTACTGATATCCCCTAGAATCCATGTGAAATTTATAAGTTTTCAGTGGAATGCCACAGTGATGTTGCCATCCGGTGCTGGAAAAAACATGAGCTGAAAGAATTTTAAGAGCTGGTAGCAAAACCTATCATGCATTACAAGACTGCCTGTCATCCACAGACATGCAAGCCTTTTGTTTTCCAATATATGCAACCTGAGGCACAACCCAGTTTCTGAATAAAAACAGACTGCGGTATCATCACTGAGACTGATAAATTTTGTAATAAGTAAAGCTTTGTCAAAGAGTAGAAAGAAAAATTTAATCAGAGTACTTGATTTCCTTTGGTGAAGGAAATTACATACTCCAAGTACTGCTTTTAGTCACCTGTGCCAAAAGAAAGACTGCATCCACTGAGTTGCTACTCCTTCCTTTAATGACTCTCCTCGGTTTTGACAAATTTTTCTTTGGAGTAGTCAATTTTTTACTAGTAAAGAGGCAGTCTGGTGCTGTAATTTAACACATACTCAAAAAGATTACTAGAATAGAATCTTTTGTAACAATTTAGTCAACCTGCAGAATTTCAGGCTCTACCATTCTTCTTGTTTCTCAAGATTAATCAAGCACAGGGAGTGACTTTGGTTGAAAAACAGAATTACAGAAAAAGCAGCTATTTTTTCCAAAACTAGCAATAATGCTACCTCACTGTGAGAAACTGGCATTCAGACATGAAAATGAAGAAGTTTAATGGGTTCCCAACTATCACACAACCTTCACTCATTCTGGAAGCAAGACACCAAAGAATGGGTCTCAGTTGTGTACTGGCAATGTAAACAAGCATTACACAAAGCTTAGGTCATGACTGTTCTGGCAAGAACATTACTCACTCAAGTTAAATTAGGTAAAGTAACTCTTCTAGAAATTGTTTAAAGAAAACTAAGATCCCAAAATCAGTTTTTCCACGCACAGCTTTTCCAAGTGATCGAAGTTACCAGATAGCCTTCATCAAATTTGTTGAGAAATTTTAAGATAGCATTAGATCTATGAAACTATTCACAGTTCTCAAAAGCAGTGAAATGTCTATCATGCCTGTTTACATAGTTTGATTACCGCAAGAGAGTGAAAAAAAGCAGGTACCATTACACATGGATGATCATTTTTTCATATAACTTGGTTGAAGTCACAAACAAATGGACCAACAGAGTCATAAATATATCCTAAAATACCAGTCAGTATTGTGGGGATTAATATAAGTTTCATTTGTACTAGCCACTAACAATCAGTACTTTTAATCTTATTTCATAATTCCTTTTTCCAAATATTTCAGTTCAGGTTTGCTGGAAGAGTTAGGTCAAATTCAAAAGCACACCAATGCAATCAAAACAGAAACCTGATCATGCCACATACTCACTATGCAACCAACCAAGTTAGCACCACTGGGACAACTAACAATGATTAGAAGATCTGCAACATCAAGATACCCAGATGAGTTTTTCCAAAAAGCAAGAAATAGAAAATCTACAGTGATACAAGTAATTGAGTGGGACAATAAAAATAGATTAAACAAAGAGGAGAGAGCCGTACTATTTTTTAATTGCAGAAGTTACAGAATGTGGTTTGAAGGAGAGTGACAATGAGAAGGATAAAGAGAACATCAGACAAGGGAAGAATTTTTTGTGTGAAAGATTGCAGTAAGTGTCAAAGTGCAGTAAGAAGCTTGAAAAGTATACAAACAACCTGATTTCAGTGTGTGAATGTTGATCAAACTAGAGAAGCTTATTTAAATTACTACTCAACAAAATATCTTCATCTTAAAACACTAACCAGCCATGAAATATCCAAAGAGCAGAAACCTTTGAGGTTAGCATAACAGCAGAGAATTTTATAGGCCATCTCCATGCACCTAATTTAAAGAAAGCAAGCAGAAAATGCTACTGTGTTGTGAGGCAAGAGAGAAAGGATGTATGAGCAGCAGCAGGACAAGCATAAGAAAAGCCATCATGACATGAGATGTCAAAGGTCAATTAAAAATGCAGAAAGGATGACAGGAAAGCTGATAGCCTGCAGCTAATACAAGAGCAGCACGAGTCAAAACCATAGCTTTGGGAAGGTACAGACGCCACACAATTTCCCAAGTGAGTGTAAAAATATTTAGCCCAATGAACTATATACCAACACAGAAATCTCTTGTTTCCAGAGAAACTGTGAATATGGGGAGGCATCTTAGGGCGCAATTTTTTTTTAATTTTTGGTGTATGTGTGTTGCACATATTCCTGGAAAGACATCATTCAGGGCAAGCATCACTTAAAAATGATGAACCCTTGATAGCTCTGCAGCTCTTGCTGTGCTTGAGCCATTTGTAAGTTGCACTGATGGATCTGATTTTGACCTCTACCAGTGTTGATCTCCACTGTGGGAGCAGCATGTGGACAGCAGAGGAAGGACTTACCAAGACACATGAATTCCAATTATAAAAAGCATGAAGACAAGACAGAGTAAACTACAAAATCTACTTAGTTTAGACTAAGTGCATTAATGCTAGGGTTAAAAAATAGAGAGAGGGACTAATGTAAGGCAATTATTAGACCCTTATAACACCTTCTGGAGGCACCATATGAATATGCTTAACCTACTAACATTGGCAAATAACCTGTTCTGGTCCTATCCTTTTTCTTCTTATGCCTGTGCCTCAAGGGATTTAGAACCTAATTTTGCAGCTGGGCCTACAGGTCTTCTCTGTCTCTCATTCCCTCCTTTCCATCATCCTCTGTTGGTAATGTACTGATAGCAGGGAAGAGAAGAGAAAATTCAGCTTAAGAATTGATATGCAGATAATTCTCTGTTTTCAAACATAGAATTTTGAAATGAGATTTTAGCAAACCCCATCATAATAGTAAATCAAGGAAGGCTAAACCAAAACTTTTTCCACGGAAATCATAAAGACGGCAGCAGAGATACAGACATAGAATGGAATACGATGTTGGGTGTAGCAGAGCTACTAGCACCACTCCAACTAGAACACCAGGACACTGGCATTGGACAGAGTCACTTTTTCTGGCTTTCTAGAAAAACCTCAGAGTAGATTCGTTCAGCATTCCTGGAAATCATGTATAATTTCTGGTTCGTCACATGGATGCCAAGCCAGGCTGTCACCAGGCCCAAGCTTGCCTCCCTTACTCCTTCAAAAGAGGTCACAGAAGGACAGATTCCATTAATCTGAGCTCCCCCTGCTGCTGCCTGCCTGCACAAAGCCTGTCTGCAGGGTTGCCTGGTGCTACTCAGGCCAGCACAGCTGGTCCACAGCTGGCAGATCCAGAAAGCAGATCAGACCAGAGCACACGCACTTGGCAGCATTGCCCTATCTTTCCTTATCGTTTCAAAATCACTGAATAAAAAGCTCAGGTTTCTCTGAGTACAACTGCTGGCAGCTCCTCTAGGTCTTTACAGGTTTTGGTGGTAGCTGTGAGGGACTGAAATATTGAAACACACAATGAATGTGCACATGTTTCAGGCCAAATATATCTAATTATGCATCTAGCAGGTGCCCATTTTGTGCACACAGACGTTTCCCCTGCAAATACTTTCCTGCAGATAAAAATATGTATGTGGGCCAATCTTATGCAGGATTGCAGAATGAACTTTTCATTCTTAATTGTACAAGTTGTTCTGAGCCAAAAAAAGTCAGCAACTCAACACTGTGAGCACAGACAGAAGTTCAGAATGCCTCTACACAGACTCTTCTCCTTTGGCATGTCCTGTTTCCCTGTCTGAATACAAAATAAGATGAACGTTTATCTTACCAAAAGTTTCTTGGAAAGGTAAAGGGGTGTTACTCTAAACTCAGAAAGGTACAATAACACTGCATAAGAAACAATGAGAAGGAAGAAACAATGCGCTCCAAATCCTTTAAGTATCTATATCTATGAAATGTCCTAAAGGGTCTTGGAAACCTACTTAAAATCTCTAAATGCTCTACTGTCAGACTCTTCTCCAAGTATTTTCCAGCTTGTAGTCAAAAACAGTCTTAACAAAGTTCTAAGTAGTTGTACTTAGAAAACCTGTTATTTTCTTTTTATATCACTGGGTAAATTCTCAGGAAGAGTTTTACAAAAGAAACATTGATCTAGTTTAGAATCAAATTGTGGCTGTATTATCCTTACAGAGCAGAATTAACATCACCATCTCATGGTAAGATAATAGAATATCTAGAATTTTATTAATCACAAATATTTCGATTTCTTTTTTTATTTTTTGACAATTGTACCTTTCTTATAAGCTGTATCACAACTTCATAGGCAAAGTTAGGAGTTGCACTGTAATTGTAACTACTTTGCAATCAGTGCTTCTTTCCCTCTCTTTTCTGGGAATTTTCCCACTTTATTAGAGCAGCAGAAGAGTTTAAACAGGTTTTAATAGGCTAAATCTGTATTCATTTCCAGAATTATAAGCAAGTTGTGTTTTAAACTTCCAAATGCCCCATATCTTTTTTGCAAATCTATTTAAAGACCATCAAGAGACAATCTAGGTCCACAAAATACTGGGCAAGTATTTCTTAAAATGTCTATTTGTTACAGTCTGTTGACTCCTTTTGCCTCTACCTTTAGCAGGTAATTAACTGTATGTTAACTGCAGTTGCTGCTTTTTTGAAAATTGAAAAAAACAAAACTCAAACCAAAGTTATAAATCAGCAGTTTCATTTTAGTTTGCTGTATTTTAAAGAATTAAAAATGAGACAGGGTGATGGCAAAATGAAACATATGTAGACAGCCTACATTAGTACACAGTACTCTGTACAGAAAATGCAAAATTAAACAAAAAAATTTGTATTTATTGTTCATTCAAAGAACACTAAGATCAAGGTAGAACATAATTTTTTTTGGAGGGTTCTTTGAAATTATTTATATGTCACATATTTCTGGGCCACTTTTTTCCATACAGCAACTTAGCAACTTTTTGGCTTTGTTATATTGAGAAGCAACAGTAAAACTCCCAACATGTGTTTCCAAGTAAGTTGCTGAATTCCATCAGGTTTCATTAAAGGTTCAGGTCACATGAGCAAATACACCTTGGCAGGCTCATGTTCCACTACTGGCGTGTCTGGAGCTACCAGGGTGCTGCTGGCCAAAATCCAGTCCAGCAGTGCCCCAGCTGAAAATGGCCCTGAAAAACCCCACTCAGGTGGTATCACAGCTCTGAGAAGCAGCTGGTGAAGAAAACCTACCAAAAGCAGCGTGGCTTAACTGCATCCATAAAAGTCAGGTGGCAATAATCCTTTTAGCTATGATTTTATTGTGAATATACATATTTTAAGGTGACAATTGGCATATTGCACTAGCTCCAGTCATTTTTTGACCAGTATTATGAAATAAAAACAAATATTTGCCCAGTAAATATCTGCTAACAGATAACCCTAAGATAAGATTTCAATGGTTGAATGAAATCAAAATTCATAAATATCAGATCAACATTACTTTTTAAAAAAAGTTTTTGAAAAATAATACAAAGAAAATTACTTCTGAAGAAAATAATCTCCTTTCCAATGCCATTTGGCTCTGAGATTTACAGAGATAACCCAGTGCAGAACCACTGTTAACAAATCAGAATTTTTGATGTTATTATAGGGTTGATGAATTAGAACATGAGTGAACTGGGAAAACAGAAGTAACATAATGCAGATCTTATGAGAACTGGGAAAAAGCGTGGCCATAAGATTCAGGCCCTGAAGAAGCACCTATGTCTGGATCTTGTAGACCAATATGCATCTGACTTCCTCTGTCTCCACAGATTAAAATTCAATATGCTTAACTGGGTTTTAATGGGCTTACAAGCAATATGACTTTAATCACTATAAATGTTAGTACAGATATTCCACAACCATTTGCTTGTCACTGTAAAGAAGTTTTATCCTGGAATAAAGCTTTGTGAAGTGCTTAAATTAACATCAGTGATCCTCTTTCTTAAATCAGTTCAACTATGAAATAGAAGTTGATTTTTACATACTCCTCACAATAGCATTTTCATTCAAATCCATTTTTTCAAAGATGAAATACTGCAGAAAAAAAAAGAGACTATAACTCTTTCTTCCACTCTACCAATTTAAGAGTCAATTCAACGAAGCATTTCAGCATATGCTCAAATTAGTAACTTGAATATATCCAAATGAGACTAGCAAGATTTTAGCAACCAAATAAAGCACAGGATTATTCACGTACTCCTTTTGAAACACTTTTCTGACTTGCAGTCACAAACAAGCAGAAAAAACAAGACTGTTACATCAGATGAGAGAGCTTAAGCTTCTATCAGGCTTCAAGCAGTATTAGAGTCTCTAATTGAATAATATGTCCCTATTATGGCACTCTCCCAGAATATGTCCCTATTATGGCAATCTCCCAGAAGGTATAAAGCTCTGGGCTCATCACCTTTTCATTAAACAAGTGACCCCTACTGTTCTTATTTTTTCACACTCCCTACAATGATTATCCATGGTGTTACCTAATGGAAGTATAAATGTCTCACACGCAGCATCTTCAGACAGTAACAATAATGAGCAGTACAGGAGTATCTTGCTAAAGGTTGCTTGGAAAGTGAATTTATAGTAACAGAACCAATTTCTTCTCCAGGCACTAAAAGTCCTAAACACAATGAAACTTTAGTGTATTTCCTTTCTGTGGTAGACCAAAGGTTCCTCTTAGCAATACATGAACACTATTTTTAGTAGACAGATAGTAGACAAATAGCAGGAGGCAGCTTCTTGTCTTGCTTGTCAAAGGACTATCAGGTTCTTTTTCTACTCAAACCTGATTCATCACCTTCATTTTTGGGGCTCAGGACAAACCTCTCCTCTGCTTTTGTGCTCAAAAGACTTTTTTCCACTTTGACTATGCAGAGGGCATGAACAGATAACTGCTGTTAGCACAGAACTAATACACTAGTCGAGGGGCATACTACCATGTCACCAGCTCTTAGCCACCCAAAGCAAAACAAGATTGCCAAATACTCCGTGAGCACTGGAACAATGAACCTTTTCTCTTCTGTACCAGTTTGTATATGATCAGCTTACAGATTTCAGTGATTAAAGCACGGAGTGACTGCTATGGAATGAAAGATAACAGCTATGTAACAGCAAATTATTGAATAGCTAGTTCCTTCCTAGATGTTTTAACAATTTCATTTTAACAACCTAATACTACATTTGGGTATTACAACACATAGATCTGCATCAGAGGATATAACATATTCACAGAAAGGTAACAGTTTAAATGTTGTATAGTTCTCTACTTAAATGTATTATGTTTTGCTTTGGAGCTGGGTTGTTACTGTTTTGGTTTTTTTTAATTATTATGCAATTACAATTACACTTAAATACTAACTACAATTTGTTGGAAAACCCAAACCAAGCTCGGGTAAATGTAGCCCTAAACAATTTCTATAAATATTAATTTCCAATATAACAGAGCAAACAATAGATAAACTATAAAAATACAGGCAAAGAAGACATCAATACTTGCTATATCAACATCAAGTCCTATTCCAGAGTTACAAAGACAGTTTTAGTCATTGTTAGTACTATTTGGATGAGTGGGGAGTGGTAGATCTTGTCATCCCGGACTTCATCAAGGTTTTTGGCACTGTGTCCCATGATATTCTCATAAGCAAACTCAGGAAGTGCAGGCTGGACAAGTGGACAGTGACATGGACTGAGAACTGGCTGGATGGCAATTCCCAAAGGGTCGTGATCAGTGCCACAAGGTTTCACTGGAGGCCCGTCACTCGTGGTGTCTTGCAGAATTCAGTCCTGGGCCCAGTACTGTTTAACTTGGATGAAGGGATAGAGTGCACACCTCAGACCATTCGCTGATGACACAAAGCGGGGAGGAGGGGCCTGAGAGTGTGGCAGCCCTCCAGGAGGAACTCAACAGGTTGGAGAGATGGGCAGAGAGAAATCATCCGAAATTCAAAAAAGGCAAATGCAAGGCCCTTAACTTGAGGAAGAATAACCCCAGGCACCAGGACAGGTACACTAACCTGCTGGAATGCAGCTGTGAAGAGGACTCAGGAGTGCACAACAAGATCTCCACGAGCCAGCAGTGTCTTTGGGGCAAGGAAGTGATCCTAGGGTGCATTGGGAAGAGCACTGCCAGTAGGTCAAGGAAGGGTAACTGCAACTCTACTCTACTCAGTCCTGGTAGAGACCTGGAGTGCTGTGTCCAGTTTGGGGCTCCTCAGGACAACAGACAAGCTGCTCCTACAGCAGGTCCAGCAGAGGCTTCAAAGATGACAAAGGGACAGGAGCATCTAATGAGAAAAGGCTGAGGGAGCTGGCCCTGTTAAGCATCAAGAAGAGACAACTGAGAGGGGACCTCATCCATGTCTGTCCATGTCTGCAGGGAAGGGTCAGAGCACGGACCAGGCTCCACTCCATGCTACCAAACAACAGGACAAGAGGCAAAGGGCAGAAACTGATGAACAGGAAGGGAAGTTCCACCTGAACATAAGAACTTTACTGTGTGGGTGACTAAGAACTGCAGATTTTCCAGAGAGGTTGTGGAGTCTCCTTCAGCCGAGACATTCAAAGGCTGTCTGAACAATCCTGAACAACATGCTCTAGGATAAACCTGCTTGGGCATGGAGGCCAGACTGCATCCAGTGGTCCCGTTCTGTTGTAACTCATTCCCTGATTCTGTAATAAGGGTGAAGGATACATAACTGACCTTGGAAGCTTTTTCAGGAAACTTTTTTATCATTAAGTGTCACTTAGAGTGCAAAAATATTTCTTTATCTGTAATAATCGATAAATACCTGTGACCAGAAAATAAAGAACATCAGAGGTTTTAATAAATTCTGTAAATTACGCCTGCAAGCATAACCGTCAATGGTCTTCATAATCCCTTATTTTTTTTCAAAAGAAAAGTGAGGTCTAATAAAATTAAATGCTTAAGTTCCAACTTTTCCCAAAACACAAATAAAGATACTGGTCTACTACCATCAGCCTCTTCTTGTAAAAGAAAAAACAACTGGTGTTGCCCCCATCTTATCTGAACAGTCATATCAAATGTTGCAAACTGAATATAAGTGTTTCCAATTACTTCTTGAAGAAATAAGTTTAGTTTAGTTTCTCATCAGTTCCAGTATTTTTCCAATGCCTTCAAAGTATCCCAATAAGTATTATATGGTTTTTATTTAGGAAACGATACCGATCTTTTCCTAGTAGTAAATCCTACTATAAGCACTTACACCCTGTCAGTTTCATGTTGAATATTTCCTCTTCAAATTTGCTTTCACAAATTACTTAGGCTACTCTACTTTCTTCCTGAATTTCTCATTTCCCATATGAAAAACTTAAATTTTAGTAAGTAAAACACAAGGTTCAAATGAAAAGATTGCATAAGACATTGCTTGCATAAAACATGAAATAGAATCACGATTACACCCAGTGAATATGAAGAATCTCACATTTAAGTTGTTAAAGCCATGGGACAGTACAAGCTATTCAAGGCGCCTCTTTAATAAAACATGAAGGGCTTATGCCATTTTGCCTAGCTCAACTTGTAATCTCTTAAAAGCTCTTTAAGTTAATTACATCTAAATACCATTTTTTTCCCTGAGAAATTACAGAAGCAATACACAATATGTAAAGAAAAGAAGATGGCCTGCTTAATGCCCTACTAATATCCTAAGGCTTTAACAATAATTACACAGAAGTACTGTGAACCAGAATTTATGAGGCTAATCACTGCCTGAAGCATACATTATAGGATACCTTTTTTAAAGAGTACTGTTGGTTATGTAATACTCACTACAGCCATTGATTCACTTATATGAATAAAAGAAGCTGGTATATGAAGATAAAATAATTTACAGATATTCTTGCCTGAATTTTGGCAGGCATATGAGTGTCCCAGGAAGTTGAAGGGGTCTATTTTAGGGCACCATAACACATTTAAAATTCATTTAAAAATAGCCCAAAAATGGGTAGAAACTGATCTGGATTTACTAATAAAAAAAAGAAAACAGTTTTGTAAAGTAATATACTAATTAAATACTTCCACAAATGCTCAGAATATGCATATAGTAACTATGGGAAAATTGTGAATGATTTTCAGGAATAGCAGTAAAATGAAATTAGGTATTCTACTCACCTGAACAAGTCTGTATTAACAAACTCTTTAGCTCTGTGGCACAGTACCAACCATAAGTCTGTGGACATTCTTCTCCTCTCAGAAGACACTACTACTACTTGCTGAACTAGCTCCTATTTAACTCAGCTTATCTCAGTATAGAGAGGTTAGCAGTGATAAAGTCATGCAGCTACTGAAATCCTGATATAAATGGCAAGCAATTCTAAAGCTTGTGACACAAAGAACCTAGAAAAGCAAACAGCAGCACAGTTTGTAACAATGAAATAACTACACTAAATAAATTTGAAACCTAATAGCCATCTAACACAGTCACATAATTTATCAGTCATAGTCAATTGATTTATTAGGTATTTTACATGGTCCCCCATAACATCCTTCTCTCTAAATCAGAGAGCAATTAATTTGATGGGTGGACTGTTTGGCGTATGAGGAATTGGCAGGACAGTCATATTCAGAGGGCAACAGTCAATGGCTGAGTCCCAGTGGGCATCAGTGACAAGTGGTGTCAAGAAGAGAAGGCTCCAAGAAGACCTTTCTGTGGCCTTCCAGTACTTCAAGGGTGCTTACAAGAAAGATGTGAACAAACTTTTCAGCGGGACTTCTTACGGCAAAACAAGGGGTAATGGTTTTAAAGTAAGAAAGGGTTAATTTAGAGATAAGGAAGATTTTTTACAGTGGGGATGGTGAAGTACTGGCACAGGTTTCCCAGAGAGCTGGAAGACGCCCCATCCCTGGAAACATTCAAGATCAGACTGGACAGAAGTCTGAGCAATTTGATCTGGTTGATGATCTCTGCTCATAAGTCCCTTAAAAGTCTCTTCCAACCCAAACCATTCTATGATCTTCTTCTGCACTTTGTGCAAGGGGAAGAACAGGCTGTGGACCAGCTGGGCGGGAAAAAGATCTGCAGAAAAGGACTTGGTATCTTGGAAAGCAGTGAAATGCACGTGAGTCAGCAGCGCACTTGGGGAGTAAAGGACGTCAACTTTATCCCTCCACAATGGTCTGGGGCTGGAGCACAGATCCTACTGAGAGGCAGGGGGGCATTTTCAGTCTGGAGAAGTGGTCTGGGGGCAAATAAAGCAGCTTTCCTGTACTTGCCAGGTCATCCAGACAAAGTGAGGTTCCAACAGTGATCCGTGCCAGGAGAACAAGGCAAAAAATGTGTAATTTGAAACAAGAGTTTCATATTGGACACCTGCCTTAGAATTTATCCCCATGAGGACTGCCAAGCAGTGGCACAGAGAGGTTGTGCAGACCTCATCCTTGGAGACTTTGATACGCAGCTGTCCTGGTCTGGGCTCACAGCTGATCCTGCTGTGAGCAGGAGAGTGGACTAGAAGATCCCCTGAGATCCAGATCCTATTCTAATGATATTGTTTTTAGCAAGCCAGGGTTTTTTCTGGAAAAGTTAAAACACATCATTTACAATCTGGGGAGAAAATAAAAAAGCAATCAGAACTCACCTTCCTTTGTAATTCATTCTAAGACATACCATTTAAAATGTATTTCATTTCACATGTAAATGTCTATTTTCAAATGCAAGTTATTTCATTCTTACTTACAGATTTTAAAATGTCACCAGCTGTTATCTTAAAATTCTTCTACACTTTTTTTGCAAGTCAATTGTCTTTGATTTTCTTTTTTTTTGAGTTGTAAGACCATATTCCTTTACTTTAAAAATATTAATACAGGTGCTGTTTGTCACACTGTGATATTATCATTTTTAAGGGTGTGTGCAAAGATTCAATAAGTTTCTTTACCCCAGGCCTTCTCAACTGTTTTGTGATGTTTAGATAGCGTGAGTTCATTTTACTCGTTGTAATCCCTAAATCTGTTTGAGAATCATTATTCTCAAAGGTGTAACTCTTTTGCCATTGTGCAGGTACATTCTACATTCTATGCTACTAAACATACAATTTTGTATGTGGCTATACTGAAACGCATTTTTCCCAGCATGATCTCAGTTCACTAAAATAATTTAGATTGTTTGGCATCAACAGTCTATCTTCAGTGTTATTTACTACCTCTCTTCTTCTTGCATCACCCAAAGATTTCAACAGCTGTAATTGTATATACACCTAGAAGATAGGCATACAAATAATGAATGAATGCTGATCTCTCCCCAGTCTTTTTCAATATATGACACCCACCTAGGTTTAAATTAAGAAACCAAAATTCATGGAAAAAGTAAGAGTAAGATTCTAACGTTAAAGATAGATGATGTTAACGTCATTCTGAGGGATATAAAAATTGGATTTACAAATATGAGCTAGACTAGTCTTCTTATGAATAAATAAACATTTCTTAGCCTCTCTTTTGCTGCTTGAGAAAGGAATGAATGTGACAAGACTACCCAAGAAGAAGAAACTTCCTAAGAAATCAAGCAGTATGTCCCTTGCAGCAGAATACTACAGCACAAATCTCAACTTCTGTTAAGCATTAGAGAGTTCTCAGTGCTACAGCAGCAAGCGACGCATTCTGACCTCTTTCTCCAAGTATTAACAGATTCTTATTCCTCTTCCTGAGAAGCACGGCAAATATAAAAAATGAATACAGTTAATCTCAAATCTATAAAATACTGTCTCTATAAATAAATGATACTAGACTGTACTCCATTTAGGTTTTTTTCATTATACTAAAAGAATCCTGCAGAGTTACAAATACTGCAAGTCTGATGGATGGTAGAAGACGCTTAAATTTTAAGACATATTCAAATTATGAGATACTGAAATACAGCTTAAATTCAATTCCCAATTTATACAATGAACAGTTTTTCTTCACTTTATCTGTGCTTTGTAGTAAATATTTGAGACACTTTAATTAGTAGTCCTTAAAAAGTTTCTTCTTATTATTTTGTAAAGGGATAAATGGGATCATTGAGAGATTAAAAAAACAAGACAGTAACAGTAAAGCCTACAGCAGCACTCAATTCCAACACTTTATTCACAGGGCCATACAGTTTTCCAAAATAGCTCTGCATTTCTAAATTTTTTTAAACCAATCTATTATGCAAACAAATACATAATGCTTCAATTTTTTCCTTAAGTATAAAACTAATTCTACTTGCAACAGAGGATCATGCTAAAAATAAAATCTTTATGTACTTGCCATCTAGTGTGAAACTAATTAAAACCTAAAGATTCAACTACTCTTTCATAACTTTAGAGAATATGTTATTTTACAAAGAATATTTAGCAAAATGTGTGGGTCAAATTTGAACTACTGGATATCAACACTGTTTCAGACTGTGAATTTCAGTGCCTCAATCCATCAGATCCTCCTTGAAAGTCCAGTATCATTATCTGCATATCAACAGCTCAAGTCAAGCATGGCAGGCATCCAGATTCTCCTTCTTTGTTGAACTCAGAAACATACTTGCATAATGGAAAATTATTTTAAAAGGTCAATAAAACCTCCAAACAGCCAATATCCTACATATTCTAACCTACCAAATGTTACGAAATGATAATCAGTTCAACAGCTTCCATCTTGTCCCTTTTTTTCCACCCAACAGAGAAGTGTAGCAGTCACAATGATTCCAAGCCCAGGCACAATGCTTCCATCACTTCTCCCTCCACTGTCGTTCCAGAGCTTTCTGCTCAATGTACAAGGTTTATCTGCCTGAATTTTTGACTTTTTAATCAGAAGGCATCACAGACATAGGACAAATGGGATAAAAAACCGCGGTTTCACTTCCAAAGTAAATTAATACAAACATAAATATCTAGACATAGAACCTAGCCCCACATACTATCAGTTTATTCCTTATTTTGAAAAATACAGAGATGAGATGAGATGAGATGAGATGAGATGAGATGAGATGAGATGAGATGAGATGAGATGAGATGATGAGACCTTCACTCCGCTTCTTAAGATTCACATACCTACAATCCTGAGGCACACCTCCTACAAACACCAGCTCTATTAGATCTCACCAGGTTTTTGTAGTTTTTGTTTGGTTTTGGTTTGTTTGGTTTTTTTTTTTAATCAGAACAAAGACATAATCACAACCAAGAAAATATGATAACTAGATGTACACAGAGTTTGGTACCAGAGATGATCATGGTCTAGCTACCAGTGATTCGTACTTTCAAGATTTCCCCATGACTCTAGAAAGAAAGCGATCAAAAAAACCCTGCATTGCTTGGCAAAAATGTTGTTTCAAAATTAAACAAACTATGTTTTAGGTCAAAGCTTGCTTTAATCAAATATACCAAGGTGGGTTATTGAAGAATACATGAAGAGCTTTGCTTTAGGGTAAATTTAGGGAGGACAGCCCCAAATGTCACCCTAGGACAAGTCTGTTATGACTTGCAGTCAGTGCTCTTTTGAATTATACCAATCTACACACATCGATAAAAAAACCACCTGACTGTTCTCCTGGGACCAGCCACAAGAAGCTGTCTATGCTTCTGTCTCTGGCTACTCTTCTAGACCCCCATTCTAAATACGGTGTCTTGGTAATTACTGTTTTGCCTTCTAGGTATTTTTGATACCTCCACAGCTATGAATATTTTTTGAGTACCTCTAGCACATAGATAGTGTACCCCAAAAGCAATGAATCTTTCAACAGTACATTTCCTGTGTTCACATTTCCTCTCTTCCTATCATATGTTAACAAAATAACTCCTTATGTTAAAGGTGTAATTGAGAGGTTAAATCAATTTCTAAATTTTTTTTAAAAATTAATATTGATTCAATGTCCCAATTTGACATACACAACTCCATTAGATGGTAGCAACATAATGTGGTCTGACACAGTGAGACCCTTTTTTTAGAGGTGTAATTAAACACTCAACTTTTTTTTTAGGGCATCTCCATGTATGAGTACTAACAAAAAAATATACCCTTGTTTTGTTGATTATTTGAATAAGAAGAAAATTTGTACATAAAATTTTACCATACCCTGACAGTCCTTCAAGCATTTTTAAAATAAAAACAGTTTCTTAGTGCAAAGCATATCTTCAGGACAACCTACAGAAACTTAACCATACTTAATACAGCTGTCAGGACTGTACTTACATGGAATTATTCTTATAACTGACCTCGGTTTTATGTGTGTACCCTGATGAGAATCAAGACTGAAGAAAAAAGAACAGGGAAAGAAAAGAAAGTAGAAAAAAGAGTACAACAGTTAAGATACTGCACTACTTTTTATATGCACTATATCACCAAATTCAGTGGATGTATTTCAATATTTGACATTACTACATCTGTTAAAGTTGATGCCAACACCACAGCACCTTTTGTAGTGAAAGTCTTTTTTCTGTCACTCATCATCTCTTAACTATGTGAAAATAGAAGGGTCAAATTACACTCTGGCATATCCATTTCTATTCATTAAAGCAGCCAGGTTTTACTGCACACAAATCTTGAGAAACATGAGACAATGAAAGAACATGCAATTAACAGAGAGTACTTAATGTTATCTCTACTCAGCAGCACCAAGTGCCTGTAATAGAGCAAGTCCGCTGTAATTCCATGAAAGATAAGATTTATATATCCTAGCACTTGTGTTACACACTGATGAACAACATAAAATTGACATAATGGTTCTTCAGGGCTACAAAACGTGTTTTCTTTTGCAGTTTAATTGACAATGACTACATTGACCTTTTCTCTATAATTGTAACTACAGTAGAGCAATTAGACAAATCGTCACCTCTATCATTTCCCACACATAACATGCAAAAGCAGAAAAAAGCAGACTGTTAACCACCTTTTCATGCTGATGTTACAGCAGTACAATATTTTACACTTGCATACATGAGTGAAAGCTGGAGTGAAAAAATTTGTTTAAATCATGTACTTGAATGAATCAAAAGTGACAACTATAGAAATGAAATAACTAGAAATATTTAAAATCCTCTGATTTCCCAAATACTGTGTCGTAACTGAACAATTGTACACTTCACTATTACTAAAATATTTTTTATGACAATTCACACTTTCACTTATATTTTGGCTCATTTAGAGCCCCTGTATTGTAAGTAACGGTAAACTACATACTTCTATACAGACATTCTAAACCACCCGTGCATATCAAAAATACTCAGAAATTTGTAACATTTGGATTTTACATCCGACAATTCAGTATTAGAGCTGTCTCTTTGTTTTTCATTCCCTCATCTCTGCAGGTATTTACTGTCACCTCCAAAGATGAGGTAACAAAACAATGCAACACTTTGTGCCGTGCTATTATTCAAAATGCCCATGATTGTTACCAGGAAATTGTAGAGTTTCTTGTTTTAGAAAGGGATTTCTTCACAAGATAGAAATGCACAGCTACTAGCAATGTTGAAAAACATTGAAACTAATCTCTTATAGGATGTGTGTCACTAGGATTTGAACCCTGTTTTAAAAAGTAAAATTGTATCAGTTTTTTAAGACTAAGTTCATAATATAGACTTTATAATATATCATTGAGTTTCACTTCATATTTCTAGAACAGGGTTTGATCTTAATGTATAACTAAGTCTGGACACTGTACATTTATTAGTAAAACGTCTATGTTGAAAAATATCTTCTTTATGGAAGATTCTTTAAAAAAATTCACTTTGATGTTCCTGAACAAACTCAGCATAACATGCATGAATATATATATCTTTTATAATATACAGATGTTATCCAATATTCAGTATTTCAAAGCAAAAATATTTTGAAATTTCAGGAAAAATTAAAGCCTTCTATTGAACAATGAAACCTTTATAAAGATAATTGTAGAACATCACCTCACTGTATGTATTTGTTGTAAGAATTTGTTTTCCAAAAGAGGAGGGATTTTGTGCAACTTTTGTTTCCAGACATTTACAAGCATACCACTAGTGAATGTTGTTTTTTAACCTGAACATAGCTGGGTTACCTATGTAAACTATACCACCAGTGAATTTTAAAATACTGTAAGCTGAGAGCTGATATTCAGCCGAAGTACCTAAAAATTATTTCTTTTTTCTGTAGCCCTTTTAACATGCAATTGAACAATATATATGAATCTTATATGACACGACTTGCTATAATAAGATAGTTTTAAGCAAGTTTCTGTTTAACACCACTGTTCTCATGGCACTTGCTGAGAAAGACTAATTGTGACAGGCAATAAGCAGGATATGAAGAAGGGTTTCTAAGGCCTTCTCTCCTGATAAAATAAGTAGCATAACTAGCAGTCTCAGAAAGAGAAGCTTTACTTTGCTCTGCAATACTTTTTAACCCTTTGAATGCTCATATTTTTTAACATTGCAGCTGATCTGAAGCTGCCCCTTAAACTCAATCAATCTAGAAGAAAACAAGTCTCCAGATAAGGTGGGCATAGGTTGGATTCAAACCCAAGCAAAGACCTCAGCCAGCCCAGTTCTAGATGCAGATACACCACTGGCCAGAGAGGTCCCATCCAATCAATTACCTGAGCCCAAAGCCCCTGTGAAAGAGCAGCCTTTTAAACTCATTGCTGTTTGCTGTGTTGTGTCATGTGTCTGTCTCCTATCCACAACTCCACATAACAGTATTTCAATTATCTTTTTTCTGGACGCTAAATGCAAAACCAAAGCAAACACAAACCAACATTATTTTTCTTGGAAGTTTATACAGTTTTAAAATAGAATGGATTTTAGTGGGTTTATGCTGAATTGAGGGTTGAATATAACCTAAAATTTCTGAGTTACTCTAGCTATTATGTAAAATCAAGAGGATCCATTACATTTAGCTCCAAGCTACAATAATTATTGGCAGTTCTGTTGCTACTGTCATCAAGAAGAGACCAGAAACAGGCAGGAAAGCAGTCCAAATGGAGACCACTGAGAACAACTAGGTTACACAGAATGTATTTTCCTTTTTCTCCAGTTGCCCCAGGAGAGTCTAATATCATTTAAAATTCCTGACACGGTCTCCCAGGCCAGAAGACAATTAATGGATGAAAGCTTGAGCACGCACTTTTTATTTTCGCCCTGCTGAAATGCCAAAGGATGGCACAAATTTTCTAAGCTAAATTCTGCTGGCTAATATTACTACGTCTGAAAGTAGAAATGGAACTACAGTTTGCAATACAGATTAGAGAAACACTTTAGGTAGCAAATGGATATATATTTTATACAAGCATAAAATATATTGCACGTGAGAGGAAAGGCATCTTCTCAACACAGCCTGCACATGTCAAGATTTTAAGGACCGCGTTAAAAGAAATCAAAACCACTACATACAGATATGCAAAAAAAGAAACCACTGAAAACTATCAGCCAAAAGAAATACACAGATTGGAAGAAAATAGAGCTGTACAAGGTAAGATCTTCCACTTTAAGTAATTTTCCACAGTATGCAAGTATTTTCAGTATCAGAAAAAACTGCATGAATATTTGAATGCCATCTGACAGGCCTTTCTAAGTAACATTTAGTACACTTTTCAGCCTAACAAGCAAATTGTTATGCCTTGCTGATAAAAAGCTCCCAAGAGCAGCATGGAAAAGCAAGTTATACAATAGAAAGGTATCTAGTCTTCAAGAGTAAAATTTATCTGAATCAATTCAATAAGGACATAAATATTTTGAGAGAGGATATCTTCTCAGTGACAGTAATCAGAACCATAAAAATTAAGTTGCTAGTCTCTAAGTCGATTTATGTATGATTTATGAACACGTTGAAAATATGTTGGAATTAATGTATTTCATATGCCAAACTTAGAATTATTAAGGACTATGAAAAGCCTTTTGTCTCCTTTTAGTATTGTGCAAATCAAATGCATCTCCCAAATTTACTCTTCCAATCCACGTATGGCTGGAGTTTTTTCCCGTTTATATCAGCTCATGCTTGATTTTCCACATTGAGACAAATTGTGCAACTTCAGTAGCCTTGAAAAGGACTTTCAAGGTGCTTAGAAATATGAACTGGCAAAACTGCATAACTCCTAATAAAGGTAAGCTAATAGCAACATGTATCTGGAAAGAATGTGAGGAGGGCAGAACAATTCGTAGATAATCCACTATACACACCTGTGAGTTTGAAATTCAGTTTTATACATTAATTCCCATTGTTCAACAGTAGATGGAGAACAAAAATTAGCCTCTGGCCTCTGTTCTATTCTGCACTGGGCAGGGTCCACAAGCAGCTGATTAATCTTTCTGGCAGCCAGGCTTTTTAGATGCTGCATCCAGTCTCAGGTTTTGAAACAAAGGGTTTAGCATCACTAACTCTGGGTAAAGTCCGACTGAAATGTACTGTAGCTCTAGCAAAAAAAATATGACTGATATGTTACTCCTTGGGCAACAAATTATAGTAAATCAGACTTAGAAACTTGCCTAGATGTAACTCTTAGGATTTCCCTAAGTCTTCCTTAAGACTTCCCTAAATAGGAAGCATTCATTCATTCAACACCTTTAGCAGACCTACTCATATGCAAAAATCTATTATTAACCATCCAGATAATATATTATGTATGTCTGTGTATATTTGCATACAAAAAATGAACTATAAAGGCAAAAGCATAAACTTCAAGACACATTCCTTTTGAAAGAAAAGTAACAAAATATAACTAAAAATCAAAATCGTTCCGAAACTGTAACTGCACTGATCTCAAATAACCAGTTTTATTTGTGTGTTACTTTAACACACAAATTTGTGTGAAACCAGATGTATCATGTATGGCTTGTTTTTCTGCTGACTTCTGTAAAATGCTCATATAGAAGTATATTAGTTAATTTTACCAGAACAGAATTAAAATATTAATCATTAATGACTTGTCATTTCTATTTGTGAAAGCTTTTTTCCTAAAACTGAATGGAAGAGAAATCTTTTTGTTTTACTATACACAGGCTTGGAAAGGCTTTGCAGGTAGGTTAACATTTCATTGCAGCTTGCCTTCCCTCTGTCTATAGGAAACTTAAGGAACAAGCCACAAAAACACTACTGGCAGTGTTTTGCCTCCAGACAATTCTTTTTTTTAGGAGTACCTTTCATTTACTAGAGATCCATATACTTCATTGAAACACCTCTACTAATGACCTGCTGGCTGGTGTTGGTAAATCTGGCTAGCTACAGCATGTCAAGAGGTAACAGGATTTCTTTTCTCAATGGAAAGAGAAGTATCACTGGGTAGAACTAAGCAGACCCAAGAAAGCAAAGGTGACTCTTACCCTGTGTGAATATAAGCAGCTAAGCACAGATGGAATTTTCATTAGAAAAAACGATCATGTGAAAGGCAACAACCACCTATAAAAATGTTCTAAGGTAATTGAGAAAAAAACATGCAAATTTGAAATACAAAGCACTAAGAGCAGGTAAACTAGTTTTATTTTAATTCTATCCTTTGGAAACAAGACAGAAAGTCCTGTTCCCATGTCTCATGTTCTGGGAGGTGTTGCAAGGACAGGGGGGAATGACAATAAATAGAGGGAAAAAACACTGTCTTTGGAAACAAATTTTTTGATACTGCGCTGCAAGGGAGCAGAAAACAAATCTCAGTCTGGAGTGACTGGAACTTGGAAAATTTTTTCCAATGCACACTATTTGGAACTGCTCTTAACTCTCTGACTACCACAGACTCACAACCATCTGCTAAATGCCACAGGCTAGACAAAGTAGACTTTATCAGATAAAGTGAGAAGGGGAGGGAAAATTAAGACAAGAAATAAAACAGAGTAGGAGGTAATTGGTACTGGAAAGACATGAAAGAATGAGGGCAATACACAATTTTTCCCACTCTTCACTCTAAGCAGTAACATCAATGATGCTGATAGCAATATATCTCTAATTCCTTATGGGCCTTCTTCAGGACTTCTTTGACCAATGCATTTTCCAGAATGAGGAGATAATGGTCTGTTCAACCATGTCATGACAAACTTTAAAAAATCAGAAGCAGGCAAGGAATATGGCTGCTATGGTGGATCTCAGTTCATGTATCTCCATCTACCTTGACAATCAAAATACAAACTAACAGAAGAGGTTAGTATGAGAGTCACGGACTGTGTAAGTTTGGAAGAGGCCTGGAAGGCACCTAGAATCCTTGTCTCTAAGGAGGAAGACCCCATAGCCTCCCTGGGCAACTTGTGCTAGTAGTCAGTCACCACCACAGTGAAGAAATGTTTTCTGAAGTTCAGAGAGAGCCTCCTGTGTTCCAGTGTTTGCCCACCACCTGTCACTGAGCACCACTGGAAAGAGCCTGTCTCTGCTCTCTTTGCTCCCTTGTTTCATGTGCTTACTCACACTGAACCTTCCGTTCTCCAGGCTGAACAGCCCCAGTTCTCTCAGCCTGCCCTCACAGGACAGCTGCTCAAGTCCCTTCATCTTATTTATGCTCCTTTGCAGGACTCTATCCAGTATGTCCACACCTTCCTTGTACTCGGCAACTGAGAAATGGACATAGTATTCCCAGCGTGCCAGAATGACAGAAATTATACAAGTTATAAGTGAGATATAAGTATTTATGACAGCGAAAAATTCAGGCTCTATGTAATAATAACTGGGCAGGATTTTTCCTGTCCTTTCTGTCTGTATAGAACTGTGAGGACTGGGAACACTCTGCCCCTCTGAAAGCTAGCAGGACAAGCTGGCTGAGTCCTAGTTCCCTTCAGGCACATGGAGGTGAGTATTTACCAGTTTCTTCTCTACTCCATGGGACTAAAAACTAGATTCATGGACTGAAGGAAGTCTCAGACCAATTCACCATGGTTCTGAGAAACAGCAAATCACGATCACAAGGTATGAACAGAAGTCAACAAGATTTCAAGCAGAGAGACACAGTTTTAGCCTTTCAAAACTTTTATTATTTGTGTGGCTTACTAGTTTTTCCCTGACTATATCCTATAGGCATCATCATGACCTCTACTTTAAACTACTGTTTATTTTCCTCATTACATTATTACTGCACTTTCAGGGCAGTATTCTATAATACTGCAAGTTATTCATTCTGTCAGCTCAACTTCCACTTCATCACTATCTTCCTCTTCCAGCTGAGTACAACTTTTCAAAGGTACATTAAATTACTGTATCCTTTACAAGTCAGTACCTATTGGTTAATCTTGAATTCTAAAAACAAAATGTCCCTGCATTTAACATCACAGAAATTTCAGAATACACCAGTTTTCTTTGGTTTTAACAAAAGAAAAGCAGGGGTCACTGAGTAACCTGATCAGCATTGAAGATAATTAGTATGCAGCATCTGACATATTTCCTGTTTATATGATTGCATGATCCCACCATAAGATAAGTTTATGCTCACCCACACATACAAAAAGAAAAAAATCCCCACCAAATAATTGCTTTTTTTTTTTTCATTTTGAGCTTAGAACTCATGCAGCAGGAAACAGCCTAAAGTGAAATTAGAACATGGTTATGTTTCTTTTTAGATGGTATTTATACTGTATATACTGACAGGCTCTAAACAATACAGTCAGTGCAGTAAATCATTGGGACACCCATTCCTTTTTCTCTCTTTTCAAGTACTGTGCCTATTCTGACTGCATGGCATATTATAGGTTGCAACCTCAGAATATAACAGTAATTGCAACGAAGACTACATCTTCTTTTCCGAGCCATGGCAGGTTGGATATTTTTAATTTTCTGTACTGCTTTAAATTATAACACTGGAAGTATTTTATCTGTACAGAAATTATATATATACACAAAACCTTTCCTTTTTCATGATGCACTGAGGAATTAGATTTATAATACACTGTCATTTCAATGCCTTCAGGGAGCATTGCACTTTCTTAATTTCTGTAAGGAATGTCATACAGAAAATCATCAAGCCACATTTTGTGTCAAGTCTGCCATTTTTAATTATTAGCAACTAAGTTTAAGAAATTTCTCCTTTGGTTTAACAAGTGCATACCTATCTCACAGAATTTTTTTTTATGCCACAACTCATAAAATTGTTTAGGCTGATGCTCGTCCCTTGCACTAAATTACCAACTAATCACAGGAGATATTTATCATCTCAAGTTTTTACGTGAGAATTGTCAGACTTAATCACCCTCCTCATATTTTCACTATTTACAGACCGTCATTTATCATACATTTCAGCAGTGTGACAACAGTGGACTATTTTCCCCATTTTTCAAGTATGTTAAGAAAGACAAAAGCATGGCAAATCATGACAAGAGCTTCAAAGTTTAACTATCTCTGATAAAATCCACTTCCACCAAAAAATGGTCCCTAAAAAACCTATTTCTTCTAATACCAGTTTTATCTCAGTTATAGAGATAAGTAGAATTAGCAGGCCAAAGCTAATAAATGGAAAGTTACACTTAATTATATAAAATGCATTCTGATTTTTATCATCGGTTAAACTCTGCAGATAGTACGAGAGTGATCCGTTCTAACCAAATGTTTGTAAAAATTAATTTCTTTGGTAACAATGCTGAAGAAACAGCTCCCAAAAGCCTTTATAAAGTAGGTTCGGGGCACATTAATAGAAGCTGAAAGGATGATTAACACTGGTAGGATTAGTGATTTCTGGGGTAACTGCTGAGATATGTGTGGAATCATATCCCACATTCTTTTTCCACTGCACAGATGAGTAAGAAAACATTTAAAACAAAGATAACCAGAACAGCATAAATATATGGCCTCTGCTTGATTCTGGAGGAAGTTCATCCTGAACTCGTGGGCATGAAAAGTGCAATTCTCACACAATACTGCACAACAAGAGCAAAACTAGATTATGTAAGATATCACATCACTGAAATAAGGTATGAGTGACAATGCCCAAGTCAACCAAAGGAAACACTGAAGCATAAATGCTACCTCAGCATTCACAGCATCACAAACTGAGCTGTGGGGGATCCATGCTTGGAGCAACTTGTTCTTTATGAACTGCACCCCATGGAAAAAAACCCACAATGGAGCAGTCCTTGGAGAACTGCAGGCCATGGGTAGGACATATACTGGAGTAGATTGTGCAGGAGAGTATGGAAGTGTGGGTAAGAATACCTTAAATGCCTTCCAGCTGGGCACCCAGCTGCTTCTCAGCCCCCCTTCTCAGCAGGACTGGGAAACAAAATAACACGAAACAGGCCTGTAGATCAGATAAGGAATAGGAAATCACTTGCCACCTATCCAAAACAGACTTGGTTTGGAGAAACTGATCAAGTTGCTAATTAGACAGAGCAGGGCAATGAGAAACAAGAACAAATTTAGAAACACCTCAGCTGCCATTTTTTGCTGGGGAAAGTTTACTCCCAACTCCCTTTTCTCTGCTCCCAGAGGGCAATGTGGAATGTGGGTTACATTCAGTTCACAGTACTTTTCTCTGTTGCTCCTTTCTTCTCATATTCTTCCCCTGCTCCTGTGTGGGTGTCTCATTTCACTTTATCCCACTACTCTGAACTAATCACAAAAGGGGTGTTTTTTTCTTTTTTTTTATAATCATTAAAAAAAAAATACAAGACCCAGAACTTAAAGTCAATAAAGAAAATTGCCATGCTTAGGTGCATTCTTTGTCCAACTTACATGCTTTGTTCTGTATTTTTAAAAAAACTTGACAGTCAGTCTCAAATCATTTCACAAAACATCTGCAGGGTAAAGTGGATTTTCCTCTAAATTTAATTTAAAAGTATGACATTCAAGAGAGTAAGTAATTTTAAAAGTAAAATTGATTTGTGTTACATTATTTCAGTTTTTATTGAGTTCAAGTTTTTAATGCAGCTGACTAAACACCTGATAAATATGCAGAGTACTCTAAGGAGATCTCTCAGATAATTCGGAATAGCTGAAATTAAATTAGAATAAAGAAATGCTAGTATTCACCTAGAGTGATTCATGAAAAATACTGTATAAAAGTACAGTTATTTTCTGGAAGACTTTACTATATCCACAAGCCCAGATTATACGATATTACAGGAATAAGTATCAATGCTCTTGAAGTACATTGCAACTTCAGTCACATCTAAAGTGATGAATACTAAGATGCTATATTAGCATTGTAGTCATCAAAGTTAAAATGGACATTTTTGATTAGGAAAAACATCAGCAAGATGAAAGCCTTGAATTCTTCCTTTAGAAGCAATTTCATTAAAATAATTTCCACATCAAATATCCAGAGACTTTTAATTTCGGGAGGAAAAAACTTTTTCTTTTACTTTTCCAGAAAATAATTCTAGTGCTCACTAACCTTGCATTTTATTAAAAATACACTGTAAGAACAGAGCTACTATTGTGATGCTCACATCTGCTAGTGAAATGCTGGGGCATTCACATATACCAGCACCTCTGGGACTAAACACATTGAGCTGAAATAATCTTCAGCACTGTATCTGCTACCCACAACAAATCCAGGTCTCATCAGAAGTTCCCAAGGCTGATTACATGGATTTACATGAACTCATGGTAGGCAGTAAACATAAAATTTTGAACACCTCTCTAATGTATGGAAGACCACATTAACAAAATTTATTCTACTAAGTAACAATGTGGAAACCCCAAAACACTCTGTGCCAACAACTATGATACCCAGGTCTGAGAAATTTGCAGTGCATTAGTGACCTAGTCAAATAAAATAGATGGAGACTCTCTGAAGGCGAATTCTGCTTTCTCCTGACTCTGAGGCTGTACAAACAGTTTGATTTTCAGGTTTACGGTCTGTTTCCATGTTTCCACTGAATTTCTTTTGCATGTTGACTTCCCGACTGCTCTCCTTGTGAAATGTCTGTATTTATAAGTTCCTCTGTCCTGGACTCCAACTATAATCCTCACCAACAAATCTTAATCATTACAGTGTGGTTAGACTGCCCCATTACACTGCCTACTCTGGTTTATGCATAGTGGATTTCCATGGAAACAAAAAAGAAGAAAGAGCTGTTTCCTCAGAAATGGAATAACAAGACTACGTCCAGGTTTTCCATCTAACAGCTTGCTAACAGCTCAAGGAGGTGCACATTAAGGCTTCTCCTTCCCCCCATCACCAGTCAGAAGTCCAATGATGTTAGCAATATCACCACAAGGTAACTAAGCAAAATTCCCACTGTTTTACTGTGCCATGGAGATATTGCGTATCATCCTCCAAGTCACAACCATAACTTGCTCTTAACAACATCCAGATGGTCTGCAAATCTTAGCACCTGCCATCGAAGTCACCCACAACGTGTGTAATAAATTACATGGAAAAAAAAAAATGCAGCTCTCGTGAGACATTATTACAAGAACATGTAGCACCACCTACAGAGGAAGAATCAAAGTTCTTAAATGGCTGCAAAAATATTGTCCTTTGACTGTGAAACTAATTGATAATTTTGTATTGCAGGTGGAACCTTACCCCGGGTAACTGGCAGTGCCATGGCACAAAAAAGTCTCACTGTACCTGTAAATGAAGTTCCTTGCCTTAACTGCATTATTCTTTTCTTTCTAAGAAGAAAGATAGATATAGTAGGGGCTGGCAAACATCTTCTATACAAATATTATACAAATATAAGGAAATATTTTAGTAAGACAATGACTGAAGCAAGCAGAAACACTCTTAAGATTTCACAGTCACTGCATAGCTTTTAAATGTCTGTCCCTAAGTGAATTATGTAACACAGATGTTGAAGTGAATTGCAACTCTCAGTCCACAGTGATGAGATTCACAAAATAAAGTTAGACTGTCTGCTGTTTGTCTCCTGATCATTATGGATATAATAAATAGCAGATGTTCCTCAAACTATTAAAAAACCCACATACCCCTGAAAACTTTGCCAGCACATCATACTACATTTCCTGAATCACTCCGGATTTGTTCCCACAAAACATTTATTTCTAGATGTTCTGGTTTTACTTCATCAACTGAAATTCAAAGGAACAAGGGCAGTGACCATAAAAACAACTTCAAGGTGATAAGGTTACCGAAAGCAAGCTTCAGAGTGCATTATTCACCTCACCATGTACAAAGAACTCAATCCTTTCTAATTGCAAAGACTTGATGTAATCTACTCATGATGCATATGAAAAGAATTTGCAAGCTTGGTTTTGTTCATATTTGAAAGAAGTAGGATTTTTTCTATAACAAATACAACCTATCTGAAAAACAGTTCATGAAGCTTTAGAGTGAGCTTTTTCCTTAATTTTAAAACTAATGTCAGGAGTATCTCAACTGAACATATTTTTTGCCTTAGGTAAATGATTTTTTTTTACTGTCCCACATAAGATTTTTAGATGCATATGTTCAAAACCAAAAAGAGCTCTAATCAAAACAGAAACAACGGTCTTCATCAATTCTTGCATATGCAGAAGAATCACAGCAACAAAAATCTTATCAAGGGCCTGCCAAGCAGAGCTCTTACACTCTGAAAATTTAAGTTATTTAAGAAGAAATGTAATGATCACAGGATTAACTCTAACACCATGTCACAAGCAAGACAGGACTCTAAGTGTTCTGGAGTTATACTCTTGCTTATGGAAAGAATTTTAATGGATTTCTAGAAACAATCATGAAATCTGAAAGAAAGTTTTAAAAACATTGACTTATTTCTGCCAAGCCATAATCAACTGCCCTTAAGAGCTACTTAGCTCTTTTAAGTTATACTGGTATTTAAAAAACTTTCTAGTTTTCTTTCACACTCAATATTATGCACAAAAAAATGGAGCAAAACAGTTTTCCAAGGCTTTAAAGAAGCCTCAGCCCTCAGCTCTCTAAAGTGAGCAGAACACTGTCCTTTTAATTTGAAAACATCTGGAACACAAGTCCTATGTAATTGGATTTCACAAGTAAACCTGCTTGATAATGGTGTGGGGAGCGGGGGAGAGGTGGAACTAATATTTATTTTAAAACAGGAATTGGGAAAAATGTTAGACTGCTACTATCTAATATGCACTGGAAAGATATCAAGAGACAGAATCTCCTCTGACATTCCCTCTGACTAGGAGCCACCCAATGGCATATTAAAAAAAAAAAAAGGTTAAACTTAAATAATTGACTAATTTACTTAATTTAAACTAATTTGCATTTTAACCCAAGCACTTGAACAGTCCTGTGAGTTTTTGAAAGCTCACCTCTATTCTCAAATGGGTACACTCAAAATACTGCGCTAAACTGATGTTTTATTCAAATAAAGCCATATAGTTGTATCATATTCCTTTTATATAATTTTCCATTATTCTCAATTGAGCTTTTAGGAGGAGTAAAGCAACCAACTTTATTCAGTTCAGACTAGTATTTGGAGTTTCGTGCCACATTTAAAATAGGAAAAATTTCTGAATTGTCAAATAACTGCTTCAGATTTACAGGCATTCGTTATTTTCTAAATTCTCTCCTTTTTTTCTTAAACTAGAAGATAATTAAAATTTACAAACTTTAATTGTTATATTAAGTACTAACAAGTAAAATCAGAAAAAAACATGAAATGGAAAACCTTAAGAAACAAAAATAAACAACTAAAACTTACATACAAAAGCAGATTATCTGTCACTCCTTGAAATGGCTTCCTTTTCTTGCTCAGATTCCCAATTCTTATAATTCATACTCAGTGTGAAGTTTTAGAGTAATATGCATTATTAAAAATTATTATAAAATATATTACTTATTATTATAAAATACATACTTATAGTAATTTTAATAAAGGATTTTCAAGAACAGTTTGACAGCAGTTCAGATCAAACTTAGCAGACTGCCATACTCAAAACATCCAAGCAGATGGATATATGTTTCTAAGTACCTTAATTAAAACCTGAAAACTGCCTGTTTTTTTTTATTTGAATTTTTATTTTTATTATTTTTTCTAGCTTATCCTGGAATTTTCCAGTCACCTCATTCTGCATGTGAAAATAAGGCCCTACAGACAGAAAGATGAGGCAACTAAATGCTTTCAAAACCAATGAAGTTTCATCAAAGGTCTGACCTAAACAAACAAATCCAAAAAATGGTCTTAAGGGCTAAAAGAAGTAATGGCAAAAGTTACTGGTACTTCCTATTGAACAAAATGATGTTTGATTACTTTTAGAATACTACACTTTCACCAAAGTCTGAGCTCACCGACACATCAGTACACCCTTAATGACTTTTGAAAACCTTGAAAGCATAACTTATTAAAAAAACCAAAAAGTAATAATGGGAAAGAAGTACAATTGCTACAACACATTATTCTGGTTTATACAAAACTGTTTTAGAACCCCTTTCTGTTGTAAGTGTCTTTTTCCTTTTGTTTAAAGCAGCAGTTATAATGAAATAGTAAGGCAGAAGTAATTAAAAATATTCTTTCCTGTGTACCCTCAGGCACTGACTTTGCTCAATTTTTTGTTTTTTAAAAAAAAGCTCACTTTTAAAATTCTCATTTTTCATCTGAACTGTGATATAACTATGCATAATCTTTGTCCACATACTTGATGTTGAAATAAATTAGTTGATCAAAAGACCAGAATACAGCAGGATACAAGGTATTCTGGTCAAAAGGAAAAGGCTAGGTTATCATTTAGTGTCATTCTTCCATTCTGATTCTGAAGTTCTTTGCAAAAAAAAAAAAAACGAAAACCAGCCAAACAACTTTGCTTTCTAAAAATACAAGAATTCCACTTACTAATTCACAACCAGTTTATTTTTACTTATATAGTCAAATATATGCTTGATTGTTTGAGTGCATATAAATTTATCTAAATCCTGAACACCTACTGAATTGAATCAGTTCAACAGCAATTGAACATTTTACTTTGTACAGAGCACATTCTCATGAAATCTGCATTAAACAAATTAGTGCTACCATCTGGTCACAACTAAACTGTTCTCCGTTGCAGAAATAGGCAAATACTCCACAAAATAGGTGTCTGGATGATTTACCCAAAACAAGCAAGAACAACCACTCAGCAAACACTGTTTGCTTTAATCAATCTCCTCCAACCCCCAAGCCATGAGGAATTATTCTCAACTAACAGAACCAGTTAAATTTGCATTACACTGCTTTTGGATGCTCTAATGAAGTTACCTGTCATTAATGATCCAGTTCAGACACAGATTGAGAGAATTAAGGTTTTTGCATCTCTTTACTATTTCCATCACGGTTTCATTGTCCAGTTCTGTGATATGACGCAGGTCCAAGCTTGAAAGATTTCTTAGCTATTGAGACAAATATGAGAGAAAGAAATAATCTGAAATTCATTCACATACATAACTGTTGAAAAAACTGTTAATTTTTTCGGAAGTTGCACAGTATGTGCAAGCTAGTCATGAAAGATACTACTACTATATCTTTTACAAAAAGCAAACATACCAGAGATATTCACAGAATTCAGCTGGAGCAAAGTTGTGATTCAGGCACTCAGTTACAACATAAAATCCAAACATTCTCACTCAAGGTGTGATACAACCTACAATAAGGGCCTAGGCCCTCCTCCTTGTAAATACATGGAGTGTAAGATACCAAGGTAAAATATCAACTCATTTAGCCATAGGAAAAATAAGGCATGGAAGGAAGTGAGACAGCATGTTTGTGCTTAGATTCTAATGAATGCAATTAACGACTCCGGAGTATAAGGCTTTCAAAGTAAACAAATAATACAAACTCCCTGGGAAATACAGTAGTTACACTGTAGTCTCATCTGCACAGTTATCAATAACAGATTGGATATTCTAAACAACAAAATTTGGAGTCACAAAACAATAGGATTAGGAGTTATGCACTAATTAAACTGACTTATTCCTAGTGTTAATCATTCCTGTGTTCTTCAAAAGCAAACCCTTTTACAACTTTTATGAGTTATGGATGAAAAAAAAAATTTACAGACTTCTTCAGTATCACTTTAGTCATAATAACCTCCAAGTACTGTTTGCTTTTTAAGCTGTCTGAAATAATCTCTGTTATACTCTGGAAAAATAATTGCATTAGGCAATATTGACACTTTAATTAAATTTACTTTCCCTGTAAGAGAGAAAAAATGATCCTCATCAGTGATTTAAGTCACTAAGGATTTGATTAGGTAAAGACATCCCACTGAGATCACATAATTGGTCCACTTCAGTAGTTAATTATTAAGTCAATGTATTTAGGACAAGTGGGTAGGGGGAGAGGTGGCAGCATGAGCTGAGAAGAAAAGAAGAAAGAAGAGAAAAGGACTTCGAATGTAGGTAGCCTTCCACAGAAACTGGAGTTTTGTTCTTTTTTAACAGGTTCCAAAAAAAGCTGAAGATAAACTAGACACCTTTCCCAAAAATTCTCCAAAACAAGCATAGTATCAAGAACCCTCACCTGGGAGGAACACCTGCAGGGCACATCTACAGAATTTAGGACAATAATATTTTTATTATTATGATACTACCACAGGTATCACTGTGGAGGTAACCTGCTGTATTGCCACTGAAATTCTGAAATAAACTTTTTTGTGTATTAGGGAGCAGGGCATAGAGTGATTGATACTGTGTTGGTAAAAGAGACACCTTTTACAAGCTCTGTCTATTTTCATTTCATACATACTGCACCAGCATGAAGTTTATCTTCTATGCGCCAAAAAAAAGCTCATAACCAATTTCTCTTTTTTTTTCTGCATAAATTACAAGAAGGGCAAGCTTTCAGCAACTGTAAATTTCCCCACCTTCATACAGCTATTCATACTAGATATTTCAGCCTTTAAACCATGCAGTCAATAATGTGGTCTATGCCTATGACATATAAAATACACCTGCTGGACAATTCAACAATAAGTGTATGTGCTATGACATTAAACGACTAAGGAGACTTAAAAGACAAGTAGGAAATCCTCCCACTTAAGAAAATCCCAATCTTTCTCAACAGCATTCTTCTTATGAGAAGATGACAATACTGGTGATTCTTTTGCCATTATTATTAATTACAGACCAAAACATACAAATACACACTGAAGTATCAATGCATGGTAAGGGGGCCAGTGATCCTTTAAAAATGCCTAAAACTGTGGCTTCAAATTAGGTAAGAGGTAACAACCATATATTATCTACCTCAATGATCCAGCGACGAATGCAGCAGAAAGCATTTGTGGAAAAAAAACATCGGCACTGCATGGCTAGAATCAAAAATTAAATTGATTTCCAAGAATTCCTGTCCACCAAATTAATAGGCTTTTCAAGGTAGATTTTTGTCCCTTACCATCACAGCAGAATGATCACTCCCTCATTGCTTCTTTCCTTCACACTAGTAATATTCTATCTAATATTATATTCAATATAGAGTAACTCAACCATCACTTGTCTTTTTTACTGTCACATTCCTTCATTTTAAACACCTGACCTACTTGACAGGTTAATTCTCCTTTTTCTCAGGCACAACATACTCAATGAAAAAAACCTTTGTGTCTTAGAAGTTTGAAGAGACTGTTTCAGATTGATACATACTCAAGTATAATATCGTCTCTACAACTTCGAAATTGCCATTACAGAAGTGTCAATGGCTTTCAAGACCTGCAGAACTGAATACACACTTGCTCTTGAGACAATTTTGGATCAATCTGAATATGACTGTGAAAAGAATACCTCCCTGCCTAATTAAGAGGTATCAACATCCCATTATTGGTGAGAGAATTGCAACAAATGTGCATGTAATAATTTTTCATTAAAAAAAATATATATATACCTTAACGACAAATTTCATACTTTATATATTACCTGAGAAGTAATTTTAGGGGAAGAATGCTACAATCACTACTATGAAAAAAATTGAAAGAGAAAAACACTAACCCTCACAACTAAAAGTAGTATGATATTAAAAAGAAAATACAAACTTCTCCAAAGTAGACAATTAAAAAACAGATGCTAGACTCCACAATGCGTTCATAAATTCTGATATTAAAATAGTGTACCTTTAAACAGTATTTATTCAAGAGAAAGAGGATATTCTGTGACTTAAATACTCAATCTTACAGAATTAGGGTGCATAGTATTTTTCCTTTTGTGGTTTTTTTTTAACCAAACTTATTTTGTTCATGCAGCAACACCATTTTACTGAGCAATTTCAGGGCCCTTCTTCTGCAGATATCCAAGCTTTTCTTGAAATCTTAATTTTATAGCTTTGCAAATAAGCATGCTTCAGCAGAATTTAAACTTTGAACTCGGCTACCTCAGTTAAAATGCTTTAATGGTAAAAGAAATATTTAATCTGACAAAACACACAACGCAAATAAGTAGGCAGAGGGCTTACAATATGAAACAGAAAATAGCAGAATTTTTTAAAAGCAGCAACGCAAACTAATTTTGTGTGATACTTATAAACACATTCTTGCTGAAATTACTGATTATCACTCACACAAAAGTAATGACATCATTACTTTTGGATCTCACATATTTTAAAATATGCTAAAACCTTTGGGGTTTTTAAATACTTTGGTTGGTTGCCTTAAATGAAATTTTATGCCAAATTATATATTTGAAGATTCAGAGATTATCATACTGTTTGTGTGCTTGAATGTCATGCAATTAATAAGATTTCTATCTTGTCTACTGAAACTTGGAATACTAAAATATGTGCAGTGCTTTACGTGATAGAAAATTACTATTACCATTGGGATCATAGGTAATTTTAGGGTGGGTGTATCAACTCCTGTGAATATTTAGATGTTATTGTATAGAAATAGCTAATATAATGAATACACAGATTTTTTCCCATTGCATGCTTCCACAATTCTTGTAGAGGTATGCTGCCCTAAAAAGCATAGAAGAGAACAGAACTGTAGAATCATTTAGGTTGGAAAAGAACTTTAAGCCTGAGTCCAATTGAAACCTAGAACTGCCAAGTCCGCCACTAAACAAATCATGTAAGACTAATCCTCTTCAGTATGACAGCCAAATAATTTCAGAAGGAAAGTCCTTATAAGGACTTAATGAGCTTTAAACTCAGACCTTTTGCTAATTAAGCTTAATTTTCTTGACACTCTGTGTATACATGCCTTCAGGGAATAAACTGCTCTCTGACTTAAGTCTCCAAAAGCAACTGTATGACTGCTGGAAATGAAAAACAGCAACGTGAAAAAAAATTGTAAACCACATTCTTTGAATTGTAATGTCAATAGAACCTATGAACTATTTTTTAAAAAGTCACTCACATTCATTAATTTTTACTGAAGAGCTGCCATAACTGAACTACACAATTTAGATATACTGTGATCCTAGAATAGTAATCATACATGGCCTAAAGATTTGGAAAATTATTGAATAGTTACAAAGGAGACTAGTTTCCCAAAGACTGATCAAAATGTTTTGCATATTAATAAGCTTTAATTTCAATTCTTAGGTACTGTGAAACATTAAGGTTCCATTGCTTAAGTAACAAACAAGCAATCAATAACTCCGTTGCAAGGACAAATATTTAATTACCTCTAGAGGAGGGACTTGCAGGCACATATAAACTGCACATGTAGTATCTGTGTTACAAGACTCATTTCCAGTTTATAAACTATGACAGTTGCTGTAGAATTACATTTTTACTGATTCATAGTTTACATCTTCATGTTATTTACTTGTCAAGTACTCCTAATGAATTTTTCTGGAGCGGTAGAGGGGTAGTGGAAGTTTCCTAGATCCAACATTTTCAAGCATGCAGTCTTCTCTGCAATGTCTTTTTCACTTCATTGAAAGAAATGGCAGTTGGTTAAAACCATCTAATTCTTCAAAATAGGAACAAGAACCCCTTAAGAGGGACACATTTAACTTAATTCAACAAAATCATCAGGTTCAGTTTGACAAGATGCAAAAATGTTCACTTACACAGCACCATATCAGGTAAAGTTTCAAGCCAACACTCATGAAGAATGTCCCAGAATCACTGTATTCAAAAACCCTCACTTAATGCCTTTTTCCTGTCATTGGAAGACTAATATTTAAAAGGACACATTACTAAAAACCAACAGATTGAAATAAATCATATTTCATCTTATGAAATCCACCTTATAATACAAATTGATTAAGATACTGCTTTCTCCATACCTAGCCACAGAACAGCAATCATGCCCTTAGTCAGGAAGCTTAATGATTTTAAGATCAGAATGCATGCTGAAATACTACCATAAAAAGAGCACAAAGCAGAACACCTGGTGTCAAAACAAATCATTCACTAGAAAGAAACCATACATTACCCCAGTTCAGAAAGGCTCTTGTAAAATCAGTCCTGTCATGTGTAGATCATCATTATGTATCTGTCACACTGATGATGTCTACACTGAATGAGCCCAAAAATTTGCTCCATAAATCTAAATTTTGATTTAATTCATACTGACCACCAACTCAGACACAGGTATCACTAAGTTAGATTGGACATAGGTAACTATTATGAGATGAAGAAGTGAAGATCACACTATCCCAAAAACAGTTCTTAGATTAACCGTCTTCATGCATTGGTGATTAGCAGAATAAGTTAGAAATTTTTTTCTGTTGAGGTTCTGTGCAAGGATTCATACATAAATAGATATCTGTAACAAAAATTACCAGATAGTCTGTCAGAAATACATGGTGTAGAAGCACAGAGTATACTGCTATAAAGCTATTACACTTGCATATATATCAGAAACCAAAGGAAGAAGGCAAGGAAGTGGCCTGGTAATAAAATTATATCTAGATGTCAAGATCTGCTGATGCCAGCTGTACAAAGTCTATTAAAAATGCAACAATTAAACTGCTGAGAAGCAATTACCACAACAGGGGAGGAAAATGCCACTGCTCTTGAGGTCAAAGATGTAACACTACAAAGTAACTACCTCACTAGAAACAATACAAAGTTTCTTATTCCCACACAGTTAATGAACACAGATTACCCTTCTGGCTGCTCTGTGCTGAACACAATCACCTAATGTGGACCAGCACTTTTCACATTTGTGTGGATCTTCACACTTACAGGAAAAGCAAAGTAAAAAATAACCAGGGATAAACTCTTGAGAGACAAGGATGTGTGGATGGAAGAAAGAGTGCAAACAAGAAAAAAATTATACACAGAAAGCTAATTAAATAATAAAAGATAAAACAAGAAAACAGTAAGTGGAGATGTGGTGAAAACAGAAGACAAACTAAAACACCATACATGTTCTTCCCGCCTCCACAGAAATGACACAGCTAAGTGTTGGACTAAATACTCTGATGTCATGGAGGAGGTCATTCACTTCTTTTGTAACAATGTTTGACACATTAAAACTAAAGGAAAATGAAACACATTCAGGTCATCAGAACAAACAACTGGTTTCAACTGAGAGTCTAACTGTCAGTTGCATATAAACACACCCCTTTCTTCCCTTCCTTTCTGTGTAAGTATATGAAGTGCCTCTCATCTTACCCAATAATCATTATTTACTTTATGAGTATTTTTTTCAGTTTATAATAACTTCAAGGAAAAAAGGCACCAACGTGACAACATGGTCTTGGCTCAAAAAGCAAATTTTTTTCTGACTGTCGTTGTGTTCAGTAGAAAAAGAGTGAAAATAAATCCTGAATGTTTCTTCTTTCTCTTAAGTATACAACACTTTCTCTTCCATACCCCACAATTAGCTATTAAAAAAAGCTCTGCAACACAGCAGCATTGTAATTTAGAAGTTTTCAAGTGGCAGTATTTTTATAGAGAGCTAACGTTACTAGGGGGAAAATACAGTAATAATAAACTACTCAATTTTTATACATCCATCAGCCCCAAAGCAATTTCCCAACCGAGGCCACTGACTGCTGTTATCTCCAGTTTGCACACAGGAAGCAGGACAGAAGGCAGCTAGCTCTGCACAGCCTGGAGGGACACACTCACAGGCCACAGAGAGCAAACAGCAGATTCCACATTCTCTAGTAACTTCAGACTGGAATTACTACTAAACACTTATGAAACACCAGTTAAGTACTCAACACAAAACCAACCACAAATGGTTAGAACAAAAAATTATGTCGTCAACAGATGAATTCTGGGAAAGACAGATGCAGCAGATAATGTTACTACTTGCTACAGGTCTTTCTAAAATGGCTGTCCCCATTTTTCTTACAAACCCCCTTTAAGTATTGAAAGGTTGCAGCAAGGTCTCCCTTGAGCCCTCTCCAGGTTAAGCAATCCCTGACTTTCAGTGTTATCACATCACTGTCTTTGCAGTATTGACAGCCTACAGAAGTTGTACAGATACAGCTGGAGGGAAGGAAACAGAAATACCTAAATCTCAAGTCCCAACATGCACCAATTACTTACAAAGTAATTACATACTAAAAGTCTAAGCACCCTCTTTGATATTTTCTGAAGGACTATGCTCAATTGGGGTCGCTCCAATGTAAATCAGGATTTCTAATAATTTATTATTATTAACACATGAAAATCAGAAACACATTAATAAAAAGTCAAGCTCTTGACTCTTCTCAAACTAATAAATGTGATTATGAAGCCATTTTGTTGAAGGATAAGACATCTAACATTTATTAAATACTCAATAAATCTAGGTCAGAATAATGCAGTAATCAAAACATGTAGCTGAAAAGTGATCTTAGTGGAAATTTCCCACCAAGCCTTGGACTACATACCCTGTCTATGTAAAATGTCTAACTTTTGTACCTCCTATATTTATGTTGTATATATAAACATAACCTATAGTTATATATAGGTAGTTTTCATATGATATGAAAATATTTGTATCATTTCTTTCTCCAACAGACATGCACACCTTTTACTCATCACTTCACAGTGATTTCGAAATTGCATCCTTTGAGGTTGTATAACTTTGCCATACAAATTAATTTCCCTGGCTTATTTCTTTTTGCATGTGTTCCAAAATGTTTTCAATTCTTCTGTATCTTCAGCTAAGCAGCTCTAAAATTATGAAAGTAATTTACTGATATGCTGAATGGTTCTGTATAACAATAGGAGACCTTCACAGCTGCATCAAGAAAGCCTTTGCTTTCACCAGCCACACTCCATTTTCATTAAATATGCTCTCTACTTCCTACCTCAAGATCTCTTTAACTATTTTCATGTTTGCATGATACCTGGATTTACTTTCAGTTACAAATTTTAATTAGATGGTGTTTGTTCACCTTATTCAAGTCATCCATTTTATTGAAAACTTTAATTACTTTCTGCAGATTCACTAAAGTAAGTTTTCCCACACATCACTCACTCCTGTTATGCAAAAGAAAAAGGGAAAGAAAATAAAATGTATCTGTCACACTACCTGTGTCAAATAAGAAGATGAGTATAGTCAAAGTGTATGTACACAGGGGGTACACTTCTGGAACCAGAGGTCTGTCTAAATCTCTTGCGATTAGAATTTTGTATTTTAAAATGGAATTTTGTTTTGTTTGCAATGGAATCAGCTGTAATTACATATTTTAAAGAGTTTTGACCTGAACGTCACTGTTACTTGTGACAAAATGCATAGTCCCATAAATATATTTTTGGTAAAGTGTTATTATACAGTGAAATCTAAATAACGCAAAGTTCACTCACTTAATCATGTTTCTGTCCATGTCAGTGCTACAAATCATACACATAATCTTATCCTGGCTGACAGCTATGACATAGCTGTAGTCCAAAACACTAGTGACTAGCAGAAAGTAGTTATGATACTTACATTGGTAAGGTGAATAACTCCTTTTGAAGTTACAGAGCAGCCCATGAAACCAACATACTGCAGCTCAGGGCAATGTTCAGCAAAAGCTTTCACCGACTGATCTGTCACCTACAGAAAAGATAAACAGGTAACAGTTGAATAGGTGATATAACCACGTACTTAACACAGCTTAAGAAATTTCTAAGCACCATTGGCCCACTTAAACTTTTAGTATTATTATTAGCACTACCATTATTTGTTTCAAGAGTTTGAGAGAGATTATTGGGTTTGCACAGTTATGCATGGACATATATACATGAAAATTAGGATGAAAAAATATTTCTGGCAGAAGGCAGAGAAAAAAGAAACACAAGACAAGAGATGACAGCCACAAATTCAGATCTTGCTGTCATCCTATTTATGCGCAAATAACGCAAGAGACAATTCTATTCACTATTTTCATAAATTATATACAAAAATAAAAATATAACAAATTAGTTATTGTCATCCCGTAGACTCATACTATACCCATCATTGACTTTGCAAAGAATTTGAATTGTGTGCTATCTTGAATTTATATGCTTTGTCTTATATTTCTTTTTAACTAAAACACAGCAACTGAAGATTTCAACTTAAAAGTAATATTACATCTGTTTCTCACATGAGACTAGGTAATCTCATGGCAATATAGCACTGTGTCACTTATCAGACAAATGGAGATGTTATCTAGTTTATTACTGAGATTTATTTGTTTATACAACTATTTTTCATCTATAATTAAGTTTGTTTGGTAAAATTGAATAACTATAAAACACAATCTATTGTATAAATACATTGCTTTGTAAATAGACTAAATAATCAAAAGCAACTTTGTGAAGAATGTAATACTGACATAAGTACACTTAGGACACCTACACACCTTCCTTTAAACAAGTAAGGTTTGTTTTCTTTTTGATTTCTTTTTTTTTTTTTTTTTTTACTCTGAGAAGTATATATTCCCAGTGCAAATGGCAGTAATGAAAAACCATATACTGACTGTGGGAAAAAGCCTGTATTTTCCAGCTACATGGCTCAGGAATGTCTCATTGTGTCTGGAATCCTAACTCCTGAATGCTGAGAACATTCAGAATTTCTATGGATGCCTTCCTGTTCCCACAGAACCAAAAAGCAAAACAAGTTTAGAAAGATGTAGTGCACAGCTGAGCCTCAGGTGAATTCATATAGGAACACTATTCCTGCTGTGCTTTGGGATCACCATCACCCAGAGTTCCAACCTGCCCAAGATGTCACATTCCCGCACCCTGGCAGCATATGGTGACCTTGGTGAGGACTCTGGCAGAACAACTTTTGAAAAGATAACCCAGAGATGTGGGTTTATAGGCCCATTGCCTCATAAAAGCTGTATTGCTTCGGCGTTGCTAAAAATTACTACAGACCTAGTGCAGTTTCCTCAAAGAAACAATTTCTCGGCGAGCACAGATTTTTACTGCTGCACATCTGCCAAATAAAAGTAAAAAGCAAGCCTTTTAGTATTGTGTATTTAGAACCCAATTAAACTGCAAACAGGCCAAAAGGAAAGGAAAAAGGGTCAGCTGAACAGATTCAATCACAAATTGGGTAGTGATCACAGGGCATCTGCAGAGAGCCGTATCTCAGGTCTGCCTGCTTGAACAAAAGCAAACCACTACGGCAAGAAATCTCTTCTCTGATTTGATCTGACACAGCCTTACATTTTTACTTTTACCCACTCCTCTCAGCTAAGGACAGCCATATCAACTATTACTTTTTTTGAGATATTGATTACCAAAAACCTGTGACAAATACTATCATAAGTCAAAGGCTTAGAAATTTACAGTACTTATGATGCTACCAGAAACAAATCAGGACTGGGGGAAAAAAAAAATTATCTCCTACAGAAAATAAATTGATTCAGCTAATAATCTTAGAAAAGGATTCTATTACAGTCTTAGTCTACTCTCTCTATAGAAGATTCAAGTGTAATTCTCTGTTGCAGACAGCTTTGTCCTACCTATCCAGAAAATGTAGTAATGAAAAATCAGTAGCATAAATGCCTCATATCACAAATTCATAGCAGAGCTTAAAACTTCAATCTACAAACAATTTCTTACTTATAGCTAACATTTAGGTGCATGAAGACTTTGAAAAATGACATTTTGAATGCAAATAATAAAATTACTATGTCTTAAAATATCTTCTTTCCATACCATAGTGTTTTCTGTAATCTAAACAAAACCTGTGGAAAAAATAGTTATAATAAAAATTAATAGAAGTAGATCATGACCATTTATACTAAATAGCTTAAAGATTAGCACTGAATCTTTTCAGTGCTTTTTAAATATGCAGCATTTTTTTAATCAGAAAAAGATTCTTCATTACCTCTGTATACCTCACGATTTTTCCAGTCAAAAGGAGTGTGATATAACATGATTACGCTTTACAATTACTGTGGTAGTTCAGACACATATTTTGCTACTGCAAACAACTTGATCTCAAATCTTGACTTATAAATAAGAAAGCAGTGTTTCTGTCTTTTGCTGTCAGACAATAAAACTCTACTATCTGGAGAAAATTACTTCAACTTTTATTGGGAAACACTGTAAAAATTGTTTCAATCAACTGTACCTTCCTCTCAGCATCTTTTGTTATACCAATATCTAGGAATTCATTACTTCTTTTTCAGATCATATGTCATTTATAGCAATTGACTTTTTTAACAACATGCTTCCTATTCAGACCCCTTGTAATGAAGACCACTTGATATTCTATTTGGTTAAACACTTTAAATATGAATCCACTTTCCTATTATTGAATTAGCTGGGAAAGAATACAGATATATGTATTTCTATATTTGCATACACACACACTTGCAATTTCATTAAAATGGCTTCTCCTAAGATGAATGTAAGAGACTATGCATGGAAATACCAGATCAAAATACCTGTAATCTAAACATCTGCTAAAAGGTTAAAAGGCAAAATTTATATTACATCTTTCTGTTGTTCTTTTTTTGCAGGGTTTGGGGAAAAGAAGAACATGCAGTGATTTCGAATTTATTTAAAATTCAAGTTTAAACTGGTAATTAAGTAAAATTACCTAGTTTCCATTTAGAACCAAAGATAACTAAATCCTATCAGTCCTTATTTATAAATGGCCCAAAACCATAATCGTACAATGTTGGTATGCATAAGTTTGGTTGGTTTTGCGTTTTTTTTTATTAGACCTATTTGTATCAAGGAAAAAAAAAAGTAGGTAAAGTTCTGCCATTCAGCCATATCTGAAAGGCTGATCAGACATTGGGATGGGCTTCCCAGGGAGGTGGGAAGAAACACAAGACAAGAGATGATAGCGTCCCTGTCCTTGAAGGTATTTAAAGGAAGACTGGACATGGCATTCAGTGCCGACTGACAAAATATTTGGTCAAAGCCTGGACTTGTTACTCCAGAAGTGTTTCCAACCCAACTCATTCTGTGATCTGTCATACAGAAGCAACAAAGTTAAACTTCAAAGATGCCTCTAAGACTGGAAACATCTCTTCTTCTGCTTAACTAGGCTTTCTTCTTATTCATCATCTGCAGCATCCAGCACCGACGGTTTCTATACAGACTTAAAATTCTGTACAAACTCCAACATGCAGCCTGGGTCACTGTTTCTATCAGAAGCAGGTGCCAGAAATAGTAACCTCTTTTACCATATGAATGTGTTTCATACTTGTAAGAGATCATCTATTCAGCAGAATAAAATAAAAATGAGTGATGAAGAAAGAAAAAAAACCATGGAAAATTAGCAGTGATATATATGCAATGATTATGCACCTTAACACTGCCTCTTTGTTATGCAATGTGTATGATAAATTTTCACTACTCAGGAGATAGAACAGGTACATAAAATGTGTATTATAAATATGGCTTCTGTGAACTAACAAATTTTTAAACGACTGACATTCTGATGTATTATACAAACAGATTAGACTAGCATAATCTAAAACTAGATTACCATAAAAAAACCCCCGCAGTTCTACAGAAATGACCCTTGTCAACAAAGACAGAAATTCACACACAATTCTATTATAGATCACAGCACTGTTCTTCCAAGAATCTTTAGTAATTGGATTGTCTAGTCGACCTTCACTGACTTTCATTCATCGTGTCTTGCCTCGTGTTAGACTTGCTTTGAAAAAGTAATATAAGATGATGAGGACAGATTTATAAGTTATGCACTAAAGCATTGTGAATGGGAAATACGCTGGTCTGGAACTAATGGCACAGATTTTGCTCCTATCAAAAAGATCTATGATAAGTGAGATATGATTTAATCATTTTCTTTTTATGTATTGCAGCCTATTATATATGAATTCCAGTTCTGCATTATTTTACAGAAATTCAATATTTTGCCTACTCTGAATTAGATTTTGTAAGTATTAGTTTATTTTACATTCTATTCAATAAATGAAAGTGCAAAAAGGAAAAAGCAGAGATGATAATTCAAAAAGAAAGACTGAGGTGCAACAACAACAGCCACTCAAATTCCAACTAAAAAGCCATACAATTAATGAACACCGACAGAACCTAATACAGAAGTAACTGCCAAAAAATATAGGAATATAAAAAGCAACTGGCACAGAACAAATACCCGGCTCTCTTATTTAAACAGGTACACTACTTACTGTCTGTAGGTAGGTCTCAATATACAATTTTTTTCCATGCAATATACATAAATAAAAGGTGCAAAAATATTCCTCAGGAGAATAAACTTTGCTAGAGTAAAAATATGCTATCATGCAAATATGGAAGACTCATGAAGTTAAGTATTCACTACACAAGGCAATACTAATGGTAAAATAAACTCTTTTTCTTCCAATACCTTACTCCCTAAATTTTTTCTCCATTTTGGTTGGACACCAGCTTAAGCAAACTTTATTTGAAGTTTGCAAAGAAAGAAAGAAAAAAGAAAGAAAAAGAAGAGCCAAAAAAAGAAGAGCCAAAGAAAGAAAAAAAGAGCCAGGGAGAGCTTACTAAAATTCAGTTTTATGTCTGGAAAGAGATTAAGTTTGCAAAAATCTCATCTCCCAGTTCAGTCCTCCAACTTTCTTGCCTTACCTCTGCATTGTTATCTGCTACAGATTGAGGCCCACGCGCCACCCACTCTGAAGCCTGCCCCGCATGAAGCAGATGGCTACACCATCCAAGAAAGTGTTTAAGGTCTCACACACTCAATGTGCATTTCCCTGGTTCGTCTCCCTGGAAATTCTTGTGTGCCACAGCCAACAATAATGTGCAGTTAGCTAGTATAGTTTTGGTTTAACTCTTTTTTACCAAGACTTCTAGAACACATTAATTTCAAAAGATGCAGGCAAGTCACACAAAGCAAAAGCATTTATAAGGGAGTAATTTAGACCACAGGTAAATTCAACTAAATTCGCAACTCTGCAATTCATACAAACAATGAATATAAAGCAAAAAGATTGCTGATATACAAAAATGTCTATATGCTGTAAACTGAGGCAGTCAGGCTACCACTGTTCTACTAGCAGGTAAAAAATTAGATATCATTACACGAACATCTTAAAAAAAAATCACAGCAATGAAGCAGTTTTGAGAGAAGATGCTTTACAACACTTGTGTGCTTACATATGTACTTCGTACTTAGCTTAAAATTTGCCTTACTATCTCTGTACTAAAATTATCAGATGATGTCTCTTTCCTACAAAGGGAAAGATTACTTTGCCTCTCTTTTGACTAACACTTTCAAAACTATGTTTTAGGGTAAAAAAGGGTCAAAAGGAGGGTAAAAAGAAAGATCAAAGTATTAAAGTAGAATACTATTAAATTTTACACAGCTAAACTAAAGCATATAGTTAAAAATATTTAAGATTATACCTATCTTCCTAATCCTGTGAGTAGGAAATTACAAGTAAATTCCATTATAATTTCACTACATTTAAATTTAAGTAAAAATTCCATTTCATTTTTAAATTACTTTCCACAGAAGATGCAATACTTTAAGTATTTATTAAGATATTTAGTCCTAAGGATCCACCAAACAAACAGGGCACTCATTAGAACCAGTTCCTAACAATATTTTCATAATATAATTTCTTAGGAATAAATTATACTATTAAATTGACCATAAATATAAACCCAACTCATTTTAAATTAATGGTAATTCAACACAAACTTATCTTAGAAATACACACAAATAAAGACTGCTAAATACAAATATAGGCCTCTTTTGCCATACCTCCCTCAGAAAACAGAAGGCAGAAATTGTGGAAAATGAAGTTTATGTTCTGAAGATTTATTTAAAATCTAAACTAGAAAGGACTTTTCCTATTCAACAGGACTGATATACTGCCTGCTTTCCCCAAGCATCAGCTTAAATTATATTTGTCATAAAAGCTGTGACAAAGTAATTATTATTGGCAAACATGCATTTAATTCATGACCCCATATTGCAATTACAGAACACTGACAAAAATAAAGTATGGATAATCTGTCATCACACTCAAGTTCTTAGGACACCCGAATTTCATTAGTGAACAGCAGAAGGCAAGGCTCATCTTAACTAACTGCCAGAATGTATTTCTTCACCTTCAGTAAATTCAACAATTTGCTTAATCAAAACAGAAATTCAACAACTTCCAGCTTTAAGCACCAGCAGTAATGCACCAATGTCTATGAGCACTCAAAAGCAAAATATGAATATTTCTATTCCTGCATCTTTGAAGGAAACTAACTGAAAAGGAAATTATGTCCATTTTTTAACATATACTTGTAATGATTCAGTTAGATCTTCAATCTTTTCACAATCTTGATTTATAGCTTTGAGAGGTTCCTTTTCATTAGAAAAAATATCTTTTTACAGAACAAATGTATAGTCTTTCATAAAATAAAATATTGCATTATTAACGGAAAGGGATTCATTAATCCATCACATAAGTGATTTTTTACAAACAAGTTAAAAAAAAACCTTCTTTGTAAGTAAACTTAAGTTTTAGTATATATTCTCAGACCTCATGAGAATACATACTCGCTCTGAGGCATTTTGTAACAATTCACTACCCCAGCGTCACATTTGAGGGGAGGGGAAGAGTGAAGAGAATGGAACTGCTGTCCTTGCCCTCACCCTTATGCATCACTCCAGGAGTTAGTATCAATAATCTGCCCATGATATAAGAGGAGAACACAGACTAGAGTGTAAGGATTGAAGAGTTGTAAGGAGCATTTTACGTTGTGTTTACCAGCTGGCCTCACCACCTACGTAATGGTAACATCAACTAATTTAAAACTCCCTAAGTATGAAAACAAACCCAAAATTTTGCAGTACACTCAATTCAATACTCAGGGGCATCATAATTTTATAAGGTACCTTTTTAGAATGCATGTGGATTTACAGAGTTTTTCCCTGGTTTTTAAGAGGATTGAACAACTGGCTATCAAGACCAGTGTTCCTGTTTTATCTTGGTAATGGTGAAAGGGTATACAAATCATTCCTAATTACTCCAACATGATTTTAAGATACAGAACTCTAAGCAACCCTGTTAAAGGCCACACAAAATATTCCCTCCATTTCTGTGGCACAATCACTTTTTAATCTTATTTTCTTTTTGTTACTGATGACACTAGGCATCCAAAAGGTTCTTTTCTGGCCTATTTTGTCCTGCAAATTATTTAGTACTAAACAAAACAACACGCTTGGAACATATACAGTTTGAAATACTAAATAACTGTAGACAACCACTATCTTCAAACCAGTTTAAATATCTGGGTTAGAAAACAAATCTAAATTCTCAATATAAATTATCTATGATTCCCATTATCTCACAATTTTACTAAGTGCAGTTTACATGCATTTTTATTAAACAAGGCTATGAGCACACCCTAATTTATTTGTTGAAAAATGCAAATAAAATTGTAAAATCAATTCTTCATCTTATAAAATACTCACACCAAAAGAAAAAATTTATTATCAAAATGTGTTTACTCTGGACTTAGAAAACACTGCTTCCAAAACTAAAAACCTTTCCCCAAACAGCATGCCATAACCTGATAGCCTACAAAATGTAGACAATTTAAATAAAAATTAACATAAATTATAAAATAATTTTAAAAAATTAAAATTAAAAAATTAAAATAAAAAAGAGAGTACCAATGCATTATAAATTCTTTAACAAGGGTCACACACCAGGAATACTATATGTTCACAAATGGTTATAGGAAAACGGAACATTTCTCAGCATATTTTTTAAGCAGAAGAATCCAGAATAATTTCGTAAAATTAAAAACAATATTCCCCTTTGCTTTCACAATACTCAATCAAACAGACTAATATGTCCACATGCTAAGAAATACGTATAAAGTATTTTTATTTCGTACCATTCTGAATACAAAAGAAGAAAAAATTTCCATGTAACCACACAATAGGTCCATGGTTCAGTGGTCTAGTAGCTTAGTATTTCCTCCTTGTCTAAGAAGTGTATGAATAAAATATTTATTCTCTCAGGGACAAAAGATGACTTTGCATTATCTTCACTTTTAATGCTTCCAGAGCTATAGAGGCATATTTCCTATTCCGTATTATGACTAAAAAAAACCCTCCTAAACCCCCAGTTTATTCAACAGCTTTACTGTTCACCCTAACAGAATAATCTCATTACCACCTAAAATATTTTTAAAGGAAAGTAATTTTTATTTTCGCTTCCTCTGTGCAATTTGAACTTATACATTCCCATTAAATTCATTTACTCAGGCAAATATATCTGTTTACCACAACTTCAAGGCTTTTCAAGTGGCTGCAAATTTATTTTACAGTACACATTCATGTAACAAGTGTTTTATGCTCATACTGTTTCCCTTCTAAAATGGACTCACAAGATCATGGTTAATGTTCATAAATAGGAGGAGGTCTTGGTAATGAAAACTATTAAATAATATTACATCTGCATCCTTTTGGTTAACTCCAAGAGCATTCGCAGAAAAAAAAACATTTCATTTGCCTCGTTACTCTGATGACCTTTTGAAGGCCTCCTAGATACTTGAATAAACCCTTTAATTTTCCTGGCCAAGAATCTGAAAAATCCATGTCCCTTTCATTAAAAACACAATCACCTCCTTGGCATAAGTTTGTTTTGTCATCACATCTCTCTCATAGGTAAAACTTATCTATCATTCTTGTAGTGTTTTTATTTCATAAGAAAAACTTCAATACCAACTTAGACAACACTCTCACTGCTATCATACAATACCAACTCAAAAACAATTGCTACTGACAAATTCTCACATATTAAAGCTTTTGATCATTACAAAGAAACAGAACAGTATGAAGTACTGTAACTCCCTCTTTACCCAAAGTAACTATATGCATCACTGTGGTGTGGTATGCTACAGGGATAAATATTTTTCACATAGTTCACTACATATAAGTTTCCTTAGTGAAACAAAGTGTTAAATAAAGTGATAAAAAAGTGAAGTAAGCCAAAACACTAAGAGTGATGTATCTATAACCAGATCCCTTCATCTACCCAACATGATCATATTCCTAGTATGCAATTCATTAAAGTTTGTGACATCTACATAACATTAATATATATATGACAGTGGTACCAAAGCTACTGTAACCTGTGGCTAACACACATATAGACAGCAAATACTTGGTACTTTGGCCTACAAAACTACCATAAATTTTAAGAGTAAAAACAGGTTTGATGCGTTGGCACCAAATGTTTATTTTAGGAATTAGTAAATACAACTGAAAATGTAATCTTAACATAAAGTAGTTTGTGTTGGAAGGGACCTCTAAGATTACCTACAACTCTGCTGCCGTGAGCAGGGACACTCTGCCCTAGCTCAGGCAGAAAAGCGTCCCAAGCAACCTGACCCTGAACACTTCCAGAGATGGAAGATCCACAACTTCTCCAGCCAGCTGTTGCCAGTGACTCACCACCCTCACAGTCCAGAATTTCTTTCTCATTTCTGATCTAAACCTACTCTCAAGTTTGAGTCCCTTGCCTTTTGCCCAGTCACATAATGCTCTTGTGAACAGTCTCTCTCCATCTTTCCTTAGAGCTCTGTTCAGTACTGGAAGGCCACAATTAGGTCAGCCCAAAGCCTTCTCTTCATTAGGCCAAACAATCCCCATTCTCTCAGCCTTCCCTCCTAGCAGAGGTGCTCCACCCCTCTGACCACCTTGGTGCCTCCTCTGGGCTCTCTCCAGCAGCTCCGTGTCCTTCCTGTGCTGGGAGCCCAGGGCTGGAGGCAGCTCTGCAGTGGGGTCTCAGCAGAGCGGGGCAGAGGGGCAGAATCCCCTCCCTGCCCTGCTGCCCAGGGGCTCTGGCTGCAGCCCAGGACACACTTGGCTCTCTGGGCTGGCAGTGCCCATGGCTGGCTCCTGTCCAGCTCTCACCCACAGCACCCCCAAGGCCTTCTGGGCAGGGCTGCTCTCCATCTGTTCATGCCCAGCCTGGGCTGGCACCAGGGATTGCCCTGACCCAGGGGCAGCACCTGAGCTTGGCCTTGTTAAACCTCGTGAGATTCCCATGGGCTCGAGCTTGTCCAGGTCCCTCTGGATGGCATCTGTCCCTCAGGAGTGTCAGCTGCACCACTCAGCTTGGTGTCATCTGGAAACTTGCTGAGTGTGCATTCAATCCCTTCATGGTGTCACTGATGAAGATATTAAATAACACTGGTCCCTGTACCCTGTCCCCTGGGGAACATGTCCTGCCACAGATGCCCATTAGGACTCTAAGCCATTCATCACTACCCCCTGGATGAGACATCCAGCCAGCTCCTTACCCATTCAGCAGCCCACTCATCAAATCCATCTCTCTGAAATTTGAACAGAGAAGGATGTTTTAGGGGAATTGTGTAAAACACTTTACAGAAGTCCACATAAATGATATCTGTAACCCCTCCCCAGTCCAGTGGTGTAGTCACTGCAACACAGAAGGCCACCAGGTTGGTTATTTTAAAACAATGTGACCATTTCCTCTTATAAAGTTAAGACACTTGCAACATTTGGTAGAACTAGAGAGTTACAAAATCTTATTCAAATATCTTCGGAGTTTCATGGGTACCATGTAATTGTAATGAGTGAGGGAACTCTTGCAGCCGTTGAAAATATAAGGAAATATATACATACAGTTCATGTTAGGTGATGCATGCATACACAGTACACTCTATATCACAACCCACAGAGAAGATATCTTCACAACTGCATCTGTTTTTCAACCAACTAACTGTGTTTTATTTTTCAGGTTTCACACTAGCCATACACAATGGAAATACAGTATGACATCATGAAGCTGATAAAATCAGCTGCAATATTTACCAAAGTTTGCCACCAGCAGTTATCTAGATTGCTACTGCAGAAACTGAAAGTTGGCAAAAACACCAAAAAGCTTCCATACAATCGAGCCTTTAGATATGTCCATCCTACGGCATCCCACAATTTACAGATTCATCTCCTCTTCCTCTTTCACAAGCATAGAACAACAAGATTTCCCCAAATTTTCCACTACAGGCCACAGGTAACAAATTTTGCCTGCCCCATGCACCAATAAAAATTTCATAGAGGAACTGTTCAGTTCTGATTATGTGGACTCTAGTTGAATCATATGGTCACCATTTGTTACAAATCATAAGAAAAATGCACATGTAAAAGCAGGGGGAAGGAAAAAGTCTTAAGTTGCTTATGTTCTTCAAACAGACGCAGAGGGTTAAGAAGCTTTTTAATCATCAACAGGTCTCTCGTGTCACACAGGAAACAGGAGAAGAAATAAAACAATGTAATTTCCTGCATATTGTAACAAATAGAAGTTAATATGAAGACAGAAGAATTATGACTACAACTGCATAGGTCTAAGAAAATAATATCATTATTATAAAGCTTCTTATCTTTGAATAACTGAAAAATTTATTATATAATTTATATAAAATTTATATAATATTACTGAAAAATACTACATTAATCAAAATAATATCTAAAACCCAGCATTTTATAGCTCACCAAAAAATACAAATTATTTAATGTACCCATTCACTGGGATACCACAAGAATTTTTAAAAATGGTTATATCTTGCTCAAAAACCTTTGCATATTAGTCTTCCTGGGTAGTACACATTATTTAATATGAGCCATTATTTTTAAAACAAAGGAGAAAACAAATCACAGAATGTCACTCAAATTTCAGATACAAATACTGCTACTGGCTGACACAATTTCAATCTGTCTCTTAAGGACAATGGAAAATTTGGCAAATTTAACCAGCCCTGCAGTTTGCCTCTTGATATTGTAAGCTGTTAAAACAAAATTACATTCTTACTATGAAAAGTCCTTCTAAAAAGAAAAAAGTGCAGGAAAAAAAGATTTCTTACAATATAGGTTAATGGACATGGTATTATACTTTTATTACTGGCAAACAGACAAGCTATTAGGTATAAAATACCCATGTTGATTCATCTTGTCCCAAGTACTAGAAGTCTTCATGTGTCATTAATGAAAAATATGTAATATTTCATACTATTCTAGCATACAAAACAGATAAAGTCAGAGTTCAAATCCTAACTGGAGGGGACTTTTTTTTTAAATACCATTCAAAGGAATCACAATTTCAGATGCCCTTGGGAAGTGTAATCAGTGTATAATCAGTGAAAATAAGAAATATTGCACAGAAGTGGAAATTGTTTTGATTTGATTTATATATGGTCTTAACAAAACTGACATCACACTAAACAGAAATTCTTGATAATAAGAAACAATATAAAGAGGATTTTTTCTTCACAATTTTTTTTACTTAGTGAACGGCATGCATTACTAATAAACCTCTGTTACATTAGTCTGATCAAGCAGGACACAGACATATTCTATCAATCAGCTTTAAGGCATGAATTAGTTAAAAACCTGAAATGCATCAGACATAATGAAAAGACGGATAGGAAGAGGATGTGATTTAACATAGTTCTCTGGTTTACACTTGTATGAAACACAATTGTTTACATGCTTTCTGATGTAGTCAGCACTGCAGCCAGTGGACATTCAGGCTATTCACCATAGGCACTATTGGAACAGACTGGACATCAAGATTCTCTTCACAGCAGCTTTAGAGTCTTGTCCCTACATTTACAAATTGGTACAGAGTTCTACATAAAATTTTATGGTAGGAAGTAAACATGTTGCATCCTGTGAGAATTATTACATAAATGGGACTGGCCGACAATGAAAAGTTGCAGGAAAATTAGTCATTAAAATGGTAATCTTCCGCATTCACTACTGTGATTGACTACTTCATTACAATCACAGTTTGATATCAGCCGTAACTTGTAGGAGCAACCTCCAAACACAGCAACAATAAAGAAAAAAAAACATAAAGCTGCTAAAAGAGGATTTTAATATGCATGTATGCAAAGACTCAGGTCCAAGATACACTCTTGTTTAAAAAAAAGTCAATATTGTATAGATACATACAGACATCCTTAAAATACTTCAATGGAAATTTAATCTATAGATTTTTAGCAAATAATCATCTTTAGCCCAGAAAAAAGCAAACCAAGTGGAAGTTCTGTACAGTCCTTGTACATCTTTCTTTGTTTAGCTGCTAATGATACACTACTATGCCTTGTGACAAAAATTTAAACCATTAGGACAGAAATTAAGGCATATATTTTTTTAATTCTTGCACCAAAAAACACCAAAAACAATCCCCAGAACTAACCAAAACACCCACAACTTTTGCTTTGTCCTAACCACAATAGCAAGGAAAATCAATTACCTCCAGAAGGCATTAATGAAAAGGTGTTTATAGCTGGTAACAGACTAAATAATCAAATTATTCATGACAAACATTTCTATGAATTGCTTCTTTTTAACAGATCTCTTAGCAAGTAGACTGTCAGAACACAAAAGAAGAGGGATCTTTTTGTTGTGCTTTATTTTATCTCATAATATGTACAGCAATCTTGATTTTTTTTCTTTTCCGAATGGGCATCCAGTAAAGTTCTTGGTGTTGCTTGGTAAGGAAATCATATCTATTAGTATACCTGGCTGCCATAATTTACATTGCTAGTTTTGCTCTATGAAAGCCTGAAGAGGCTGCCTGGATGCAGATGGCAAAAAAAAACAACAAACTGAGAATACACAGCAAGAAGAACAAATAAAGTACAGTCAGGGAGGTACTTAAACATATTAATGACATCCATTTGCCTTTTTGTCATCTGGATCAAACAATTTTATAATTCCAAGGCCAAAGACTAAAATAGGAAGACAAATCATCCCATAAGGGCCCTTACTGACACAGAAGAAAACAAAAGAAGTCAGAATCTACAGCTTCAATATGTGCACACAGATACAGAAGCTAGAAATGCAGCATGTTCTCTCTGCAATCACATCAAGGCATAACTTAAAACAGGGCCAGGAAATCATGGCTGAGACATTACAAATGGTATCAGAAGCAACTAGGGAACAATGATACAAATGTGAACATGAGTTAGATGCCATATTTTTTATCCTTACATGTTGTCCAAAGGCATACCTGCTCAGATTACATGAATCTATCAGTGCATATATGCATTTCAGAACAGCACATTGCTAATGAGAAATCCAAGGAGACTGCTGTGTTAGTTATGATTGGAAGCAGGCTACAATCCTGATTAACACCAATGCAGAACCCAGTGGCTGCCAGGCTTGTGTGAAGCCCTGCCTCCTCTATGGTAATAGCAGGACCAGCACAAGAAGGTGCTGAAGTTCATTAACTTAGATTTAAGAAAAGAAAAATTAACACCTGCTTGCTCTTCCAAGAGCTCAGCACATTCAGTAAGCAAAGATTATAACTGTTGCAAATCTCTAGGTCACCATGGAAAACGAAAGGAAAAAAACCAAACCAACCCAAAAACTAAGCAGCAAGTAAGTGGGAAAAAAAAAAAAAAAAAAAAAAAAAAAAAACCACCTTCAGCTTTGCTTAAATATGTCACTATGTCTTGGTTTGAACAGGTAGCTAAACCTCACACAGACACTCGCTGAATCCTTCACACTGTGAGGCTGGAGAGAAACTTGTGAGCTAAGTAAAGAAAGTTTAGATAAGATTAAAAAATATATGAAAAATAAAAATTAAAACTAAGAAAAAAAAAATTGCAAAGAAACCCAAACCTGTTGCTCACAACTACACCAGCAAGTCACACTGGTGGTCTGGCCAACCACCTTCACCCATCTGAGTTTTCTTGCTGCGCATGATGCCCTTTGGCCTGGAATTTCCCTTTGGGAAATTCAGCTGGGGTCACCTTTCCCAGCTGTGTCCCCCCAACTCCTTGTGCACCCCCAGCCCCCTCTCCGGTTGGATAAGAAGCAGAAAAAGCTTGGCCCAGTGCAGGCCCAGCCCAGCAACAACAAAAACATTCCTGCCTTATCAACACTGTCTGCAACACAAAACCAAACAAGCCCCATGCTAGGTACTGTGAAATTCACTCTAACCCAGACAAAATTAGTACACAGTATTATCACAATCTCTCATTTTGGTTTAAGAAATTCAAAGGTTTAAAAAAACTAGAAAATCTAACAAAACAAACCCCAAGACCACCCTAAAACCAACATACCTTCAAACAAATAAACCCAGTTGTGAATAGGTACATAATACCCCAGACATATTAAGTAAATTTTTTGAGTCCAGGCTGTTGATAAGATTTAAAAAAATTTTTTTTTTCCCTGCTAGTTCTAATTTTTCCCATGTAACACCCTTCACCTCACCCTTCCATGACGGTAAAATATGACAATTACAAGTAGAAAGAAATTTTTTTTTACCAGAGCTGTAAAACAAGCTATATAAATCAATAAGGGAAGATGAGTCATTACTTTACTGAAAAACACACAAACTATTGCCTAACTTCTAAACCTTCTGAGAATTCCTTCACAAATCAGCTGCAATTTTGTGGAAACAGCAAACTATACAATGTCCAATGCTCTGCATAATCAATGCATCTTCAACACTTCCAGCTTCTGGCAAAGTAATCAATTAGGTGAGCTCTCAAATTATTGTCAATAGTGCCCAAGTACACTGTTTAATGACTTCCAGTTGTACTGCATCAGCAATTTTTATTTTCTTTTTGTTGGGGGACAGGGGATAGAGACAGAGACTGCAAGAATTAAGTCCTCCCTACACACAAGTGGAAAAAAACAGAAGAAAAATTGTGTTATTCCTATTCCTAATGTAATATCTGGAAAGGTGTCAGAAATGTATTTTTGTTTCTTGTCTTTCTCCATCCCCAACCCACTCCCCCATCCTCATAACCTCCACAGAACAAGCAGAATATAAGTAAAGCCTCAGGCTTCTTTAGACTTTCCTTGGCAGCCTCTTTCTTCAGAAACAAACAGAATGACCAGCTGGACAATGATAATATTCACCTCCTACCTTGCTTCTTTATCCTTGGATAGTTAGAGCCTTAGCTGTCTTTGTCTCATTACCTTGAAATGAGATCCTTGCAGAGCCAGTGTTTGGCTATCATTAACTCAATCCCTCTTCTCCTGACCTCCTTAGTATAAATTATCCCAACAATTACCAGAATACATTTTAAGGAAAGAAAAAGGATGCAGAAGTAAATTAAAAACCTGAAGCACACATTTATCTCAAGTAGGCCATGGTCTACTTAGCATCTGTAATTTTTATGACTTTTTGGAGGGGTTTTCATGGATGGAGAAGCTACAACATCAACTATTTATGTGACTAATGCTTTTCATGGAATATCAACAAAAGATTATTAAACTGAGGAAGATTGAAATCAATATAGGAATTTAAAGGCAGGAAAGTAAAAACAGCTATGATGGAGATAGCAAGGAACTAGACTGAAAGGCGAATAGTTGAGCTGGGGGACTGAACAGTTAACAAACAGATTTTGTATAACAGTCTTTAAACAGGTATTACAGAGTTTTATCAAGAAGTATATGAAGTCCCCAAGAAGCAGAACACAACTAACTCTACTGGTGAAGTTGGGAAGTATAATCAACACAGATGATAATTGGCCTATAATGTATATAGGTAAAGTCTTCTAGAAGAGGGAAGGAACACAATTCCACAATGCATTCAGTAAAAACATGTAAAAGCTCTTTTCAATTCTGTTCACTCATCATTGCACCAGACAAACCTACAAAAGGGGCAATAAAATCATGGAATTGAAGCAAATGCGAGCACAGCATTTATCAAAGATCTGATCTCTCACCTGAGATACACCACAAGGCAAAAACATAAGGAAAAACTATCACTTAAGCAGAATTGTATCTACAACTCTTGTGTGGAAATACTTATAACAAAGATTTTAAATTCAAATAAAGTTCCAAATTTCACAGCAATTCAACTTCCTAGTATTAAAAGTATAAGAAATCTATTTATTGGATTGAAACAGATACAAGCACCTCTAAATCATGAGATTAGCTATGGAAGCAAGTCGTGAGACTTCCTGACACAATGGGTCTCTCTTCCATATGCTTCCATATATTCCTTAAACTAGTTAGAATAATTAGCCAAGTCTCATAGATTTTAGAAACACTAAGGTTTAATGAGAAAAACATAATTGTAGTCATGGCTGCAGCAAATTTGCTTAGTAGTTTTTGCTTTTCTTAATGACTTTACTTCACTCTTCTTAATGACTTAAACTGTGAAATATTCCTCTAGATCACAATTAGAAATCCAACGAGAAAGTAGATCAGTCTCAAACGCAAAAGTAAACTCAACAAACAAACAAACCAAAACCAAATCACACAAAAACCCTACAAAACCAACTGCACCCACTAGGCTGGGACTCTCATCTGCAGTCAGAGAGACTATATGCATATGACATATATGCAAATTTTTTCAAAAATTAAAATGGATAGTTGGAGAAATACCAAATTTTGTATCTCCCCAAAATACATACAACATCAAAAGCTTATTGGGTAATGGTTTCCAAGGGAGTGCAATAAGTAAAAACAACACTTTTTGAAGGAAAAAATCTTCCATATTCTTGCTATATATTGAAAAATTCATGTTAGGAAAATCAGAATTGCATCCATATTAATAAACTACTTGTGTTTTCAATTGAAATTTTTTATTTCATGAGGTCTTATCTAAGGGATGCACTTTTCTACCAACTGTTATGAACTATGGTGGTGGTAATTTTCTTGTAAGAAACAGATGCAGTAAGTGCCCTGTGCAAACACACTTAACTCAAGGGCCATTGAATGTACTTTAGTTGGGTAAAGTCATTTAGCAGGGACTGGAAAGACAGGAAACCTTATTACTTTAAGGTGACTGTCACTAAAAGGGCTATTTCCCACAAAGTTAGGATTGTTAGCCTAAAAATGTGCCCTGCATAAATAGGAAAAGGTCTAATTTTGCAGCTGTTTTTATTTCCTGTCTCACTGCATCATTGCACTGCAAGAACCATAGGGAACTGAACATGTAGTTTATGCAAACCACTCTTGTGGCTGTAAGAATATGAAAACAATATCCCATCTTTACTATGAAATGACCTTGATGGTCTGCATAACATTTGTCAGACTAATAAAATTTGTAAAAATACTTGCTGATATGATGGATTGCATTCTTCACTGCTCCAGTTACCTCAAACTAAATTGCCTGTCATTATGATGATGGCTTCTCTAAGTGCAGTTTCTTAATTTGTTCCTCAGTCTTTCAAAAGGGATTTCACAACAGACTTAAAGTGTTTATAGATCAATAATGTGCAAGAATGAAATACTGCATTCTAACAAAAAGTCTTTGTAATCTTTCTGCTTATAGTGTGCTGTGACAGAGCATTAGCAGAGAATATATATATAAGAACTTCAAACCTAGTTCACAAGCATCCAGCACCATGAACAGACAGAAAATCCTACAGATTCTGAAAAGGATCCCGTGCTGGTGACTTGTGGTTCATCCGATGGACAAAAAAGAAACTGAAAAAATTAATCATAAAGTTGTAACCAACGTATATGTTCTCTACATACCAGATCACAAATAGTCTGTCCTGCTGAGCTACCCGAGTGTGCCTGACCTGTGCTTCCCCCACAGTGAGTTAAGGTGGATTGCACGATGCAATGATAACCAGCAGGGCTTTGAAAGGAGCCAGAAAATATTCAGAGCATTTACTCTTTTGGCTCACAGACATGATAAAAATGTCTGCATTACTTTCAGTAGCTGTAAAGAGCACATCTTAATTCATATGGGAACACAGATAATCAGGCCATGCTGACAGCTCACTTCAGGCAGAGCACTCAGGAAGCAACTGTATCTCTACATGGGACAGTAAATCTTCTGCATAGGATCAGGAAGCTTTCTTATTGACAGCCAGGTTCCTGAATGTCACAGATCCAAAGGATCTAAAAGGAGCTCTCCTCAAAAATTCACAAAGGTAAAGTTGAGAGAATTGCCAGGAAATCTCTCTGCAGATCAACTTCTTTTATTAAAAAATGAGCTCAAAAGAAGGCAGCCTCCAACAGGAACTGAAATTTGAAGAGGTTCGGGCATGAGAATTACTGTTTGTACCTGCTACAGACACTGCTCCAGGTAAAACAAGGGTGCTATGCAGACTCTGGCTGGCTGTCAGACATGCATCCAGCCACTCCCCCACAGCCTCTACTCAGCAAGACTGGGAGAACACTACACAGAAAAGTTCATGGGTCAAGTTAAGGAGACCACTCACAATTACTGTCACAGGACAAACAGACTCATCTCCTTCAATTTCCTCTCCACTCTGCGGGAAGCTGATGAATGGGGAATGGGAGTTGACGTTAATCTGTAACAACTCCCTTATGCTACTATCCCATCCTCACACTCTTCTCCACCCAGCGTGGCACCACTCCTACTGGATAGTCCTTGATAAACTCCTCTGATGTGGCTCCATTCCACCACATGAGATCCTTCAGGAGAAGACTGCTCCACGGGTGCAGTTCCTGCTGGGAAACCTGTAGGCTCCCCCTCCATAGGCCATGTTTCGAGGAGCTTGCTCTGGCATGTGCTCTCCATGGCTGCAGTGTCCTGGAGGGCATCTCCACAGAGTGCCAGGTGGAAATGAGCTACACAGTGGTCTCCAACATGGTGTGCATTGCTCCCGCGTGGGGACTACACCCTTGCCCTCCTCCTTCACTGACCTCAGGGGCTGCAGTGCTGTTTCTCACACTTTGCTCTCACTCGCCTCTCACATTCTGCTGTGCAGTAGTTTTATGCTTTTCAAAGAATACGCTTTACCAAAGGTGCCATCCCATTGCCAACATCGCATCACAGGCACACACTGCACCAAGAAACTAACAAATTTTTGGAAACCCAAACCCTAAAAAGAATCCAGTAAACTGGTTGGGATTTTAGGTAAGAGCAAGATAAAATGTATTATATAATGAATCTGAAGATGGCATCTAGATGTGGACTTCCCAATAGTAACTACTTCTACACTACTGCTTGTCATCACCTTGGTTGGGTCCAGGAAGCTTAGGTTCAAACCCATGCCCTGATGCAGACCTTTGGCTTGTACTACACAAGAGTATTTCATAGAAGTCATAATTAGGCTCATACTGTTAAAACCACTTTACATATCTTTGATACTCCCTAGCCAAACTCCTTGGTTTGCAGTAAAAATACAGTATTATTCCATTACACAAACACAGATTTAAGAGCTTCAGATTACATACCTGACTCAAAACAATGTCATGAAAGATTGCAAATCTGTTCAATTCCACTCCTTTGTTTTTACCAGCACCGCTTCAGCTTTAAGTATCTTTCCGTTCAAATCACAGTACCCTATATATTAATATTTTTAACTATAACTTCACATACTTCAATTAGGGTCCTCTAAAGGTTAAAGCAGTAAACTACACTACAAGAAAGCTGAGTTGCCCATAAAGCTATGAACAAATCCAATATTAAAAAGGTCTTTTAAGGTAGTAATAACTTTTTACTTACTTTTCAACACATCTTATCTCTCTCTCCTTTAGCACTTCCAAATACTTCTGTTAGATGAAACTATCTATAGAACTGAAAACCTTTATATAAACCTACACACAAAAACTCAGGTTAAGAAATTCTTTTGTGCTACTGTACAACAGTATCTTGACTTATACAAATATAATACATACACTACAGTGTAAATTACATCATATTTTTAATATGTATATATTTATATATTTTTATATAGTTATTTATTTATTTATATATGCACATTAGTCAGTGACTATACACATTTTCAAACAAGACAGTAAGTGGCATGAGAGATGTTTAAATCTGTATTATTTTCCAAAGAAAGTTTGTCAAAGGATCCCACTGTTTTTATTGGGATCACAATTTAAAGGAATCTGCTGGGTCCATGCATTCTATGCAGAATGGTGCTTCAAATGCCAATGGGCAGATACAAGGTAAAGCACAGGCAAAAACAAAAAACAAATACTCACATAAAATTTCTAAGTAATATGGCTATGCTAAAGTAGCTGAGTGGAAACACATTTGCTGTAAGTACATCACTTTGCTCAACATTTTTGAAGATAAAATCTCTTACCTTTTATGCATTTTGTCCTAGTTGTGTTGCTTTGTAGAACCTTAAGTCACTGAGTCCCTCTATGCTTACTTTCAAGTCCCTCAACTTTCAAGTGCTTACAGAAAAATGGTATTGCTAAAAAATGTGAAGCCCAAAGGTACAAGTAATTACAAAATTAGGACTTCACTGAAATTATCTAAACAAAACCATATTGTGCTGTGCCTGTTAAACTGTGTACCCAGATTGTTCAGAAAACTGAAAATAATGTTCTGATTACTGGGATTCATCAACATCAGTGACAATTTCTGCTCTTGTAACTAGATTTCAATACGTACCCAAATAAATGCCTTTGTCAAAACCAGAAGAATCTTCCAATTCTGACATACTGTTGTAAACAAATAAATCATATCTCCTTTCACTGCTGCAGATACAAGGTGAAAGAACACAGACCTGTCTTCTTACTTGCAAAATTTACACAAAAAGACATGATACAGCCCCAGGGAAGGACTGAACTACTCTCCCTTCATCATTAACAACAGCAAGGAACTAGGAATAACAACAAGTTTTTTCTTCTGAAAAAAAAAGCACAATTTCTTCCTCTTGTTCTTAAAATCAGATGTAAGAGTTTATATAATAAACCAGCATCTTCTTTCAAAATATTCGCTAATATGTAATTTTCCTGGCCAACACAAGAGCACATCACATCACAGGTACGTGAAGAGCTGCTGCAATCACATGAGCCTAATTTAGAGATTCTTCTCAAGTACTAAATTGCTTCTGGAAAACAAAATGGTATATAGCCCAAAAAATGTGTTGGTATTTTGCACTTGCTTTCGCACCTATTCCTGTTTTGAGCACTTCTCCCATATGAAAAATACAAAAATTAAGAAAGAAATAATAATTTTTGCTTGGTTTATTCTGGGTGGAGAAGATAGTTTTTGGGGATTCTTTTTTGGTGTGGTGTTTCTTTCTGCTTCTCCGCCTGCATTGTTTCAGTACTTACAGGAGGTGTATGAGAAAGATGAGGATGGACTTTTTACTGAGGCCTAGTAGCACAGGGGGTAACGGCTTTAAACTGTGAGAGAGTAGACTGAGGTTAGCTGTAAGGAGGCAATTTTTGCAACGAGGCTGGTGAAACACTGGAGCACTGAGAGATGCTCCATTCCTGGAAACATGAAGAGTCAGGTTGGATGGGGCTCTGACCACCTGCTCCAGTGGAAGATGTCCCTTCCCATGGCAGGGAAGTTGGTTTAGACCACATTGAAAGGTCCCTTCTAACTCCAACCATTCCATGATTCTGTGATTTTCTCACAACAGAATTGCCTGAACTACTGTTGCTACAGCTGTTGCCAAGTATTTTCCTAAAGTGAAAAAATTAAGGATATTAGTAGAAATACTAATAATGCGAGAAGCTGACTAATTATGAAAACACACCAACCCCAAAGTTCTTAATAATTTCCGTGTATATTTGAAGTTAGTATATATTCGAGAAAATAAAACAGCTGTATTTTTAACTATTCCATAAAAAAACCCTTTGATTTCACTCCTGCCTATTAATTTCAGTAAAATATTTTCATGCATATTACTATATGTACACATCATTATATTTTGTTTAAAATAGTTAAAATGAAAAGACATTTTAAAAATTAGGGTTAAAAATCTGATACATAGACATTGAAGGCATTAAACAGTGAAAAATATTTTTTAGTCACAGCTTCTAAGTAATGCCTCTTGTCAAATTTGCTTCATTGTTCAACTACTATATGAAAATACACTAAATAATTATAACTAAAATTGAATTAATTTTACTAAATTGCTTTCCAGTATGCCTTGAAATGATCTCTAAACATAAAAGGAAAGAAACATTAAAAACCACCAAATAAAACTAACCTTAAATATACAATAGCATATTAAAGAGCAGTATCACTAGTAACAAAATTATTCCACACATGATTAGCTATAATCACTATCACAATACAAAAGCACAAAAATTACTTGCTTGTTTACATAGCAGTAATGCAATGATATCCTGTGTGATGATGACAATGAAACAACACCTTTAACTGCATACAAAGCAAAAAGATAATCTTCTGGTTTCTCCAATTTAATAAATTTCAACTATTAAGGCCTCTATACTATAAGACACTTTAAAAGGATGACAGTAAGAAAAAAAATTAAATCCTTGTTGCTTTCTAAAACAACATGACTTGAAAGTTATATAAAAGTGTTTCTGTCACTTCACATTTTAAACTTAACGTACAATCCACTACCACTACCTTACTATGTTTTAAGGTAGTTTTTGGTCATTCATAAATATTATCTCTTATCCTACTAATGCTTAGTCTCCTGAGCACCTTTTAACAGCTCTAAAAAACAATAAAAATTGGAATTCCAAATGGGTTTCATCAATCAAAACCTTTTTTTCTATGTTTGTTAATACTTTCAAAACAATTCTATCTTTAAACACTTTTTCCAAACTGATCTTACTCAAGTGTTCACAAATACTGCTCTCTCTTATTTTTTCAGCTACTATATCCAATGCATTTACATGGCTTACAATCCTGTAATTCCCTGCATCATGCACATAACCATTAAACCAGAAAAATAAAAAAGACAAAATACCTAATGTTGCATTTGTTTTATGATGCTGATTCCTTCATCTGACTGAAACTTCATCTTGTAACAGACGCATTCTTGCCTCCGATGATTTAGCTCATTGACTTGTTTAACCTTTCTTGTTAACCTTTTGCCACATTTTTACATCTTTCTAATGGCACGTTTCCTCCTCTTCCTTAAGAATGTTTCACTGACTACTAGGTGGGTTTAATTTTTTTTACTGTACCTTTTCTGTTCTTTTCAATAAATTGTTTTGTTTTACTTTGTTGCCTGAAACTGTGCACACTAACAGGTTTGTGGCTGTGTTCTGCAGCTAACTTTGGGATTTTTGTCCTTCAATTTTTATCTTGATTCGCAACACACAGTAGCCCGTTTTACTGACAGGTGCTCATATTGAAAGTTTTTAACTCACAACTACAACACTGGTTAAATCTCCCACATGTTCCATAATCTGCTCTTGCATATCACTCAGAGTCTATGTATCTCACTTTAGCTGTATCTCAGTGTGAAATCCTCTCCCACAACTACTGTAGTTCAAGGGCGAATTTCCTGCTCTCTATCTCCTTCAGTATGTTCCATGTAGTCAGGGACCATAACAATTTTCCTATAACATGAAAACTATTTTTCTTCTGGCTTTCACTTTAAAATATAATTCCCTTAGTGTAAAGAATAAAATTTAACTTCAAGTTCAAATCACTAAAAAAATATGCATCACATAAAAACCCAACTAATGCTGAAATTTAAAAAAAAACCCAACATTTTTCCCTGTATTTTTTACTACAACAAAAAGAGATTCAGTGAAAGCTAGCATACATATAATCTAAAAGCCTTTCTTTACAAAATTATATAATAAGAGTTCAATTAGCAGACTACAGGAAATATTCAGCCAGTACTACTAGGTTTAGATTACTAGATTACTACTAGCAATCTATACCAGATTGCCTTGAATTTCATATTGACAAATATAAAATATATAATAAATTTAAAATGTTTCAAAAATATAAAATTAACACATGATAAACACAAATTTATTCTGAAGTGCATCTCCTTTAAGTGCCTCTCATTATTTTCTGCCATTATTCTCAGTGTTCCCTCGCTTTTGCTGTTCATGAAAACTTTGTTTAAAACAACCCTACCATTCAAAAAGGTTCGCTATTCTAAATTCACTATGAATAAGAAGTATTTATGACATGAAACTTAGATTTATAAAACCCCACTTCTAATTTACATGTTAAATAAATAGATCATCCTCCCCTGCCCTGAAGTCACTTACAAGTAGTACACAGTACAATTCTTGCTCATAAACTACAACTTTCTACGCTCTATACACAAAACTGCTGGATATCAAGGTTAAAGATAACTCCCCTCTTAAATGCAGAGGAACACAAATTTAGACTCTTGAAACAGCTTTATACTCATGGGCAGTAAAGTGTTTCTTATGTAAATATAAAATCTAAACCAGAAAAAAAATGTTACATTCATACTTTAGAACTCCAAATCAATAAGTAATGTACTTCTTTAAAGTTGTTTCCAAAACATTATTACAATAACATGGCTGCAATATTTCTGAACTTTTATTTTTAGTAAATGAAATATTTTAACTTCAAATTTAGAAGGCAAAAAGTCACTTATAGTAACACATGAAAACAAAAAGCATGCAGTAATAATTATAAACCCCATATTCCTTAAAAACTATAGTTTCTAATTACAAGTCTATATCCATTCTCATTAATATTACCAAAGTTTTCAAATTTAAAATGTTACTTACGAGATCCATTTTTGTTGTATTAACAATCTCATATAAGCATACAACAAAAAATCTACACTACTTATTTTTCAGCCATTGATACAGATTAAGACTTCGATGCAGTTCTAAAATGTCAGCAGCAGGGGGAAAAAAAGCTACAAATTTCTTCGTCACCTTACAGAACAACACATATTTTTAATGCCTTTTTTTTTTTTTATACAACTAAATGTCAGGTTGGACTTATTCCCTATTGCACCACAGGCATGTTGAGACATTTTTGGAGCATCCAAAGATACTGCACTAGTAATTTACTTCCTTGTTTCTCTTTAAGAGAGGAATTCCATACCTCTCTAACACAGATGCCACAGCTATCCAAGAAAGGGAAATGCTTTCAAATTCATGGCAAGGATATTATATTTCCTGGTATCCCCAAGTTTAATAAATAACAAATGAAATTTCAAAAATAATACTTATATTTGACAATATCCATTATTAGAAACATTAAATAAACAAAACAAGCTATTCTGAATATAAACAGAAGGTACTGGGGTTGGCAGGGAATGTAGGCTGTTTGTTGTTTTCTCACTTTTTGAATTAGACAAAGAAATGCAGTCTGTTTCATCTCTAGCATACCTAAATACAAACAGACACAATCTAGAAGCCAGTTGGCGAAACAGAACCACAACGAGCAGACAGAGGGACTCCATGCCCATAAACACCCTACTGCTTCTAGCCCAGAAAATTCAAGTCACGTGACCCAAAACAAAAGAGAAAGATTAGCAAAAGACAATGAAGGTAAAATTAGGGGTGGAAGGTTAGTGTAAAATATCAACATTTATAAAGATTTTTTAAGACCTCAATGAGCATCTTTTATGCATGGATAATCAGAAAAAAGCACATTGAGTCAAGTATGCTGACAAGAACTCAAGCTGTATCCTTATTCTTCTAACAACCTTGAGATTTAGTTTAGACAAATGAATTTGTTCTTCACATCAGGTTTAAATATACAATGCAGAAATGATACTTGTGATTTTCTGGAGGGCACCATAAAGAAAAATGCAAAAAATATTGGCAAGACACTGATAGTGTTGCATGTTTTCTCAATCCCTTGTTTTTCTGCTAACATGAAAGATAATTTATGACTGTTATGGCATCTTATCCCAAACAAATTAAATTAAAATTAAATTAAAAACATGCAAACCAGAACTCCTAGCTTTCTAAATTCAGATGGCTTGAATTCTATTAAAAAAAAGACATTTACTCCAGAGAGAAATATTTTTCTCCAAATCCAGCTGTGCATCTGATTCAAGAAAGATAAAAAATTGTAGCCACTGAGTCTTTATTTTATAGGAATCCAAGAATGAAGAATTTTATCTTGTTGACATCCAAATTTCAATAATTTAAAACAATTTCCAAGCTTTATATTTTTACCACACTGTTTCATTTCTTCCATACAGAACAAAAATCTTACATTTGCCGTTCTATTGACTGAACTACTGAATGTTGAGCAGCCGCTCCTCCTTAAAAACAGAGAAAACAAAGAAAACTTGGGGAGATATACACTGTACAGTCATATGTGAAGACCTCAGTTCTTCCCATATTTTTCAAAATTGTATAGAAATAATAAATAATATCAGTTATTTAAGCTCAACTTCATAATGACAGTATCATCTCCAAGAAAAACTAAAAAAATTAAGCACTGAGAAAGGACTTAATTCATTAGTCTGACAGTTAATTCTAAACTCAACTGAAGACACTTAATCTTTTTTCCTGGAATAACTCAAAATCTAATGATTCTATTCTTCAGAAGGAGGAAAATTTGAATTACCAAATAGGTCAAAATTATATTTCTTAGTTTTTAAAGGAAATATCTATAGGCTTCAAATGTCACAGAAAAGTGACTTTCACAAGTCCACCAATAATGAACTGACTTTCTCAGAATTAAACACATTTGTTTCTGCCACAGAATTAGTCTTGTTTTGTTTTTTTTATTTTTCACACAATCCTTTGTTACCTTAGTCACAGAATTATGAAGAAGTGACAGGACAACCCTAAAAGGTAGAACAGTAGGTGCAATTCTGAATGTGTTGGTTCCTACAGGTACACAATCTCAGACTCTGAAGTCATAGTGAAAACAAAAGGCTACAGCTACATTTGTAGGCAGGCTGGTGGCAAAAGGGGCTCAGGGGGATGGTGAGAAAAAATACCAGTCGATTGAGTACCAAGATAAGAAAAGAGGAGACCTGGTCTACATTGACATAACATGCTAACATTTGTCAAGCAAAGGCTACCTTCTGCTCCTCAAAAATCTACTGAATATTTGCTGCAGTTAAGAACAAACCTCAGCGTAGTACATCTTGTAAGTATTCTATTCAGCAACTGTACATTTTGAAATTTTACAAAGACACAGTGCACTGACATTGGCAACACCCAGAAATATTTTAGAGCTACAGCATGTGGAGAAGCTTCTTGGGAACTTTATTACCCTCATGTTTATTGCTTGAGGATTTGGTATGGAAAAATCCTTTTGGTCAGTTTTGGCATCTGTCCCAACTCTGTCTTTTCCCAGCCTCTAACCCACACTCAGCTTACAGACCTCTGGGAGGGATGGGGTTGGATATAAATTGCTTGACCCTCCACAAGCAGTTATGGCAGCCATAATACGGGTGTGTTACCAACATTGCTCAGACACAAACACAAAGCTCAATCCAGTATTGGCTGCAATGAAGAGAGTTATCTTGGAGGCCTGTACCTAATGTCCCTGGGGTGTCAATACTGGGTTCAGTCACCAATAACATGGATGAAGGGACTGAGTGTACCCCCAGCAAGTCTGCTCATGATACAAAGCTGAGAGGAGTGGCTGATACCCCAGAGAGTAGTGCTGCTGTTCAGTGAAACCTGGCTGCAGAGTTGAGCAGAGAGGAACCCAGTGAAGCTCAGCTAAGGCAGGCTTAAGCTCCTGCACCGAGGGAGGAAAACCCTAGGCACCAGTACAGGTGAGGGGTTGATCTGCTGGAAAGCAGTTCTGAGGAGAACAGCCTGGGGGTCCTAGTGGACAACAACCCGACCATGAGTGCCCTGGGGGTCAAGAAGGGAACCTGGGGTGCTTTAGGAAGAGCACTGCCAGCAGGACAAGGGACAGGATGCTGTCCATCTATTAAGCCCTGATGAGGCACATCTGGAGTGCTGTGTCCAGTTCTGGGCTCTCTAGTTCAAGAAAGACAAGGAGTTACTGCAGAAGGCCAAAGACAACAAGGGGACTGGAGGAAAGGGTATCTTAACAGCAGGTATCAAAAGGCAGAGGCCAGACTCTTCACTTGTGCTCTGGACAAGATCAAGGGGCAACAGACACAAACTGAAACACAGCAAGTTCAATATGAACAGGAGGAAAATATTCTTTACTTTGAGGCTGGGACAGCCTTGAAACAGGCTGCCCAGAGAGACTGTGGAGTCCCCATTTCTGGAGATATTGAAAACCCACCTGGATGAGATCCTGTGCAACCTGCCCTAGGTGAACCTGCTTTAGGAAGCAGGTTGGACGAGTTTTTTCCAGAGGTCCCTTCCAATCCAAACCATTCTGTGATTCCATATGGAAATGCCTATTGACATTTCAGTTTCCGTGCTTTTCTTTAAACCTCAAAATGTAACCCATGTTTCTGCTACAATCTGAAAACACACAGCATTCCTAAGACATGAAATGTTATTTAACATTGATGGTTCCTATAAAAAGCACTGCTGAAATATTTTTTTCTACTCCTGAAATAAAAATTTAGATCCTGTATATGTATTACTCTTTTATTGCCTAAACTTTTGCAGTATTTGCAATGATTGATTTTAGGGGTTTTCCTGATATTTATCTGCTTAGCAGAAGTTAAGGCAATATGTGGTACAATTGATCTGTAACCCTTGACAGCTTGTCACTCAACTGTCACAGTTTTCTGATTTGTGTCAAAATTTGTTTGCTCGAACCTTGACAGATGACAAGAGGGTTTGAAGCGTTATGTCTATGACAAAATGAAGCTCTAATAGGGAAAATACATACTTTTGAATCATTACAGCAAATATATGTAAGTGTGCTAACACTGAACATTGTACCTGTTGACATAGGTAACTCAAAGCACACAGTTCAATAACACTTGTCATATATTTTTATCTCATCAAGTATAATCATCAACTTACCATTATCATCATCGCATCTTCAGCTATAGCTCTTGACAAAGAAATATCCTGCATTACAGGAAGACCCTATCAAAACCTGAGTTTTTCTCCTGGACTGTGTCATTCCCTCACATTCTTATGTGTATGAATTTAAAAGCAATTTACTATCTAAGGCATTACTTTGGATCTATAAACATCGAATACATTTAAGATGATGTGGAACCTCACTGCCAAAAATAGTTGGATAGAACAACTCAAGAACTATAATTAAGGTATCCATGTATGCATTCTGTGAACTCAACTCCCTCTATAACATTTCTGAAGAGAAAACAATTCTTTCTTAGCATAGTTCTGCTTATAAAACTTAATGTTGAAAGTGGAAAAAAATGGCATCCCATTTCTGGGACACGTATTTCTGCCTCTAGAAAATTAAGGGCTTTTTCCTCAAAAATTAGAACAGGAAAATTATAGACTAACACACAGCAAAACATTTCTTTCTAAACATTCTGAAACAAACAACTATTTCAAATTTTTTAAATTTTTACACAGCAAATAGGATTTATCTGAATTATTTATCTGATAGTCTATTTGATGCAGTCCTAATCTTAAATGAAGACAAGAAGGTAAGGACATTCCATCCATTGTCTTAGACTATTACTATACTAAAAAATCCCAAATGTATATACCTTTGTCACAAAATAACAATTTGTCATTCTGGTAGTAGTTTAGATCATATTACTACTTTAAAACATCTAGTAAACATTCAGTCAAAACCTGCTACAACAGTGAACCAAGATTTAATCTATTTCTCCCTAAACTGACACAGAAATAAAACAGTTCTTTCTCTCTACAACAGGAACTATCACCTCTTTGCAAAGCATTTGATCCCACAAAATGCTCCTGGCATGAATATGAAATAAAAACTCAGTGAAACTCTTGATTCCTTCCTGGACCTATTTATGAACTACACAATCCCAGTGTATTAACAATATACAATTGTTAGCTCTTGGTGCTTTTACGATGGCATCATTTCCTTATTTTATTGAAGATCATCTGAAAAAAAGACTTTTTGTGAGTATTAATATGCTGGGACACATTTACATTTTTCTGGTTTTCATTATCCTCCCTTTAGAATACTAAATCATTAAAATCACAAAGAGAAAAAAAACAGAATAAGTTGAAAAATTTAAAATCTTTATTCCCATCCTTCAGCAGAAGACCTTTCATCCCTTCTTTTCCCAATTGCTAGAGAAGTGAAGCTGAAAATTTTCTCCCGATTGCTCCCAACCTGGTCACCCTGACTCCTGGATCCTTGAGACTTAACCCTCTCCCCATTTCCTACTTAGTTCAACTGTAATATTTTTAAATTAGTCTATTACTATTTGTGAAGCATTAACAACAGAGAATGAATAGGAGAGGAAAATATTCTGCCTTCGGAAAAGCATATGAACAGAGGAGCAAACAGTAAAACACTACCATTGATCATAATTTGAAAACTAAGTGAAAAGAAAGTATTGTCTAAATTTCCACTAATACAAGCAACATCTGTAAAATGAAAATGAATTAATAAAATGAAGTTCCAAAATAAAAAATGGAAAATACTACCTTTTCATTTAAATCCTTTATAATAGTCAATAAGGCTAAAAAAGGTTACATGCACAGTGTTAAACCAGGTTTCCCTAATTTCTGACGAGTCAACTTTGCCACTAAAGATTTGATTATAAACACATCACACATTTGGAGTATGCCATCATTTCAAGCATTACTGAAATGGTGTAAAGAATCCTACCTTGTTATCGCCAACTCTTTGTAGAGCAAGTATGTTGTAGACCAGTAAAATAACCAGCATCAACTATCACTCTTACCTCACACAAGAATAACAGCTTCCTTTATCAGGTGCACAGCCTCCCTACACTATTTTAAAGGTCTTCATGGCCATGCCTGCCTGATCTTTTCAAGAGTATGATAAAGTGAAATGTAAAAGGATTCTTCATCCATGCTGCCAAATAATCACTGACAGATAACTGAAGTTTTCCCTCTCAGTGGCATACATAATTACATTGTCATTTTTTGATGCACAGGTTAAAAACTTAAATGCACACGATATTTTTAAAAGCAAAGCATGTTAAAGATCTTTTTCTATCTGCTCCATGTGTTTACTGTGGCGGACTGGTAAGTTTTACACTTTCTTTCATCTCTGCTTTAAACACTTCCTTGTTATAACCAGCATGTTTAACTAAAATCATATGTGCAGCTTAATGCAAATTTTACTATGATAGCTTCTGCCATAGAGCAAAAGCCATACACACCGTAATTATTTGGAATACACAAGGAAATTACCCAAATTTTATTTAAAAAAAAAAGACATATTTTGACACACAAAATTTCAGCAACATCATGACAAATGCTCTTCAGGAAGTATTTCTTAATTCTAAGACACCCTCCAAATTTTATTGAAAATGGCAGCTGACCATTTGAATTATAAGCTGTTGGACTTCACTCTTGCTTGGCAGCCATGAGTTTAAGGCCACCAGAAATTTAGCACTAGAGCATAATTTGATTAATGAACTTCCTGAAGATGACTTGCAAGAACAAATATATGATTCCAATCATATAATCAATGTTTTGGTAGGCACTATTCCAAGTCCCTGCCATGATTCCATTGCAGTTACAATCTGTTCTATGCTTACAAGAATGGGAATCATGTATTCAATCTGCTGGTTGTAAAAGACATAAGCAGAGGTAAATAAATCCCTAGAATAGCAATGTGTTTATTGAATTCTTAAAAAGATCACATTAATTACAGATATTCTCCACCAAAATGTTGGAAGAATATACTTTGAGAAGACAAAAGAAGATTTTATACTTGTGGGCCTGAGAATCTGAGACATCAGAAAATGTCTGGGTTTCATGAAGCTTTTCATTGTTTAATACTGATACACTTCAAGAGGATTAACTACTACATATTTATAGAATACTTTAGAAATGCAGAGAATTATCTAAGAGCTAGGTATTATAATTCAAAGCATTCTGGCCAATAAGCTGAAGACAAGATACTGTCCTTTTCAGAAAAAAATTAAATGCATTATAAAGAGGATTTTCAAAATTACTGGACTTCAGTTTCTGGAAGGAAGATCTTAATTTTTCTTCATTTCTAAAAAGATTTTTTAATATGTTTTTCATATTTAAAGTCCTATATTTAAGGAAACACACTTTGTGGACTTTGGCCTAATCAGAATAAGCTAAACTTGATAAATATAATTTTTTAAACCACCTGTCAAAGTGCATAAGGGGAACAATATCAAATAAATCTCAGCTGACCAAAGCTGCTGAGAGTTATTCACAAAATGACAGTTTTACCTATATACAGAATAAGAGTAATGAACAATATAATCGCTTCCTTTAAGATCAGAATATCAACTATAGGAGTAGATTAGAAATTCCTGTATCTATCCCACCAGCATAAGAATAATTGCCTCCTGTTACAATTTTATAATCACAAACACTCACCATCCAGAGAACTGAGCTTAACAATTTCCTCAAACTCTAGCAGAAGCACCTACTCACATGATTTGCCTTTGACTTTTCCTTTGTCAGATACTTTAAAAATGCAGTAAAATAATCAAATACATTTTAATTTTCAATTCCAGCAAGCTGCAATTAAGGCTTCTATTTTTTCACACTGAAAAATTATATATTTAAGAGCACCTGAGTCCCCTGTCATTTCTTCTCGTGTCAATGTCCTTACAAAGCAGACTGCCAGCCACAAATACCACAAATTTTCCAGCAACCATAGTTTCTAATGTTCAGCTGGTTTGCTTAAGTTACCTCCACTCATTTCTGTATTTCAAATGAAAACCCTGGAAGAAAAGAGTGGTTCAGTCAGTAAAATAACTGGGGGAGGTGGGAGGGAGCGGATGGGGAGGGAGAGAGTAGGAGCAGGTGTCTAATAGTATTGTTACCTTCATTAATAGCATGATCTGTCCACAGATAAATTACCACTGCCCACATCTCAGAGACTTCTCAAGACTTTCCTAAAAGGCTTCCTTATTATAGAATAATAACACTCACTTCACTGGAAATCATGTTTGTTACATAAGCACTTTCAGGGTTGTGTGGGGGTTTTTGCCGTCTGTTTCTTGAATTTGCCATTACCACAAAAGATTATTCTTTCTTTTCTGGCACCTGCACACATACAAAGATAGCACAAAGAATAAACCAATTCCTCTGTCAGAAGCATCATTCCTCCCACTATAAAGTCATACAGTAAATTAGCAACATAATAAATTTATGTATAAGAAATCAGCTACTGCCCCCACAAAAAGCTTCATTCACTGAAAACAATATAATCAACTACCAGTCCTGAAGGGAGAGCTTTCAGAGTTCCTCATCTATTTAGTTGCTTCATGCTCTTTACAATTTTATTTGTAGCAAATAAATTCTCCCACATAGGACAGTATCAATGAACATTCTATAAAATGCTTACATTCTTCCATCTTAGTGATCCATTGAAAACATCAGTATCCTTTGCTCACTAGTCTTAAAATAACACAAGAAATTTTATATCCATTTGTCTTTATTTTAAACAGCCCTCCCCCAAACTGCCAGATGAACTATTCAGACACAATTCTGTGACTACAATACACCATAGAACATGAACTGACAATCATATTGTTACAACCTCAAAGTGCTATTTTCCGTTCGATTTATCCCTAATAACATCTTTAAATGTTTCTTAATATAATTAGTTACATATAAGTAAAAAATTAATATTTGAAAGCATATAAATTTTTTTGTCTGGTTTCTTATTCTTGCTAATAATTATTTAATCACTGATATGTACAGTTCTTTCCCTTACACACAAAGTCTGGAAGAAATAAAAATCATGCGTTTGATTTTCAAAATTATGTCTTATTTTCGGAACATAACTCAATTTATCAAGCACTACTGTCCCACTACAATTTATCCATTGTCTCACCAGTGAGACAAAGTATTGGTACACAATAGATGAATGGATATTCCAATTACCTGCCTCATTGGAATGAGTAACACGATGGGCTAGCAAGAGTACAACAGCAAGATGGCAGCCAGACACTGGAGCAGGTTGCCTGGAATGGATGCGGAGTCTCCATCCTTGCAATACTCAAAGTTCACCTGAAGATGACCTGAAAACCCTATGCCTTGACCAGGAGCTAGACTAGATAACTTCTGGAGGTCAAAGGACTGGGTAACTTCTGAAGCTCTACCCCAATCTATATGATTTTATTACAAACAATGTATGAGCAGGCTCTTTTCCTTTACTGTTACTAATTGACAAACACTTTAGCATATAGTTTAACACCTATTCTGACTGTCAGTTAAATAAATATATTTTCAGGGCTAAAACATGGACAATTCACACAATATCCTCCATAAGGCAAAAGTCTCAGCTTCAAAGGAGAATACTCCTGCTCTTCAAACAGTTTATGAGGTAGTTCTTAGCTAACGATGTGTCAGTGGGGAAATCAATGCACAAAGGAGTTAGGCAATTACACAAGACTTCAAGAAAAGCCTGTGTAATTTGGAAAAATTCAGTGTTACAATATCTAGAGAAGATTATCACAGAGAAAGAATAGACCCTTCCTCTGCCTCGACATTTTAGCCAGGTTTTACTGGCAATGTAAAAAGAAAAAATCACTTCAACTTCAAAGTCACATATATTTATTGACCACTTCTCTTCAGTATAAAACCTGACTCAGGCACGTGACTGTCTTATATAAATTGCAAAATACTATTTTGATACATTAGGTAGTATTTGAAAATTTAAATGATGCTCTAAGATACTTCTATGTCTTTCAAATGATACATACACAAAGTCAGCAAGAAAATGCAACAAAAATTCAAATAAACTCTTAGCATATGAGCCAGTGTGCAACAACAAGCATACTTAATTAATGAGCACAAAATGAGCTCTGTTTTTCCAGTAAAGTGCTTATTTTCTTTTTATCAACAGCCACATGTATTCACAAATGAAGGGAACAGAATAAGCTCATTTCAAGGTCAACATGATGCATGCTTAAATTTTGTTAGTTGTAAATATAATATTACTATCAAAAGCTGACAAAGTCATACATCATTATGTACACTCTGACAAGCTCCCTGATATCAATTCAGAATGACAGATAGATTAATCACATTCTAGTTTGACAAATTGCATTGAAAAATGTGACTCGTAAGTACAAAATTCAAGAGCTCAGCCACCTACATCAGATAATGAAGATTCAAAGACCTCTTTTCATCAGTGTCATTTGATTAGTCCCTCTTAAAAACGAGCCTTTTTCTTGTGATGAGATGCTTTCTTTTATGCACTATTTTCTTTTTCTCCAGATTTATTATTATCCATACACTGAGATAAAAACAGTGAACAGCAAGGTGGCGATATGTTTTGTTTTATTTGAGATATAAACAGAGCAAATGAAGCTACTCTCTTACAGCACTATATATATCATGCAGTGTAACACTGGTCCTGAAAAAAATGTTAAAAAAGGACTTGCTCAAACAAAACAGCCAATATTCAAAAACAGGCTGTGAAATAATAATGTAAGGATATATTTTGTATCGTTCAGCCTGATCTGTAGTATTAATTAGTTCATTTCACCTAAATGAAAGTAAACATATTTTAAATTACCTTCACAAAATAGTGAACCTAAAGGGAGACGCTACCTACATTACAGAACAAGAGAGAAACGAAGACCTAAAAAAAGCTGCTTGACTATTCAAAGAAGCAAGCAAGTCTATACGATCACAGGAAAAAACAATTTCGTATTACATATACAAGAAAGAGAAATGGTATAAATAACAGTCTCCCATTGCTAATGAATCTCAAGAGATATGAAATCACACAAGGTATTATGACACCATTTCTTTCATTCAGTCACCTTAACCATTCTTCTCAACAATTACATTGCTAAGTAATGAGCATACTAAACATTCTGCAGCTATACAAATTTTATATTATATACTTTAGCACAAACAGCTGACTTCTAATACAAAGCTATCAAGCCTCAAAACTTTAAACTGTCTACTTATTATCCCTCAAAATCATTTTTGCAACTTAAGAGACATAAAATATTCTGATATTCTTTCCACTGGTGTCTGACATTATATATATTAATTTTTAATGCTTCATAAATACTGCTATATAAATTATTATATTACTAAAGAATAAATTTTACACAAGTAAACTCTCTGATGATAATATATACTGACAGTCAATAGAAAACCACCTCTAAAATTTCAGAGTACAACAATGACACTGTTTTACAGAGCCACAGCACTGTGATAACAGCCTAACTACTATCGTTTCTATTTTAAAGGATTTCATTTATTATTTATTATATATTAAATTTCAGCTTCAAAGAACAACCATATAATAGCTAATCACAAACAAATGTCAGAAACAGAATCAAATTTATTAAGCTCTTCTATTATTGTTCAGAAAAACTGGGAACAATTTTAAAAGGAAAACACCATTTAATATTAACTGAACAGTAGTAACACTGACTAATTAGCTGCACTTCTGACTCAAAGCTTTTTTGTTATTATATAAAATATACTCTTTCCACTAATTTAAAAGTATCTTCTCTGTTACATGTGCAATTTACAGTGAATAAGAGACAGCTCACTGAGAAAGAGTGGTACACCGTGTCTTCAATTTAGAAGGAAATACAGATGCTTATCACAATCTTGTTTTCGATTATTAAATTGTACACACGCACTACCAAATGACTTGCACTTATTCCCCGAAATTCTCCTTTATAACAATGTATTAGAAAGTAAATCTCAAGTCCTTGCATTAATTTACAAATTCCCTGTTTCTCAGGATTTGCCACATGTACAAAGCTTACAATGAAGGTAATGCCCACACCCCCCTTGTGCGCATGTCTGTGTTGAACTCACAGTTGATGGAGACTCAATAAAGAGACAAAATACTGCACACAGAGGGGCCTTTTTCGTCTTCAAAAAACACTGTATGAACTTACAAATTAACCTAATCTAGGTTAATTTGTGCCTGAAAATGTTGAATAGTTTCTGTTGAACAGATTTACATTAATTTCTATATTTAATTACATATCTGACTGTATAAAAGAACAATTTTGTGTTAATCTAAATCACTGGCACATTTACACCTCTTACAAAACCAAAGATTCTTAAATTCAGTAGTTAAATGCACACATACAGAAAATATTAGGAAGCAGAAGGGTATTTGTACTTTTTTTTTAGATTTTACTTCAAGTACTGTAGCTAGATTAACTGCACCTCTTTTTTTTTAAGAAAGTTGGTATAATCGTATGATTTTGGCAATTTTTTTTTACAAAGTAAAAAGCAGAACAAACACCACACAGAAAAAATGTTGTTACACATACCAGTATTTTGAATACCAGTCAGAGCTCACCGGTTTTAAAAACACATAGATTAGGACCTTGTAATTTCCATCTTACCAACTTCACAAAAGGCAGCACTAAGTACGATGAGCAAACAGAAGCCTTTCACTAATACTGATCTCCAGCATTGCAACTGAAAACAGGGGGAAAAAAGGCAAGTTTTTCATAATAATCATACTTTTAGATAGGACTCACATAATCTGCAAGTTCTTCTTGCTCATGGGGAAGCTCAGTAAACAGAGCAACATTAATGTCATTAAACTAAATAAGTTAAATAAAAACTAAAAATTTTGAAAAGGAAAAATTGAATACCAAGCAGAATATGTTTTGTGTAGGTATGTACAAATAAAATTTATTAATTGTAAAATAACTTCTTTGAAAATAAGCATTTTATAAATTTAACATAGCCTTTAGAGTCCCTGTGCACATGCACACACAAAAATAGAACAGTGTTTTCTTGAATGAAAAATAAAAATAATTTTCTAGTTAAAGATGAAAATTAAGATCATCATTCCTCTAATGAAAGCTTGATTCTAAAAGGCTACATCAAAGAGGCTTAATAAAAATATCAAATTTTTCACGTAGCTAAATACAATCTCAAAAAAGAAGTTCAAAACATAGAAATCAAACAGGAAAGGTAGACAAAGGATATCTCTCTCCATTATTTTTAAACATTTGTTGGCTTTTCCATTTTCTAATATTTCTGTTAACATTTTTAGCATTCATCTTCAAACTAGTGTTTCTGAGCTGGGAAATACAAAAAGATAGTAACACCCATCTCATTTAAAACAGACATTTATGGTGTGACATAACAACACAAAGCAAACATTTCTTACTTGAAGTGAGTTTTTTACATTCATTAGACTTCTCAGAATTGTAAAAGAAAAGTTGGAGCCTTGTTTGATACATCCATAATAGTTTAAGTGCAGATTACCATTACAGAAGAACAAAAAGAAATGGAATGCACACATAGGGCTAATGTATGTCCCAGGGAAACTGACAAGAAAAAGAAAAACCTTAACACCTAATGTATATGATCATATATTTCTATTACATTCATGTTTAATATCAAAATTCTAGAACAATAATGAGAGTAAAACTCCAGGAGTAAGGATCAAATCATCATAAGTGAACAATATACCAAATGAGATCTTAACAGCATCTTTATGAAAAAGCATTGTCTGTCACAAAAACAGCACTAGGAAGAAAGGCATGACCACAAAATCATATGCTTTCTTATGTTTTCTTCTTTTTTGATAAACAGCTCATTCAGGTATCTTGAGAACATGAAGCAACACAATAACCCAGTAATATAAAAAAGAATGTACAGTAAATTATACAAGACTGTAATGCAAGAACTTGTTCCAACCCTCTTCTGATAAATTATACCTGAGAAACAAACATGTTTTGGTCATATTTTCACTGTGAACTTACGCAAAAGCTTTTCTGACAGTACGAAAGTGCCCCAGTAGTATTTTGTAATTAAACATATTCATAAGGTGATGAACTAGGCATTTGTAAGGCAGCAGAACTTGGTATACTGGAATCAACTGGAGAGCTGCACGACTGTTGTTCTATCACTGTATTTTACTGTAAAGTTTCTTAATTAATTGCTAAATTTTATTAATTAAAGAGTAAAAGCAGATTAGATGGCGGAGGAAAATGAAGTATTAGATTTCACTCAATCTGATGAGCAAATCACCTTTCAAAAATTTATCTCCCAAATCTCACAGATCTCCCATCCACAATCACTTTCTTTTTTGGAACAGCACTAGTTGCAGCAGGATGTCTTCTATCACTTACATTACTCATGCTCAAGATAAATTTTGAAATATTGATTTTCCCATTTCCAACCATCTTCATATTACAGCTTGGTGTTTCACCCTTCTCAATCAATCCTTAAAAACTTTTAGTTATGTTTTAGCAGTGCACGACTAACCAGAAGATGACTGGTCATGAAGCCTGGTATTGAAAAGCAGTGGATGAGAACAAGCCACAGCAGTTATCTACACTACCTATTTTCTGTTTTATTAAATCATTAAGGATTTCTAGTTGAGCTAAAAATTCAGACATGAATGATAGGCCTCAGTATCATCAAACTATATACAGAATGTATTTGTGATGTATTACAGTTGAAAGCATAAGGCATGGCACTTTTTTATTTAATACCTACTGCCTTTTACCATTTTATAAGTTCAGACAAATGCTTGTACTTTAAATTTTTCCACATTATAGTTTCATGCAGTAAACGTACTTAATATTGCAGCCAAGATGACAGAATAGTCTTAAATATAAACAGGACAAAACATAGCATGTTCAAAGTAGACAGTGGAGACAGCACATATGTAACCCGGCATTTACCATGCCCAAACACAATCAGAGACTTAAAATGGTTCTGAATTTAAAAAAATTAAATTAGAAAAAATCATCTGAGATGCTTCTGATACTTAATAGTTAAGCTAATTTATAACATCTTAAAATCAAAGTTAATTAGATGAGATCAATACTCAAATTTGAAATATCTGGCAAATTTCTGACTTGATTTGTTGGGATTAGTACTTAATATATTACAAAATCCAGGCAAAACAAAAAGAATTAAAGGTAACAGCATAATTAACTACAAAAAGGGTTTTTTTGTGTGAAAAACATTCTAATCTAAAAAAAAGAATCATTCTTTCCCTTCAGAACAGTAAACAAAACTTGAACATAACATAAAAACAAGTAATTTAGAACACATGCTAGTACATCAAGTGCAGGATTTCTTTCAATTTGTTTTCAGTCCTACTGCTCTCCATTTTAATTTCACTCCTCTTTTTTCATAAATAATATTTCTGATGGTAATTAGTATCCATTTTCAAAGTGAATGGGATCTCTACATTTTGAGTGTTTTGCCACCTCAAAGATATCGCTTACATAAGTACCAAAGCAGGTCAAAAAAAATATTTTAAGAAACTTTTCAAAAAGGAATACTACAAGCAATGCAGAAAAATTATTACAGGAGAATCAACAACCACATGGCCTTGACATGGAATGCCCCTCAAATTTCACCATCCTCATAGCTGTTTTATCATTACGAAGCACACTACCACTGTAAAATAAAACACTGAGAAGCAAATGCTACTGCATTTTATGTAGCAACAAAAAGAGTTCCTTACATACAAACAGAACTTCCTAGACCTCAGTATCTACCATCATTTCATTTCTCCACCATCCCTTCCTCCCCTATGATTTCCCTTCTCTCTTTTTCTTATTCCTACCTTTTGTTTTTCCTTCCTTTCTTCCTCTCACTATGCACGTCTGTTTTGTCATCTGCTCTCATTTGTTACTTTCTTCCAGCTGGCAGCATGTGAACCCCGGGGCCGAGGTCCCATTTAGCCATGTCTGAGAATGTCAAGCAATTCTGGCTATGAAAGCCAGCTACCACCTGGGAGGGGACAGAGGGGGGCTGTAAGTCCACCAGAAAAGCCTGCCCAATAAAAGTCAGCCTCCCAGCATATAATTATAACCCCTCACACACAGACACTGGGGCCTTGGAAAATGTCCAAGCTTTCCTTTTTCCCACCCCTCCCCTCCTGTTCATTCTCTGCACTCTGGCAAACAGATAAAAAACTGAAGTGGTAGTCAACACTTTGGTACACCTCAAGGGTCTTATCTTACTGCCTGAATGACGCCCTCTTGCAAACAGATGCCCCTCCAGCTGTGAAAGAGTACTCAAAAATGTGGAGTTGGTTTTTTCACTGAACTAGAGATTGCTCAAGCAGGGTCATTAAGATATACTGCAGTGCAGTTTCTAAAGTCAGTTTGCAGTCCTTTTTTGCAGTTGCAAATGCCATCCTTGTGCTGGAAATACAATCACTGGTGTACTCACTGTTAACAAACAGAGTTTAACAGCCCTTCTAAATTTACTGAAATTATGTCAGAACAGTAATTTTAATTGAATCCTTGAAAATGTGTACAGGCTACATATATGGCTAATGCTGTCATCAAGGGAAATACACAGATACGTTCATCTCACTGTAATAGACACCATTTCATCAGTTACGCACCCTATGTAATTCATGAGAAACAGAGGTATGCTGACATCAGTCAGTGCATAAACAGCTGACAAATCAAAAGGGTATGTTTGCAGATCAAAAGGATCTTCATCTTTTTATCTGCAGTATTTCTGTTGTGCCAAACTCCAACGTTATTTTTGCCACATTTAAAATTTCATGGAATATTTAACAATAGCTTGGGAATATTTAACAATAAGCTCTGCCCTCCATTACAGCACCAGACTTTGTGCAAATGTATTGCAGCAACAATAAAGAAAGCACACTGTGCCAGTTTAGTGGTTTTATGGAGAGAAAAAAATCCAACCAACCAAAACAAACAAACACACACACACACAAAAGCTCTAACAAAAATCATACCAAAACAAACAAAACCAAAACATCCACCAGAAAGCCCCAACACACAAAACACTAAAATCAGTAGGATACAACACAGGTTTTGTGTTAGAGCCTTTGTTAAATTATGCCCTCATATACTCCAAAACACACGACGAGCTGTTATTACTCATTCTGGAAGTGAGCTTTACCAAACAGTGTCACAATGTCCTGTAATACAAATCTATCTTGTCCATAAAATGAATTGAATCACTGTTACAGAAATCTTACTGAAATAAGTACCAAAAGCATCCAACACACATAGAGTTGTACTTTCAGCATTAGCTAAGCAACGGCTGGCACAGGACACACATGTTTTTTGCTAGAAGGACAAAACTGAAATTGGAAACATTTATAAAATTCTATATTTTACATATAAGAAGAAGCCTTATGAATAAACCTGAAGCAGATGACAAAGGAACGTGTCCAGGTGGGGCTGGAATGTCACAGCAGGAGAGACTTCACACTCTCCCTTGACAGCTCTGCCACCCTCAGTGTAAAGAAGCTTTTCTACATGTTAAGGTGGAAACACTTGTGTTTTAATTTACAGCCATTGTTCCTTGTCCTGTCACTGGGCACCACTGGAAAGAGCCTGGCACCATCCTCCTGTCATCCACCCGTGGGATATTTTTATGTATATATGATTTAGTCATATTTTTCTGAGCTTTCCATGTACCCAAATTTCTCTAATGCTAACTTCCCAGAGATGCTCAGAAGATTTCAATGTTCCTACTAAAAGTTAAGAACTTTTATTTTAACACTGCAAAGATTTATTTAGTTTTGTAGTGGGGAAAAAAAAACCTGCATGGTAAACAAAGCTAGCGCAACACAGAAAGCTGCTTTATTTATAAAATCTGAGCCATTTTTTGGTGTATCTTCATCGTTGTTGTTGCTTGGTTGTAGGTAAGCTAGAGCTAAAAAATTTACGAAATAGCTGGAGTAGAGTCTATAATGATGCAAAGAAAAAATTAAAATAAAAAAAAGAAATAAAAGATAAATAGCTAATCTCCTGCAGACAGGTCTTGTGCTGCTTTTATTCAAATGGTTGCAAATACAAGACAGGGTATAGAACAAATGTAGGAAAACATTTTTATTTTGGCTAGGGTTTTACTTTTTGCCAGTTGGAGCATTAAGCTTTCAGAAGATAAACACATCACCTGAAGCTACACGTTAAATGATAAATCTGTTACAGAACAAAAACCATAGGCAAAATGTAATAGAGTTTTAAATTTTTAGGTCAAAGTGATTACTAGGAGGACTGAGATGGCACTGCAGCTGAAGTTTTATTATACTTTACTGTTCACAGGAATATTGAAAGTGCCATTTTACTTAACAATAAAAACAACAGAAATAACAAAGGAAAGAAGTAGCATATGCACAGCATTCATTCCCATTTATCGAGATTGCAGCAGGACGAAAACCATATATGACTATCTCTCTGAATACAAAAATTTATTCTGGTTTTTTTTGGTGTTGATGTGTAGTTATTTTTCTTCATCTCAGAGATGAGAAGAACAAACAGATCTAAATATTTTTCTCTAAAAGATACTTGAACACTAGTTACTTATTTTAATCATTGTGTGAGTATTATTTTGATTTCAAGCCACATGGTCACTTGAAAGGGAAAACTCTAAGACCAATTAATGCAAGTGTAAGCTTGAGAAGCTGCATGAAAGCTGAGGTCAAGAAGAAAAGGCCAGCCACAGAAGTACAGAATGAGCTCAGAACACCAGGTTAGGTTTTTTCCATAGTAACAATACAAATATTACAGAGCTGCACAGGATATTTCAATTCTGAACTATGAATTACTATAGTCAATATTGACTATTTTGCTTAGTCAATATTGAACTATGTGAAACTTTTCAAGCTGATAATAGAACTTCTGGAGTATTTTTTAATTAGGTTTCCTTTTTTTAAAATTTAATTTAAGTTATCAAGGAAGATTATGCACCTTTTTACTGCCTGAAATACCTGGCAATATACACACAGTAACACTTATAGATTTAACAAAAACTACAAAACATACTCATTAAGACAAAAACACCCAATATTCTACTCTTGTTAGACTCCACGTGCACTGCTGCATCCAGCTCTGAGGTCCCAGCACAGGAAGGACATGAATGTCTTGGAGTGAGTCCAGAGAAGGGATGATCAGAGATGGAGCACCTGTTACAAGGGAAGGCTGAGAGAATTGGGATTGCTCATCCTAGAAAACAAAGGGCTTTTGGGTGACTTCTGCCCAAAGGGTAGCCCAGAAGAAAGATGCAGAGAGACCATTTACAAGAGCATGGATAACAGGACAAGAGGGAATAGCTTAAAAAAAAAAAAAAAAAAGAGTAGGTTTTGATCAGATATTAGCAAGAAAATTCTTTGCTGTGAGGGTGGTGAGGCCCTGGTACAGATTGCCCAGAAAAGCTGTGGCTGCCCCAGCCCTGGAAGTGTCAAAGACCAGGTTGGATGGGGCTTGGAGCGACCTTGGAGCAACACGCGGAAGGCATCCCTGTCCATGGCCAGGAATTTGAACCAGGGGACTCGCAAACTCTCTTGCCACAGAAACCATTCCATGACTCTATGGGGAAACGAAAAAAGGAGAGGAGGAGTGGACCAGGAAGGGGAAAGGGAAGGTGAAGGTGAAGAGGGGTAAGTTGGGAATCTTTTCTAAAATACAAAGAAAGCTTAGATCATAGTCAGAAAAAAGGACAATATAATTGTTAAACTACAAAACCATTTCTAATAGTTGGTTTGAGTACAATGTTTTTCAGTATACACTCTAAAAGATGCAGATATTCCTCATTTTGAGGGCAGAAAGTGAAATTTTTAATTGAAACGTGACAAGTATGCCTCCTAATAAAATATAGCTGTATAGAGAAAGTCACCCCTAACAAAATGAACTGTAAAATATACTTAACAGAATAAAAAAGGTGCAGATATAAGGAATTATCTGAAATACAAGGAAGCTTACATAATAATATATATTAATTTACAGAATTGTGTCATGGAATATCATAAAAAACCATCACAACTACAAAATTACTTAGGTTTTGCAGATGTGCATATATATGTGTAAGTATTTCAGAAATGGAACACTGTAGAACACCAAGTATGGCTTATCATTACACTTGAAATGTTTACAGGTAATCTCTTATTGTTACTTTATAGCTAACTAGACTTTAAATTATGAGTTATAGTAAAAGTCTCCACAGGAAAAAATTGCATCTACTTACATATGCAGCTACATTTCTCTGTTTAAAGAAACATAAATATTTCAAATGTTTTAATCTTAATAATATTATAGTATTAGATAATATAATAATTATTTATATTAGAACATTAATGTGATCTAATATAAATTTCTGATTTTATCCTCAGTCATCAAAATTAAACACCATTGAAGAATTCATCAGTGAGACCAGGGCAGAAATACAAAACCCAAGCCCTGAACATTTTACTTCTGACAGTGGTCTTTTGGAGATTTTTTTCAGCTGTGAAGTCCATACCAGCATTACATAGCAGAGCACCTTCAATTGCCCTGAAGAAATGGGAAATAAAACTCTTCCCTCTCCCCTTCAGTTTCCATCCTCGCTCATTCACCATAGATCAAAGGGAATCAGCACAACCTGACACACAAGGCCTATCCCCTCAGTGATCCAGCAGGTGCTGAGGCCAGACAGAAAGCCTGTTTTCCACAGCCCTTTACCTTGTTTGATCGCTGGTTACTTTTGATCTGACACTGCCCTCACACTAGTAATGACTTCCCCCTCGCAGAACCCACCTCGCATCTGTCACCCGGAATAAAGGGTATCACACTGCGCCCTGACAAGGCCTATGGCCATGAGATGTGCTGCCAGCGAGAGGCTCCCCAGCTCCCACCATTTCCAATTCAGCTCCCTTTGTTCTGCTGGGTACTGGGGCCAGGGCACCAGTGACAACAGAAAGGATTATACACCAGCTGTGAAACTGAGTCTTCATGAATTTATATCTTTTCATCTCGGCTTCATCGTCTCCCTAAATGCAGTGAACTTCATGGTGGTTACGACAAAATACACAATCAACAAATGTTATGGAAAGTTTGTTTAAATCCTGTTTCCCAGTAAAAGAAAATCCAGCAGATGTCCTCGAGTTAAACTGAGAGGCACATTTTTCGCCCCAAATACTATTATTATTAAAGTTTTCCAACTGACGTTGGAGGAAGACAGAAGGCCAGCTAGTTCATACCACTGAAGGGCACAGGTGCAAGGAGCAGGGTATGATTTTCGTTTTACTGACAGAAGGTGTTTGAGAGTTACATGAGCAAGTTCTTTGTATCCACTTTTTCCTTGTAACTGGGTATTTCAACAGAAGGTAAAGAATATAGAGGAGGACTTCAAATCAGATTATGTTACTTGGAGAATATACAAAATAAAAAAGTATACATGTTTTTACATACATCACAATAATAACATAAATTTTGGTTTAGCTTTGTAATTACATGTGCTATTGTTGTTTAAATTTCAGTGTATTATATATTAGAGAGACATACAATCTTTTTGAGTCTGGAAGTCCAGTTAAAGAATTGAAAGTCATATCACAAAGGACACAATCACACTTTTCCACCCCTCTATAAGCACAGATTTGCATGACATGGGTCAGAGCCTAATATTAAAGATCACACATTTAATACCCTAAATAAGAAGTTCCTGACTTCCAGAGTGCTGCATGATCATTCTTCAAAATCAATAGAAACTGTGCATATTAAAAGTATTTGGAGCATATTAAAAGCGTTTTGAAATAACTTTTTGGAAGTCCTAAGTGTGTGTATAGGAACTCAATTATGTAAATGGTTTAACTTCCGAAACCGAAATCAGATATTCTAAAGAGTTGTAGATCTAATTAACTCTTACACAATTGAGAAATCAGTAGCTCCAGTCAGTGTTAAACTAAGTTCTGTTGAAAATTCAACTAGTTTTTCCAATCATCATCTCTCAAAAGTATCACTCAAACTCCAGAAGATAGCTGGACTCTTTGGAGGCCTGCTGAACTTCTCACGGCAAGATACTTATGCACAACAACAGAGCATCGTAACTTGCTGACATTCCCACATGCACCCTGGAATAATCACGAAATGAACAGAAAGAATACATTGAAAATAAGTTCTCTTATTTCCAGCCCTTTTCCATCAAGAAACTCCTGGTCACTACATTAGCATCAGAAAGATTTACTCAGGTCCATCCTTGCATGGTCACACAACAACTGTAACAGTTACAGCAAGTCATGACAACAGATGGATTTGTCAGAATTTGTGCAAGGCACTAATTGGGAACATCAAGGCACTACAATTTCTTCTTAAGGAATACCGCACTGTATTTAAAGCAGCTGGCTACCTTAAGACAAGCAATGATTTTCACAGGTTTTAATGTAACTATAGTTGCTTGACAAAATTCAGCTTTTTTAAATAAAACAACAACATGTTGTCTGATAACTCAGTGTTATACGTCAGTGTTTATCCCTACATCATCTTTGCTCTAAATGGGTTTTTATTTAACCTACAAGTGGGTTACTAGATTAATATAATAGGTAAAAAATTAGGTCTTCAAAACAAAATAATTCAGGGAGGACAAGTATACAAAATTGTGAGAATTAAACTGAAACAGTTCTCTCTCTGATTTGAATTTAAATACAAAGCTGCAGAATGTAAAAGAAAATCACAAGGACGACAAAAACATCGGAAATACCTGAGGAAAATAAGACAAAAAGTATCCTAAATATTTCTCGGCTTATCTGAACAGAATAAAACAAAATGCACATGATGCAAACTGATGAGATATCTTTGCATATAGCAGTCAATGTGAAGCTTTAAATATAGCTTAAATAACAAACACTTCAACTATTCAGGAACTAAAAAACAAAACCTCAGACAAAGGAAAAAATAACAAAACTTAAGTTCAGCATTCTCAAAAGACAATTAAAGTAATAATTAGAAAGACAGCAGATATTTAGAGCTAGACACTTTTCCAGAAACAGATTAAAAGTCGATTGAAATTAGGTATGACTGACTCTGCAGGTCACATCCTACTGACTAACTGCTTTTTGCAGAGCACAGCAGATCTTACTACCAGCTCGGGTGATACCCCCTACCTCAGGGATTGCTGCTCCTAATTTCTCATCCCTGTTGATGAAGTCTTAACATCCATTCTGATGCAAAACAACAATCTTTCTGAAACCTTTTTTATTGTTACTGGGTGAGGATGCCAGTGTTAATGGTATCAGACAGATAAAGCTAAACAAACTGACCTTGAACAAACTCAGTGTCAGCAAGTGAAAATTGATAATAAACTGTGAAAGTACATAAGGCAAAGACAAAAGTGTTCAACAGAAGGAATGCTTGAGGGGAAAAAAAATCACTTCAGTCAACTTAAAAGGATTGCAATAACACTGAATAACAACAAGGTGAAAATTATGGGGTTGCATCATAATTGTAATCTACTACCTGAATCTGAAAAGGAGTCATGGTCTGTAAAGAGAGAAGCCCTTTGCCTCCTTCAAACAGTTTGCAAGAGAAAATAAAAAGAAAAAAAGTCTAAAATCTTTGTGAGACAAATAATAACTTTCAGTAAACATTTTCAATACCACTTGCACTATATAGAAAAAAATGAGTTAGCTACTAAATGACATGCTGTTTGTATAACAACTAGATTAGACTCAATAACAAGGATAAAACCTTTGCAAAAATCATTTCAATTTCAGAGGAGAAATGGTAAAGAAAAAATATGGCTGCACAAAAATAGAGCTTTATGAGGAATCAAAAAAATAACATCTTTAATATATTAGGGTATGTTTTTTAAAAAATTTTTCATGAAGGTCAGCATTTAATGCTGCTGCTGTTAAACCAAAATTCTCTATCAACAGAAGAGTCTAATTTTTTCATTTATCTGAATCTTTGGAATTCTGCTTTCCTTTGCTTGACTGGAGAGCAGGGACAGTTTTCAGAAAGATAAGAGATTCTAAAACAATTCCATAGAACAACTTTGATTACAGCAACAAATAAACAATTCCCCTGAAATATACAATAATTAAGTAGAGGAAAATTGCACCTTTCCTCCCTCACACCACACAATCCCCTGAAGCAGTCCACACTGCTCACAAAAAACACATTCTTAATAACAGGAATAGAATATTAAGGTTGAATTGTCAGCCTCCATCCATCACAACTCCTCACACATTGGCAATGAGTTGTGATTTGTGAGTTGTGCAACTCACAAATAATGTGGTGTGTTGTGCCTTTAAAAAAAATTGACATAAGAGACGTCTTCACCTTACAGAGATGCATTTAATTTACCCCAACTAACTTTAAATCAAAATATTTTATAAATTGATATTTAAACTATTTACATAATATTAAGGTAGTGTTTAGGAATAAAACAAACAACAAAATGCATATGGCATACCAAAACACCTTTAATCACAACAGTAATTCAAGAACTGTACATAGAGCAGCTACAAGATAGTGAATAATTTAGAACTTCTTCATCTGTAATTCACCTCTCAACAATCAAAGTACTGATTTATGCTCATAAATTCACACAGAAATAGTTTCAAAACTGACTGACAAAGACTTTTTGTTTAGTTGATAAAAATTACAGTGTTAATACAATAGATTGGACTTCATTAAGGCATTGGAATACATGTCAATTCAGTGATAAGTTCACAAATTTATAAACTGTGCATCATCACTGAGTTACCACCTGTCTACTAGTAATTTGATCATTTTTACTCTGCTAAACATGTTTGTCTTTTTAAAGACATTTTTCTACCACTGAAATCCATTGGTAAATGTTTATAAAATGGTAGCATAGAATAAAACATGAAAACGTTAGTGAGAATTTAGACCTGCAATCTATATGGCCAAAGTCTACCTTTGGCAAAAATATTGGCACAGCTCAGCGGTGAAATAATTTTTCACATTGCGCTGTACAGCTGTGTGAGATTTCACTCCTAAGGATGAATCTAAAATCATTTTTCATAATTCCTATCCTCAGACTCAATGTCTTAAGATGTGGTTTCCCCTTCCTCTTATTTTGAGGAACCTATACACCAGGGAACTGGTTATATCCCTATATATCCCTATATACCAGGGAACAAGTTAGTCAGATGCTCATAATCTATTCTTTTTATTCCACACTCATCTATTAGGTTAGTAATCTTTCATCTTAAAGACAAGATCACATGGAGCACAAATTAGCAATCCTCCATGATAAAAATGGCTTACATTCACTCTCAGAAATAGTACTAGTAACACCAATGACTTACACATGTCCCAGAAAATGGGGGGGAAGACAAAAGGTAAAGAAACATGAGTTTGGGGAAAATCTGACCGCCAATCCCCATTCTTTTCCAGCAGAAAAAAAGCCAGAATGGGCTGTAAGACTGGGTGTATTTGGAGAGTAGCATCACTTATAATGATCTGTCATTTGATTAGGGCAAGCTTCAACTTTAGGGGAGAACCATGGAAAAAGTAGGAGTGAATCCTACAGCACCCATTGTAAAGTCTCTTTTCAGTATCGAAGAACACATGACTTCTGGAAAAGCAAGTTTTTTTAATCATCTTGCAGATTTCAGCAGCAAAGCTTTTCCAGAATTCTCACTTTCTTTAAACCCCAAGCCATACTCTCCAAATGATCATAAAAACCCCCAAGCCTCAAAAGCAAACAAGCAAAAAATTCCACCCAAAATCCATCACCAAGAAATTTCATTTTTGTTTTTCCAAGCCAAAATCTAGTGTCCTAGGGTGACGTTACGGTTCATATGTTCTCTTTCTGAGGGATATTATGTTCTGTGCCTTTAAGACTGGCTTTGAAGAGTGAAAGTTTTGTTTGGGTTTTTCTTATCAGGGACACAGAGACAGGCAGTACATAGGGCTGCTTTGGCTTTCTTGCTTTTGCTTTCTGCTTTGCTTTTCTCTCTCTCACTTCTGCTTGCTTTTGCTTCTGCTCTTAGCTAGTTTAGCTAAACAGTCCAAATTTCTTCCCAGACTGTTTCTCCTCTCCTTTTTTCGACCATCTTGAACCTGCTCCGGACTGGGACCTGGGAACACTGAGAGTTTGCACCGTGTGGCTGCAGCAGCTGCCCCAGCACCGGCGGGACTGAAAACAGAGTGACCACCCCCAAGAGAGAGACCTTCTGAATTTGTCATCTTTTTCAGAGTGGTGTCATCCGGTATTGTTCATTTTGTGTGCTGGGGGTGCTGTGCCTGTGAAATAAACAGGTTCTTTCCACTTCTCTCCGAGGAATTCTTCCCGAACCAGTTGGGGGGAGGAGCCGTGTGGGTTTGCTTACTGGAGGGGCCCCTTTGGAGATTGTCTCCCAAATTTGCCCTAAACCAGGACATCTAGATATTTAGTTAAAGCTGCCAAAAAAAAAAAATCAATGCCATCCACTGATTTTTACCACAGGGATGGAAAGCCTCTCAGACAAGACCAAAGAGATTCAAGAGCTTTCCTTATTTTCCCACATTCCTCTCATAAATGCTCCCCTCCCATCAGGGAACAAAACATAGATGAGCAAAAGCAAAGCAAGACAAAACAACACAAAAACCACCAATGACTGCTTTTATTTGATCCTACACTTAGAGCAGACCACAGCATGCAGTGACAGAAGTACCAGGTAACCCTACCAAACCTTTTCACACTCTGAACAGAAAATGTTCAACCTGTGCCAAGTCACGTCACACTGCTCTACATCCATCTAAGTAATCCATCTCAAAATAAATTTCCTTTAGCATAGATGACATTTATATACAGAAAATAACAATGTTTCTCTTCAAACCTGGGTTTGAACATAGGCAAACTGTATTTTCCAAAGGATAATAAAACAGCAAAAGCACATCTGTCATACTGCTGTGGGTTCCCCTGTTAACTAGTGCAGAAAAAACCCTGAATTTTAATGATTCAAAAGGAGATATTCATAGAGATCTCTTACTTTTTTGTGAAAAATGAGAATTTTTCCAAACAAAAGATTGGCACATACATTCTCCCTAGCTAGAAGGAGAATTTCTCTCTAAAGTAAAAAGCAAAGCAAAGCAAAGCTATATGCAACTGAAAATGTGAGGAAAACTGAAAATATAATGCTACATTTATGCAAGTACTACAAACTGCAGTGACGGCAATATGAAATTAATTGGCAATTGTTCAATAATATTTGTTTTCAGAATCAACAGCTGCTTTTACAAAAACATTGATTTTGTGGTGTACAACATTAGTAATTACTCCTTACAATCAGGAGCCTGTCTTTTCTGCAAGACAAGAAAAGAAGTCAAAAAAAAAAGAAAACCATAATCATATGCCTTCTGAATACAACTGCAAACAGGTTAACCAGTAAAAACAAGAATAATTCCACCTACTATGTTAAACAAAGAAAATAATTTGCAAAAATTGACCACTACTTTTAAGATAGCCAGATTTTTCAGGAACAAATATGACTGGAGAATTATATAGATGAAAGAGGGGCATAGTCTCCCGTGATAGACACTAACTGTTGCAGAAGCTGCCTGTCCTAGTAAACACAGCCCTAGCACATCACTTCATGCACGGCAGATTTGATACATATAGAATGACATCCTTAACAGAATTACCAGATTAAAAGAACAATTTATTGAGGCACACATTCATAAGTGAAGGTACCTAAATATTTGATTTGTCTTGTTTCATTATGCATTGAAGTTTCATTTCTTTCAAAGCAGCATTTCCTAAAAAGACCAGACACAGAAAGACATGAAACATGCTTAATTAAAGAAGAATGTATTAATTTTTTTTTAACTGCTGGACAAAAATATTACATTTTTACTTGCAAATATTGTTTGAAAATATAAGCCAGATAATATTATAGAATAAAATATTTAAATTCTTTTTCTTCAAATAGCATAAAAGTGGTGAAGCATTTAGAAACATATAGCACTACAAAATTTCTGCACAGCTAGTAGCATCTAAAGGCAAACCAACTACAGAGAGATACTCTTCAGATCAAAAGTGCTTATACCACAAAAACCACCAAGTTTCCAACTGTCTTTAATGCGCATTTAGTATCTTTAATCACCTTACCAATCTTCAAACTTAAAATCTATTGCCAAATGGCAAGTAGACATTGCTCTGCAGACACAGAAATGCCTACACTTTACAAATTATTGAATTAGTGTCACCACATTTCTATGCATTACTAGGTAAATAGCTTTGAATTTACAAAAATAGTCAAAATAGGCATCTGGATATACTTCTTAATTAAAATATACTTGAAATTTTCCTTACAAATACTTGTAGCTTGAGAGCAGGAGCTTAAAATATTTGTTTCAATATTCTACTTGTGCCTGCTTTAATGTAGAAACCACACTATCATCATCTTCATAAGATTAGAGGAAATTACTAGCTAAACCAAAGTTAGCAATAAAAATAAGGAAATTAGCATAGCAGCTTTTTGCATTACCTCACCCAAATTTTATTTCTGGAGGGTGTCAGTTCACAGATATATTAGGTCTCTTTCTACAGTCCAAGAATCACTATGCCATGTAAAAGCACAAGCCAATGAAATGAACCAGCAGTATCTCACCATGAAAATCCAGGATATCCCATTTCTATAATACTTTTCAGTCCCAGACAGAGTGGTTTATAGGAAAGGAAAACAATGATCCACCTGAGTTTATGTTGTAATGCAGCACAACTGCCACGTGCATGAAAACAACAACTAGGCCACTACCAAAGTATCTGAAATGGCTGGAATAACTTCAGAGAAGTTTGCAGTTTCCAGATAACTTCTGCCACCAAGAATAAAGCATATAGAGGAGGCAGCTAGTGGCCTTCCAAATAGAATCACAAGAATTTTGTTGCCTTACAAAAAACTACTTCCACCAAAGGATGATTGTCCTCCCAATTTTCCATTTGTATAACAGAACTAGTAAGAAAGTAGTGCCATTCAAGTTTAAAATTCACTGTCCACACAGCTTTTCTCCCAGCAAAAAAAAATAACAACCACTTATCTCTACAGGCACTGCAGTTTCACATCATTTCACAGAAGACTAGTATCACAATTGAAAAAAACAAAAGGTCAGCTGTAGCAATCCTTCCAAAACAGCTTATTTGCAACACCTTTCCCAAGCAAGACTAAAAAAGAAAAGCAAAAAAGCACAGAACAGCTACAAGATGTACATAGAGCGAACACCCACACTATTTCAATCTCATTAAAAGCACTCCAAAACTACCTGAAACTTTGTTGCAAAGACTTCAAAAACTGGAGAAATTGTAGTCTAGGAGCAACAGTAACAGCACAGTGTTTTCCAGACTGTACAGTCTTAAGAGACATTATAAAAAACCTCAGCACGTTAGCTCAAGAACGAACTCTATAGGAAGAATAAATTTTCTAAGGAATTCTGAGATGCAAGAGATGTACTAGAAATGAAGTAAAACAGTACAACATAGAGCTGTTCTGAAACCTATAAAGTATAAATTTTTGAAGTGTGCACCATTAAGGTATTTTCAAAAATATATAAAACTACAGAAATTATCAACTACTATTTTATTCTAGAAATTACTATCTTTCTGAAATAACAAATACATTTAAACAGCCTTATGTAGTAGCTGAAATCATCCAATTTCAAGAATGCAATCACAAATCTCTCACTCGTGTTATACAATGTAAGTATTCTCTACATAGCTGAGTAATTCCCTGTATTTTCAAGAAGCTGCACAAGATTAACAGCAAATACTCCACCTCCCACCAAAACAATCCAGTAATTTCTGTGTGACCAACAACTTTCATTTTCACATATTTTAAAGAGCAAATCAAAAAAGATATTGAAAAACTTCAAGACTTCTTTAAAGAAAACTATAAAATTGCTTTTATAAAAGCATATTTTAAAAACTCTAAAGTCTCCAAACACGAACAGACTGGGAAATACAATAAAAGAGAACTGTGCAGATGAAAAGACTTGCAAAGCTGACATTTTATGCAAAGCAAACACCTCTTTTGTCACACCTACACCTTGCTGCAAACCCTGACAGCGGTGAACTGCACAGATGTACCTCTGGCACAGCACCACAGACAGCATCAGCAGGGCGGCATCACCAGACACACAAGGCCTACCAACAAATCCTCTGGGCACAATTTAATTAGCGAGTTAATGAGGGAGACCACGGCAGAGGCAGGGCTACGCCTCCAACAGCAGCACCACGTGCGATCCCTACTGCAAAAATGCAGCCCCTGGAAGCAGTCCCAGCAAGCCTTCTGGAAAACTTCTGCAGGCAATGCACACTCATCCACAACAAAATTGGCCCATTGAGCCATTTACCAAATCTAGTAGTTTTTTCTTTCGGGAGTGAGGAAAAAATACTTTATGAAAACCTTACCCTTGGAGGTATTTTGTTTGTTTTTCTCTACGTTCAAGAAGAAAAACATTTAAAAATAAGCACTTCCCAATCATATTTGATCTTTTTCATGATTTTGTAGTCTGGATTTTTTTTCCTAATTTACATTTCGATGTTTCAGATAGAAAATATTCTTAAAGCACACTTGTAATTTACCAAGGTGGTAGGAGAGGGAAGACCAGCAAAATCTTCTCTGTTGCTGTGGTTTAACCTCAGGCAGCAGCTCACCACCCACAGTGGGATGGGGAGGAGAATCAATAGGGTAACAGTGAGAATACACAGATACACACACACACACAAATACATAAAAAAATCTCACAAAAACTTGAAAGAATTTAAAATAATTTTGCTGTTTCAGAAAACTGTAATTTAATTGCATAGTGACAAAACAATGTACAATTCCCAGAGAGACATACACCAAAAAAAAAATCCTGAAGAAATCACATTTGGATGCCACAGAACAAGACCAAATGGAGACAACCACAAGTTGGTGTCTGGGGATCACCCCAGCAAGACAATTTTTAGGAAAAGCCTCAGATACAACAGATAACTTTTAACAGTCATTACTGGAAAATATTAATTTAAAAAATTAATTTAAAAATCCCAAACTATACTAAACAAGGAAATGGAGGAACAGTAAGCTAAGTACTCAAAAAAACTGGGGCAAAGCTACGCATAGTTCTGAAAAGCAGAATAGGATGTTCAAAATTTGCTACAATAACTACAAGAGCACCTATGTCTAAAGTTCAGACAAACACGGGTTTTTAAACATTATCATTCTGGATTAAAAAAACAATGACAGTTGAAAGGCCAGAGCAAATTCTAAAATAAATAATGCTGTAATCCCTAGGATGAAAGCGCATAAAGTGAGCATGAATGATAAATTTGCAATTTAAGTGTAAATCCAAGTATAAATGTAAAAATTTACCCACCAGGGGGGCTGATGTTGCAGTTTAAAACTCATAAGAATTTAACCTGGACTCAAAAAAGACAGTATTTAGGATGGTTTCAGCAATCCAGTCTCCGTGCACATTCAATTTGCCCTGTAACATTGTTTATCAACAATGTAGCATTTTGGACAATACAACTACCAGGAAAAGCTCCTCCATATACCCACAGAGAACACCCATTTATATGTCTGCTCCCAGGTACCAGTGGCTATAGCAAGATGAGAAGAGGGAATGCAGACATTTGAAGAACTTGTGATCTGACCTCTTATACTGAAAACTGTAACCTATGTAAGTTACAGTGAAGTTCTTTAGGAAACAAAAGTGTTTTCCCATACCTTCAGAAATTTGATAAATTCATTCTTCTAGCTTTGTAAAGACAAAACAGTTCAACTGGAATTTGCTGGAAAGAAATTATATAAACAAAAATGCCTACCTGTCATTCATTACTTTTATATAATCTTGTCTCCGTCGCATACAAATAAAAAACATATTTGTATTATCTTGGATTGATGCAAATTACCACTATTTTAAAATAATGATACTGACAGTTTTAAGGGATTTGCTTCACAGCATCATACTTACGATCTCTTTCAGTAAGCATCACCGCTCACTGGGAGAAATATCAGTTTTGATTTATTGCTATCCTTAGTGAATGGCTGAAGAATCTTAGAAACTACCACATGAGTCAAGATACCAACTTAACAGATGAAGAACCTAAAAGTGATTCATCTGGAGTTTGCCAGTGCTGTCTTTGACACAAGATACCACCAGATTAAAACAAGTAAACAAAAATCCCAACAAGAAAACAAACAAACTACAGAAATTTCAGCTCCATTTAGGTAACTTCAGTATCTTGCAGCACATATTTTAGTGGAAGGATTTTTCACTCTAGTGTAATGGACTTGGGTTTGTGACTAAAGTACTGTAGTATCAGTGATCCCAAAGGACAACTAAATATGGTTATTTCAAACTACTGAAAAGGCTCCATATCCAGCTACCAATTCCTGGTGATCAAGTTTTTAATTAAAAGCTGAAATAACTTATTCAACAACAAGAGCAGCCAAAAACAAACAAAAGAAACAAAAAGCAGAAGTGACTACATTCTAACTCAAAATTTAAAACTCCAAATTTCCTGAAATTTTCCTGTATATTCCATTTAGGATTTTTGCATTACCTCCATCCATTTGGACTTTCAATACTAGAATTTTCAACACTGAGAACATAATTTGTTACAGTTCTTCCTAAGCTTGATGTACAACACCAACATGCAAGCCATTAATGCACAGACATAAAAAGATGTCACTTGAATGTATAAATAAATGCATTTACCCTTTATCAAATTTATATGCAAAATACATCATCTGCAAGTATCAAATGGAAAATTACCTTATAATGCTGACCAAACAGTAGAAAAAGGTTTTTCTACTTGCTGAGCAAACAGTAGAAAAAGCCACTTTTCCACTCTTTCATTCCATCACTCACTTTGTCATTGTATTAATCTACAGTATATGCACTACACACTTTTATACATAGAATTTTTATTAAAAGTGGTAACAAATTACAGCCCAAAGATATGCTTCAAGTGGTATAATGCCTAATTTTATAGCAGTATCAAACCTGGAAGTTTTTTAAACGGTAGAGTAGGGTACAGCCATTAATCAACTGCACATAACCTGAAAGGAGTCAAAAAGTATAATTAATTCAGAAATACAGACTGCAACTCCAGTTGTTGGTGGCTTTTAAATGCGTACACACACACTGTACATGTCAAGTAAACTCACAACATCAAAATGCAGTACCTGTCTAAAAAGAAACAAAGAAACAATAGAAAAGAAGCTGAGAGTGGTGGAACCATACAGCTGACCTTATTGAGACACTTAAGAATTACTCCTGATAGCAATGCTGGCAGCTGAAGGGAACACAGGGTCTGTGGAACCAGCACAATACTCAGAAATTATCTGCCACGCATTGGCAATTCCCCACAGCTCGAGTAGGGAGCTTGTCACCACTACAAAGTCAATGCCGCCACCTAAGGGTGACAACACCGTACTGTGTTCACTGACACAGTACTTAAAGTTATACTGAAAATTTAAATCTGCACTGTGGTTCTAATGCCTTCACAGAAGATATATGTATCTGATTTATGCACATGAACACAAGTTTTGCCTTTTTCCCTTCTATTAACATCAAATTTGGCATAAACATTTCAATGCAGGAACAGTATTACAGAAACTGCTGAGGTCAAAATGCAATGGATCTAAACAAAAAAAGACAAAAGACAAAAAATTGAACTCTAGGGAATAAGGTTCTGTAACTTAGATTTCTAAGAAATTGACTGAATCATTTTATGTTGTTAAAAAAATTAATAAAGTAAATGTTTCAGAAGAGCTTGTCAAAAGACAAACTTTTCCATAGCATTTTTACTACCAGACAGATGTCTCATGCAGTTCTTATGAAAGCATGACTTCCTACACCTCATCTTAGTATCAGTATAGCTGTTAAACGCATTTTTAAAATGCTGAACCTTACTTTTATAGTACATTAGGTGGTTCTGGAGTGTATGTAAAGTGTTTGAGAAACTAAAATACAAGAGGGACTTCATCATTACTAGTGCATACTACCAGCATGCCATCTGCACAAGGTTTTTGCTTCAGAAATCTCTAATTTAATACCTGACAGTAGATGAAACATCATTATCCAAAGGTATGATATATAGTGTACACATGAGAGAAATCCATCTGAGCATGTACACAGTCCTTTACTGTGGGGGTGGTGAGGCTTTGGACCAGGGTATCCAGAGATGCTATGGACTGCCCCATGCCTGGAAGGGGACAGGCTTCATGGGGGCTTTGAGCCACCTGGCCTACTGGTGCAGTGGTAGTGGGGTTGGAACCAGATCTCTAAGGTCCCCTCCAACCCAAACCATTCCATGACTCCATGATCTTCCTGAATACGTACGTAAACTTTTAGCAAGCAACTAGTTATTGAGAGATGCTAGTTATTCAGCATAAACAAGTCCTAAGCAGGATATGCTACATGAAGTTACAAAGCTGTGAGATTTAGTGTGTTGCTTGCTTAGCATCAGTGGCTGGATTTGCTGAAGCCTTAGGCCAGAAGCTGTGAACTTAGACCTAGATATACTTTCAGCCAGAATAATTAATTTACTTAGTCATCTTCATAGGAACTGGTACAGCGCTGTGTTTTAGCTTTAGTATGAAAAGAATATTGATTAAAATAGTGACGTTTTGGTTGTTGCTAGGCAATGTTTCTTATATTAAGACTAGTGGTTTTTTAGCTTTCCATCCTCTGTGCAGGTGCACTAAAAAAACAGAACAAGGAGGCTAGAGTTGTCAGCAGAAGCTGTAACTCAATGAGACAAGAAATCAAGGGCCTGCCTGTGTGGTGGACATGGAGAAAAAAACCAGGAAAGTGCTAGAAGACCACAAACCAAAAATTACCATTAGAACAAGGCATGAGAAGAGTGTGTGAGAGGTGGACACACAAGTCATAAGGGTATAATTGCCTGGGGTTTTCTTTGTTCTGGGTCTCTCTTTGAAGGCACCCAACCTTCACTGACCTGATACTGTATCTCTATTAAACCTCTAATTTTTATAAATCCAGTGTCTGAGATTCTGCTGCAGGAAACCTAGGTCACAACTGAAGGAGAAGGAGGCGCCTGTGTCTGCAAAGAAAACCAGAAACAGGGTCCTTCTGAACATGGGTGTTTAATTGTAAAAATAGTAATTGAAGGGGAAAGTCTGGAAATCTGAGATTTTCAAAACCTCAAATAATGATATAAAGTGGCTCAAAAGTATTTTGGGAAAGTATACCTGTAGAAACATGGGAAATCAATTCTTTTTCTGAAATTTCTTCAAGTAGAAGAACAGTTCTAAGCAACTGCATGTAAAAAGAGAAATAGCATATGGAATATATCGTGGGGGATGGAAAAAAGACAGGGAAATTACATTCTTTCCAAATATTTTCCCCCAAAAAAATTCTTTCATTTACCTGTTAGCATTGCAACAAAGTAAATTATTTCCATACATTCTAAACATTTGACACTGTGCAGTTTATAAGCCTTATAATACTTTCTTCCTGAAACAATTTGCCTGGGCTAAACTCAAAGCAAAACACTCTCTTCTCTCAATGTTTGTGACACAAGGTACAATGCTGAAGTAAGTGTTTTGTAGATGAGAAGTACAAAGCAGGAAGGGAAATGGTTCCCAAAGTAAAAACAGAAGTGGGGAGGGGAATATCATTAAAAGACAAAAATAAATTTATCACCTTACACAATAATTCTTATTCAGAAAATATGAGAATTAAGTCTATTTTTTACTATACACTTTTATACTAAGTTGATTCCAGTCAATGCTGTAAAAGCATATGTTAACTGTTTAATTGTGTGACAAAACTGTAATATTCTGTTTAGTCTACCTTAATTCTTATTTACTGAAAGTAAAGTATATTTTTCACATATCTTAAGCATTGTAGTTTCTATCAAACATAACATCACAGTTAACTTGAAAATAAACTCTTGCCTGCTACAAACTGCAAAGGTAAGCAGAACCCTTACAGAATACCCCTCTTAAAAAACTGCTAAATAGCCACCTGTAAAATATGTACTTTAAAAGTGTCATCACATATCAAGTATATTGCCAAATGGGCCAAAATTTGGTTATCTTGAACTTGAAGACGCAAGTGTCTAACAAAGAAACAGAAACGCAGCCAAGTTATATTCTAACTGTCTTAGTGAACATATCTGGGAACCATCAAACCTATTATTTGCCTTTAAGGATCCACTTCACAACATCATTTTACTGGAAAGGGAGAAGTAGCCATAGCAGCTACTACACTAGCTCATCCACTCTTAAATGAGCTTGTAAAACAAAATAGAGAGCATGGGAACAAAGTACAGAAGTAGGAATATTGACATTCTCTTACAATATCTAAAACTCCACCCCGCTTTATCTTTAAAAGCTCTCTCCCATTACCCGTATCTAGTTCACCACAAAAATCCAGAGACACTAGGTGGAATAGGAAGGAACAAACTTGTAACTACCACCTGGTTAAGTTTCAGCAACAATTGTATCATAATTTTAGCCATTAAATTACTCAGTTAAGGAAAAGTAACTAAAAAGAAAATAGTGTATAAAATCAATTTAGTTAAGTGGAGAAAGGTTTTCTCCAGCTCTACAGTGAACTCCTAAATCTAGATCTCCTTTATTCGAAATAAGGAAAACAGACAGCTTGCACAAAAGCTTCTGGAGATAACCCTTTTATTTGGGTGCACTGCAGTCACTGAGTTCTGCATCTCACAAATCCGTTAAAATATAAAGCAATAAAAGCCATCCAAGTGAAGTACCCCCCACTCTGTGTCTCAGCTGGAGTACTACACATTAGTGTGGAACAGTTCTCTGGTTTTACACTTAAGCTAGGTACTATTTATGTCAGGTGGAAAGATTAAAAACAGCAATTGGTACAAAGATAACAATGAAATTAACCCATCCATCTTCCACCAGCTTCATTTACATTAAAAATTCACATGATGCAAACACAGAAGTTATAGCACACCATACCAGTCACAACCATAAAATAAGAAATTCAACTAAATTCAGCCAAGAAATTAAGACATTTTCTACTTTTGTCTGGACAGAGCCATTATCTGTTCTTCCATTTACACTGAAATTCTGTGAGATTATTCAATTGCATCAGACTTCTTGGGGGCAGATCAAGAGAGACAACACAGTGGCACAATTCATAAGTCCTACAAAGTTAAAATTTTTTTTTTTTTTTAACTAGGCCCCAGTTTGGCCAGTATGCTTCAGAGAAGAGGCTCAGCATATAATTTTCTGTCATTCAAAGGACAGGGGAAATACCAACATGTTTTGAAGAGATACAAATCCTAAACAGTTATGCAAATAACAACAACCTTCTGTTGTTGAGTTAGCCATGCAACATTAACTTTTTCCTCCTACATCCTTTGTCCCATTTATTAATTGCAGCTTTTGCTTATTACCATGAAATAATCAGCACTTCAAAGACAGGAAAGGGTCTATTTTTCTCTGAAATGTCTAGCATATTCAACAATCAGAACATAAATTCTCCTTTCTCTGCTTCTGCTCAGCAGTCTGATAACAGAGTTTCTTAGCAACAGATGAAGCAACTGAACTGTGTTGCCTGATCCACACACATTTTACTGCAAAGTAGCACTCACAAAGGCATTATTTAGCTGATGGTTGCCTCTGCCTAGATGTATTTTTGAAGTGTAAAATCCATTAGTGTGAGACAAGCCTATATGAAAACTCAACCATCATGTACTATCTGTAATGCACTACACATTTTGAAATTAATAGAAATTGCCTGTAAGAGTCATACACATGATTTTAAGTACCTCTGAGAAAGGAATAAACAAGAAAATGCAAAACATAAGACTATTTACATTATTTACATGGATGCTACAGCAGTTGCTTAAAAGGGGAGGATAGAAGTCCTCCTTCTAGCATACTGATAATGTACGAGCTTAAATACACAGACCAAGCCCTTGTACATCAAATACACTTTTCTTTCTACAGGATATTTTGATTTCAGAGAATGGATGCTTATTCATTTTGAAAATACACACACACACCTCTCCCAAACCACCTTCTTCACCAGTGGAGCAGGAAGCAATATGTGCCACACCAAATATTAAGGAGATTTTTTAGAAGAGAGAAAAGTAACCCACAGAACTTGACAAACCATTTGCCAGCCATGACTCCCTTTAAAAGCAATTCCCCAACTAAACAATCCCTTTATTTTTAATCTATTTTGGCATGTAAAAGTTTCTATTTTACAATTGCATGATAACTCTTAAAAGTTGTCTTGGGTCATCACAAAAAACAACACTGCCAGCAAGACCTGAAAGTCTCTTGTCCCTAGCAAAGGGAAAGCACAGCAGCTCCTTCAGCTTTATCATCCAATGGCATTGTTCAAGAGTTATTTTATTCTAACGATTCAACACCCTGGAGTTCATAACAGCTTCAAAACTTACTTCATTTGTACATATGAAGATCTATGAATCTGAATTTTAATTTTACAGAGCTATACCAAGTTTGCCCCTTGACTTCTTCCCCCTGAAAAATTAAGGATGGGCAGGAATTTAAGTACAATTAGATACTTTAAAAAAGAAAGTAAATTCATGAAAAACTAGGCAAAAATTCAGTTTTGGTAAGTCACTAGACGAATTACCAGAAGGGGTAAAATTAAGAGAAATTTCATATTTATTTGACCGCAAATATTTTTGTCTTATTTGCAAACAAAAATTAGTGTTATGTTTTCAACAATGAAGTAACCAAGTAGAGTGCAAGTTAAGAGCACAATTCATGATTGCCTTAAAAAGGATTAAAATACTTCCTATGTTCCATTTCAACCAGGAACTTCGATGATATTTCAGACACTAAAACCACAAAGTCTTTAAGTGCTAATAACTGCAATAACAACTTCTTAGGTTATATTTCACACTATAAAGAGAATAAAAACTTCAATGATGAGAACTCTAAGATGCATCTACAAGGAAAGCTAAGTTAATTCCTTGCCTCCAAATTTTCCAGTGATCAAGTACTTATGCAGATACTTACACACACTACTTTCTTAATTACAATTAAGCCATTTTTCACATGCAACTATGCAAATCTTGAAGGTTTTCCTCTTCCTTTCAAAGACACGGTTAATTAATTTAAAAAGGTGAGTTAATTAATTTTAATTAACCTACCATTCTCTTTCCAGAGAAGGAAGGAAGATGTTTTTCCTTCCAGACTTCTCAGATCATTTATTTTTCTTTTTCATATTTAAAGTTTTTTATGTATTAAGGTAAGAAAGACTAGCTTTGACAGTATTCAAGTTTGTGTTTCAACACAAGAGGAGGGGCGTGCCCTTTTTCTGCATTTAAACTACACTGAAATCTCAGTTTAGGTCTCTGTCTCCTATTTTTCAACTTTCTACAGTTCTAATCAAAACCAATAACTGGCTGCCTGTTTCTTTCTTTGTTGATTTGACAATGGTTTCTATTAAAAAAAAAAGCAAAACAATCTTGAGCATTACCGTTTCTTTATCTTTTTGAAGCTAAATATCAACTAATTCTTGAATACAAGGTATGCTGTTTTCTTACAAACACAATTTATTTGTTCCAATTCAGCACTTTTGAAACAAAGGTTATAACCATGATGTTAGCTGACAGTTAAAATTCAACTGCAAGCAAGTTTTACCTTCTTCAAGAAATAAATTTTAAAAAATAGAATGAAATTTCGAAAAAAACGTAAGCCATTTGCAAGCCACTCTCTCTCTGCATTAAAACCATCCTTTCAGAGATTGCTTAGAATTAGGACTCAAGATTGTTTTGCTACTCCTCAACAACTTCCTTCTACTAGCACAGGCACACTACTCCATCCTGATGAGAAAGTGATATATTTCAAGAAAATATCATCAGAGTGTATCACTTGTAATCAAGAACCCGAGCTCCAAAACACCTTTTAGATGTTTGCACTTTTTACTGCACTTGTAGAAACAAAAGAAACATTCCATATGAACTGTGTTTTCCCTGTACAAACCACCTCCCAAACAATTACTCATGAAATAACACATTAAAAACAAGAAGTTAATGCATTTAGCTTAACTTGTACTTTGCATCACCTTCTGTGCCATCTCTGCAGAATTGCAATTTTCCCAGCCAGAAATATTTTAAGCAATTCACTTGCAAAAAGCAGCCATTCTAAAGAAAATTTTTAAAAGATGAAGAGCAAGAGAAAGCTTTGACAATCAAAAAATGCCTTGGGAAGAACAAAATCACAGTATGTACTTACTGATTTGTTTTCTTGCATATATATTCTTTGCAGCTTCAAACAGCCTTTAGCTATAATGATCATTCCTTCATCTGAGATGTTGTAACATTGTCCAAAATGTATGTCTTTCAATTCCCTGCATTTTGAGCCGAGCTGCAATTAATGAAATCAAAGTGAAAAAAAAAAACAACAGAATTTGACTGAAATGAAGAGATGGGAGAAAATATTTCTTTCTGCTTCTCCACCCCGCATTAAAAATTACCTTTCTTTTCAGGCTTTGAAACACTGTATGCAAACAAGAAAGATTATAATTACATACGTGACAAAATGAAGGTGCTAACTACAGTCAACAAAATGGAGCTAACAGCACCACATAAAAACTAAGTTATTTACTGTGTATACAGGTAGCTAACAATGCCTTTACGCTCAACAGCTTATTTGATTTATCCTAACTCCTAAATGCTCCTTTAACACTCTCTGAGAGTTGATGAAACCTTCCTGCATATCCAACAAATGAAGATCTTAGTCACCATCAACATTCATGAAGCAAAAATGAGTTACTTAAACACAAGTTTTGAATAGCAACCAAGCTCAGGAAAATTGAATCCAAACTGCACATTTAACTACAAAAGTGATCATTCAATCCCTGGGTATTAAAAAGTATGTGCAGTCCCTAGAGAACACCATTTACTGCACCAAAAAAAGTCTCCATACACCAACTTTTAAAAAAAAAAGATTTTTCATAAATTTAACTAAATCCAATAAAAGAGTATGTTCTTCTTCTTGCTAAGCTGAAATATACGAAGTTTTCAGAAGGAATCTGTGGAATGGATGTTTACCTCCTTCAGGCCTTCATCAGTGAGTCTGTCTTGATTGCCCACATGTACTTTCTGAAGAAGAGGACAATGAGAGGCAACTGCAATAATAGAGGTGTCAGAAAGCTGTTTACACCTGTAGGCAGTATATCTTAAGAGCCCAGGACATTTAATTGCTAATATGCATACTCCTGTATCAGACACATTGCGGCAATCAGAAATATTGATTTCAGTAATATTCTGGCTTCTTGATGCTATTTTTTCCAACAGCTCATCAGTGACCTGCGAAGACAAAACAAATACTCACATATAACTCTTTCCATAAAAACCTTTAATGTCAATAGGACAAAAATGGCTGTTTGTAAGATGAATTTCCATGAGCTATAGGAAAAATGAAACTATACCTCCTTTACAAATACTACCTATGGCTGAATATTTTACTGCAATTGGTTTGTTTCAGAGGGGTGGGGGGGGCTGATGGTTTTAATAGAATATGGTCAACTGGGGAAAAGCCAGTTCTGACACACTATGTAGACTGTAGCTAGATGGCTTCATGATAAAGTTCACAGAGGGAGAGGCAACAGCTAGACAAGTACAGAAAATATGGGCAGCTGCAGGAATTTATGTCACCACAGAAAGAATCCCAAATGGCTGTCCAGCTTGACAGAAGTTCTCAAGCACCAGACTGAGCTCCAGAGTTAGGAGGGTAACCACAGACCTACTTCACTTTTTAGCCATGAACAGACTATCTGTGATGTCCAGGTATTAGAAAGATAAATTACTTGTTGGTAGAATTGCCTTATTAAGGTTTAGGACTTGATGTGCCTCAATGAGAGTAACGTACTACTGACAGTGGACACAAAGAATGCAGAATTCATAGACCACAATGACATTTGGCAGAACTTCTTAGATAAGGAAGAAACTAACAAAGCAAACTTAGCAACTGTGTTGAATCAACTCCAGCTGAGTAAAAGGCAATTCTGGCAAGGGGATATGGCAAATACCACAGACCACCAACCCAAGAAACCCACCAAACCAAAAGACCAGAAAGACTGAGTATGTGGACTAATTAGCATAAGAAGGGCAGGAATCATTTAACCAACAGAAGGTAGAATACCAGAATATGGTAGGTAGAATAACAGAACTATGTAACTTGGAGCCACCAAACGTTACTGCCTTTGTTTACTGAAATACATATGATTTCACACTGATAATAATTTGTGCCCTATAGAAATTGTGTTAGCCTTCATTCTATTATATTTCTTATTTGTAGTAATGCTATATGGAAGGGCAGGGTTTCAATGTCTTAAAACTTTTCTTTTTTCATTTTAATACATTAGCAGGTATGCTCCATTTAATCAAAGGGAGAACTGTTGAGGAATACACAGTGCAAATAGCTCAGGGTACAGCTGAGCTCCAGGCGGCACAGCCAGAGGCAAAAGGCCATGAACTGGTGCCACCCTTTGTAAAACAAAGGGCACAGAGACCTGTGGTGCAGCCAGGTGAGGAACACTTGGAAATACAGCAGGAGCCAAGAGCCCCCAGATATACCCATGCACAGACTGTGAGGGCATAAAAGCACAAGGGTCCCTTTTCTGGGGTCCCTCCTCCTCCAGCCTGAGGTGTTATTCTGTTGTTGCAGTATGATTACATTATTTTAAGGACCCAGAGGTCTGAGACTCTGCTGTGGCAAGCCTGAAGTCAGACAGTAAGGAAAGTGGTCTGATTGTGTGGGGTGTGCAGGGAGCCGAGCAGGGCATCCATCACCTCCCTGGGGCCGCTGTCACAGAGGGGCTTTGGTCCCAAGCAGGTGGTGCCAGTGTGGCTGACAGAGCAGCCCCTGGGTGCTCAGACAGCAAAGTTCTCTTATCACTTTTGTATCTATACACATTGTAGTCAGCCAAAATGACAATAATCTTAAAAGAAGACAATCCTACAAAGGACCACTCAGAAAAATTTACTTGGCATAGACAAGATTTAGCTTTAACCAAAGAGGGCAAGAGAGCAACACAAATCTCTCTTGATTTTTGTCTTACACAGCTGAGGAGCAGTCTTTGCTGCATTCAATAAGGTTTTCATTTGTAGCAAGTCAGATCCTTTTTCTTGCTCTTTCATCAGGCAGGTGTTAAAATGGAAAAGAACTGTGCTGGTTTTGCCTGGGGTAGAATTTTCTTCACAGTGACTAGTATGCAACTATGTTTTGGATTCGTGCTGGCTTTCTTACAGCTAAACAGGGATTGCGCAGAGCCAAGGCTTTTTCTCCTTTTCACTTGGCCACACTAGCAGAGAGGCTGGGAGGGAACACAGCCAGGACAGGTGACTCCCATCTGACCAAAGGGATATTCCAGATCACAAGGCAGTCAGTCAGTCAGTCAGTCAGTGAGAGGAAGAAAGAGGAAGGGACATTTCCAGCGACGGGGCTTGTTTTCTCAAGTCATTGAGAAGTGTATTCTCAAGTGTGATGGGGCCCTGCTCTGCTGGGGATGCCTGAGCACCTGCCAGCTGATAGGAAGCAATGAATTAATATTTTGTCTTGTTCTTAATCCCTGCTGGTGGGGGAGTGAGGAAGGGGTTGCCTGGGCCTTGACTGCTGTCTGGGATTAAACCACAATAAAGACAAATTGCAAAGAAAAAAAAAATCCTTCTTCAAATGCAACTGTCCAGTTGTTATTTCTATTCACTCTGTATTTTCATTAAATGGTCAAGATGCAGTTTATAAACCCCGCAAGTCACTACTCAATAAGAAACCCAAGGGCAGTGGCCAAACAATACTGGCATCCCTAAAGCTTTCCAAGGAGGGAACTTACCCTGTACAATTTAAGGCTAGGCTCCTAGGGATCTCACTAAATTAAACCCACAAATATTTAATCATAGGATTGGCTAAAAGCCTAAAATAACCAAAACACTGAAAACAAAAAAACAAACACAGTCTTTTTTCTAATGAGTAGGAGCCATACCAGCTGAAGAATAAAATAAAGAAAATTTGTTAAAACAAACAGAGCAAGCACCACGTATGTGACCATTCTTCCAACTACAGCAACCTCAGAAATGCTCATGTTTGTCTTTGAATTAATAAGACATCTCACACCTCCAGACTACCTGATGCAGAGTTGAGACAGGTAACCCACAATCCATTTCAAATAGTACTTATGCCCACACTGTATAGTAACTGATCTCAGACAAAAATACACTATATTTAAAAAGGAACCAATCTAAGGGTCCAAATATTTTCAGCGAATAGCAGAAAAATACGTGCAACTACAGATATCACCATTCCATGTTTTCCTTTTGTTTACCCCTGGTCAAAAGTACAAGTTCCAAGAACAAATTTGGAGTCATGAAAACAATTATTCCACAATGATATCTTCATACCTGCTGACGACTACTGAGATCCAGCTGCTTCCAAAACTGAAAATCTAAACAGAGGTCACGCCAATATTTACAGACTAATGACACTGAAAGGCAACGCTCATTCAGAGATAAGTTGGAAAATATCTGTAAAGAAAGAAAAAATAAATTTGTCACATGTAATCATATTTTAGAGACAGACATATTTTATTATCAAGACATCTTGTAAAGGACAGAAAAGTATTAGCATGCATTGCTAATACACACTTGCCCCCTGCTTGACTAATCAGAGACAACAACAAAAAAACCTACATCCCACAAGAACTGACAATACTAGTAAGTCATATTAGCATAACCAACAATAGAATATATCCTAAGTACTCATCTCATAGACTGAATTTCAGAAGTGCTTCTGAGATGGTACACCTAAAGAATTACAAATTAGCTCAGTGTTATTTGCAAGTCATTTTAAAAAGTGTTTTCATTCCCATCATGAAATGGATAGGAAACCTTTCTTTTTATTTTTTATTTTTTAACTGAACTGGTAAGAAGAGTCATAAAGGTATTAAAAGATCAGGTCTTGCAGAAAGAGGGCATAGGATGGTAGAGTAAATTAGCAGAGTAAATCAGTGTCATAGAAGAGAACTGAAGGACAAAATTAGCCTTTTATACCCCAAGGTTTTGAGCACTATAGCAGCTGGCAAAAAAAAAAGAATAAACTTTATAGCAAGACCATAAATCACCACAGCATGTATTACATTCATCCCTTTCATAAAAACACTGTTGTTTATTAATAAATATAAAAAGAGGGTCTGTCAAGAGTTCACATGACGGTACCCTGTCAGCACAAATGAACTTAAATCTACATGTGATCCCATAATGAGAAAAGGAGTACAGACTGCAAAACGTGAAAAAGTCCTCCCACTGATCTGAGGACATCAAGTAATAAATAGAAGTACTACTGCCTATCTCAGGTAATTTTCTCAAGAAAATACGAAAATACTGGAGAGTGTCCATAGGAAAGCTCAGAAGGTCTAGCAAACATGAAAACATTCAAGGAAACTATTGGTACTGTTTGGCCAAGGAAAAGGGACGGCAAAGAGGGGAAAAAAAGAAGGAATAATGAAGCATTGAACTATAATGGTAACTTAAAGAACTTTGTTCATTGAATGGGCTTTGGAACAGACAAGACAACGAACTGTCGAGAATAACAAGCATGAACTGTACTCCTTGTTCTGGGGCATGGCTTATCCCACCAGTTTTACATATGTATATCCCAACAAGACCCCTTGATGAAGAAGGTTTCGAGTAAGAGGAGAGGGTCAAATTCATGATGCTCTGTACATGCTTGCAAGATTTATCATTCTACTCTTTTTCTAGCTATGAGAAACTTGCAATCTCTTACGCAAGACTCCTCAGTACTGGAGGATTGCGTGTGAACCCCATTTTCCCGCAGGCCTTTGCTTGGCCACTACCAGTCAGTGTCTGCTTCTCATTAGGCAGCCAGCTAAACACAGCAGACAGAAGAGCAAACAATCACTGCCTGCTTTATCCCTGCAGCTCTTGTCCGTACTGGTGAAACCATGAGCAGTACCAGGAGGTGCTTGCAATCCACACTCAAAAAATACCATCACCCTCAGTCAAGCAGAAAGAAAGCACTGAATATTAAGTGGTAATTTGGCATCTGGCATTTCCTGCAAAAGTGTAATTCTAAACATGAGAACAGGTGACAGTCTGATGCTCAGTGATGATGCTCAATAATTATAAGTTAGTAAGAGCACTAGGAAAATTGAATTCCTGCTACCAACATGAAACAGAAGACTGAATCTTTTAACAGTTATAAAAACCTTAGAATAGAACAAAGCAACATGATCCACATTATGTTTAGACAGATATTTGACAGACATTTAGACTTCAATTAATATTAACAAAGGATATCAAGGTTGGCATTATAAAATACTTCAACTAATCTTTACTCCAGTGGGAAATAAATATGTTTATTTGTAGAAATACCACCTTTGAGAAACCAAAGCTTGCAGTACTGAATAACATAGTAAACCTGGTACAGTAAAGACTGTTGCTAACACAGCTGCCACAGTTAAAATGAAAGCCCATAAATATATCTGTATTTTATTTTGTTTATCCTGGGTTGGCATGGCTAGGTTTTGAGAGTTGGGGGGCTACAAAGGCAGCTTCTCTGAGAAGCTGCTAGAATCTTTCCTGACTGGCCAAGGCTAAGACAGTCAGTGATGGCAGTAGCACCTCTGAAATAATATAAGAAGGAGAAAAAAATGTCATTGAGAAGAAGCAAGTTGGGCTAGAGACAGAGCAATAATGTGTGATGAAGAAGAAGCAGAAACAAGTGACTATAATCCCTACTTGGGTCCTCTTGAACAGCTGGGGGAAGGAGGGAGAAAATTGTGAGTGCAGTTAGGCCAAGGAAGGATAAAACAGTTAGGAAAGATGTAGGTTGTACTTTTCATTTTCCTAGTCTGATTTGATTGGTAATAAATTCAACCTATTTCCCAAAGTTCAGTCTGTTTTGCCCATGACAGTAATCACTGGGTGATTGATCTCTCCCTGTCCTTAATTTGTGACCCTTTCCTCATGTTTTGTCTCACCAGTCAAGAAGGGGAGTCCCAGGGCTTTGGAGGGGAACCTGGTGTCCAGCCAGGATCAACCCATCATGCTACCATCCCACTAAAAGCTGAAAGCCCTTACAAATCACAGACCTACTGCTAACGTTTTTCTCCTACATGAAGCAGCTGTAGCAACAACAAAACAAAAAAGAAACAAGTTTGATTAAGTACTTGACACAAACAGTACTGCTGCATAGAAAATATTCTTTTAAATGTCCAAAAGCATTTGTAGTAATATTTTATTCCATGCTGTACTTAAAGTCTAGAAGCAGAGACAATTAAGGAGTAAAGGTGCTGCAAACTGACTCCTCAGAAAACAGTGAGGCCACCAGGATGAGAAGGGACACCCAAACCATTGCAGAAGTCCCAGCATGCATAGGAGTAGCCATGTAAGTTACACAAGAGGTATGTGTTCAAAAACAAGGCCTTGTCAGTTTTATTATCTGTAGTAGCTATAAAAGTTCCAGCTATAAAAGGATGCTGAATGATGCCATGTAAAACAACAGCTTATCTTCAGAGCTTGCAATTGCTAGATGACATACTGAATTACACTAAATGGAATTCAGAAGCAAGGACTATACACATCCCAGGTGGTGGCACATCACCTTTACATTAAGTGATTAGCTGAGCTACTGATTAAAATACTACACTAGTGCATAAAACACTTCTACTCACTTTGATGACTTCACCATCCTTTAATTCAGTATTATTCCCTAGACACACACTGATATTGTGGCTTAAATTTTCCAATTCCAAAGGATGTATAAATACAGCTGAAAGCTAAAACTATTCCTACACACAGGCCTGTTCATTTAACTCCCACTTACAACAAATAACTTGAACAGCAATGGTTCTACTAGTTAGCACATTTAATTCCTGAGGATTGTACTCAAACATCTACACTTCCATATCCATGAATCCATTCAGTTTGCTCCCCCCTCTACTGTCTAATCCCTCTTCCAAACACCAGAATATCCTTCAGCACAGTAAAGGAAAAAAAAATTAATAGCTTTTTACAGAATCATTTTACATTATTTTCCCTGTTGGCAAAAGGCAAGGGTAGAGGACACAGAGTTCTGGAAAAGGAGCTCCCTCTGTCTCATCTCACCCTCTTTCAGCTCAAATTCCTAATGCAGATGTCAGTTTCCCCTGGTTCACCCTTTCATGTCATTGTTAAAATTAGTGGGTTTGTCTTTCCCTTCAATGGCTGCAAGAGACTCTCTGAGCCTCCAGGCTACATCCCATTTTAGGGACACCTGATTTTCCTCACTGACAGCCTTATCATACCTTCCAGACATAGTAAATTCTTTAACCACAAGCTCTTGCTTTGAAATAAACTGTTCACACAGTCTCATTAAAGACCAGTAAATGCCTTCCTTGCCTCAGTCTTCAGCAGCAAGACTGGCTGCCCCCTAGGCACACGCAGCCCACTGAACTGGAAGACAGGGACAGGGAGAAGAATGAAGTCTCCTATAATCTAAGTGGGAACAGTCAGTGATCCACTGCACCACTTCAGACCCACAGGTCTACAGGGCAAAACGGGATCCATGAGTCCTGAGGGAGCTCGTGGAAGTGCTCACCAAGCCACTTTCCATTATTCACAAGCAGTCCTACTTGCTAACAGGGGCATTTCCAGTTGACTGAATGATACATGTGATGTTCATCTACACAAAAGGCTTGAAGAAGATCCAGGAAACTACAGGCCTGTCATCAGACCTTGGTCCTGAATAAGGGTACAGAGCAGATCATCTCAAGTGTTGTTATACACAGGACAACCAGGAGTAAGGCCCAGCCAACACAGCTTTGTGAAAGGCATGTCCTTCTTGACCAACCTGATCTCCTCCCACGACCAGACCACCTGTGTGGTGGAATAAGGGAAAGGCTGTGAATTTTGTCTGCCACAGTCTGCTTTGACAAGCACTCTCCTGGAGAAACTGTCTGCTCATGGCTTGCATGGCAGCACTCCAGAGCAGCGACCATTCCCCTGTGCTGGGCACTAGTGAAGCCACACCTCAATCCTGTGGTCAGTTTTGGGTCTCTCACTACAAGAAAAACCCTGAGGTGCTGGTGTGTGTCCAGAGGGCACTGGAGCTGGTAAAGGGTCTGGAGCACAAGTCAGATGGGAAGAAGCTGAGGGTTTTCCACCTTGAGAAAAGGAGGCTCAAGGGCAACATTATTGCTCTCTACAACTGCCTGTAAGGAGGGCATAGCCAAGGGGATTCAGGGTCTTCTCCCAGGCAAAAACTGACAGGACAACAAGAAATGGACACAAGTTGAGGCAGGGGAGGTTTGGTTTAGTTTAGACATTAGGAAAAATTTCTTCACTGAAAGGGTTATCCAGCACTGGAACAGGCTGCCCAAGGCAGTGGTGGAGACACCATCCCTGAAGGTATTTAAAAGACGTGTAGATGTGGCACTTAGGGGCATGGATTATTGCTGGACTTGGCTATTAATATAGGGACTGCTATACTTGGCAGTACCAGGTTAATGGTTGGATTTCATGATCTGAGAGATGTTTTCTAAGTGATCCTACATCAAAAGACAATACAAAAATGCAATGCCCACGACAGCAAAAGTCAGCTAACAGATACAGGAAGTTTTCAGTCAAATCACATTCAGTCTGCTTCACTCAATTCAAACAGTCTAATTTTATGTTGATAGATACACCCATACAAATCCTTTACAAGAGAAAAGCCACACTGTTTTACCTTTAAACAACAAAACACAGCTAATTCCACAGTACCCCATGTGAGTCAATCCGCCATTCTGAATCAGGTGATGCCCAACTGATTTTAAACCAGCTAAACCAAGTCCTTGCACAGCACAATTCAGATCGCCAAAAAAGTGTCTGACTAAGTTTGGTGTTTTCTTCAACTTTTTAGAATATTTTGTTAGACAATGGATGAGACGGGGAGAAAGCAAATATTAGTGAAGGGCCCAAGCAGAAAAACTAGAAATAAAGTTATTCTGCATAATTTTCTCCTTTACTACTAAGTCTTTGCATAATGGGCCTCAGGCACTACACCCTTAACACTTCCCCACTGTTTCTGTATTAAATGTATGCTAGAGAGTTCAATCCATGTATTTAAGAAAGACTGTTTTGAACACTTGTGTGAAATGTTAGAGTATTTCAGCAGGAACAGAGGAGAAAAAAAAAACCAAAACAGCAAAACAAAAAACACCACAAAGCATCCTATAAATATGTTTTTTAAAAATAATAAAGAACAGTTTCAAAAAATCAGAAATCCATATACTAAATTTATTTAGTGTGTCTTTAAATATTTGGTAATTTTAGCCTTAAATTAAGTTCCTCAAAGAGAATCAAGCAAAGAAAAAACTGCACTTTTAATCAAAGGATATCGCAAAAAGTCAACCATATCCATTAAAGTTACTATGAAAGGAAGTTTGGTAGCAGAAAATTGTCCATGTGGTTGCTAACACAATATCCTCAGCATGAAGTTTTCTAAGAAGTAATTCACATCACCAAGATCAAATATAAAGTAAACATAAAACCATAATCAAGGAGTAAAACCATAATCAAGGAGTTAGAATTATTGATTGCATATACCAAAGAAACTTTTGCCTCAGGAAGTGATGCAAGAGAATCCCGTTGACTGCTAATACTATTCTTTAAAAAGATACTGCTAACTTTAAAAAACAGGTATACCTCTACGGACATGAACAAAATACAGGCCCCCCAGCAGAATATATTAAAACCTGAATCTACACATCCCCTATTTCTGTCCATCATTTTTCATTTAAAAGAAATAATTTCATTTCTGTGAATGAAGCTCCCCTCTATCAATAAGAAGCTTTCATATTCATGAACAGGTATCTATAAAATTGCTTTCATTACACTGCATCAGGCAGATTTGTTTGAAAACAAAAATCTTAAGGAATTAACAACAAAGGAACAATAAAACATACATTCAAACATTTCATGGTGCCTAAGTAACTTGAGACATTCATTCTTGGAAAACTGTTTATTTGTTTCATCAATTTTTTCAGCAACTAACTACAACTTCATTAACAAAAAATATTTCTCAAGTACGATTTGACAAAAAGAACATGCTTAGGGCATGACATTTTATTATGATCAATAAAACACAGTATTTGCTAATTGCAGGCATAGAGCAGTTAAACTACCAGATTAAGATTTACTTTTATCAAAGGTTGCTTCATTCTATTTCAGAAAATTCAAGAATCATACATAAGAGAATGTTCCAGATTGCAAGGCAAGACATACTCTATTACCATCTGTACAGCAGTTGTCTTCTGTCAAGTGGGCAGTTTGCCTTATCTCTCTCTTTGAGTGACCACATTCACACCTTCCTCGGGAGGGGACCTCTGCTGATAACAGACTATTGAATATTGGTGCATGACTGATAGGAACTATAACATCCCATTGTGAGATGCTCTGCCCAGAGGGAGGAGCCAAGCATTGCTACCCAGTTATAATCCAGAGGTTTTGAGACACCAGCATGGCTTTCTCCACTGGATTCCCCAGAGGAACAGCAGCTGTCTCTTCTTCCACTGGATCTTCAAAGGAAGACTACACCCTTTTCTGCAGGACCCCCTGCTCCAACAGAACCACACCTGACACTTCAGGAGGGCTGCAGCCATAATTGCAATGGGACTGCTACCAACACCCTGACCAACAGGGTGTCAGGTTGGGTTCTGACTCTGTCAGTGTTGTTTTAGTGGACTGCATTGTTTATTTTATCCTTTTAATTTTTTTCCTTCCCTATCAAAGAACTGTTATTTCCTGCTCCCATATTTTTTTTTGCCTGAGAGCCCCTTAATTTAAAATTTATAGCAATTCGGAGAGCTGGGGAGGGTTTACATTATCCATCTCAGGGGAGGCTCCTGCCTTCCTTAGCAGACTCCTGTCTTCCCAAACCAAGACAGAGAAGAAGAAGGAAGAACAAGTCTGTGCTTTGTTTTCAAGATATTTCTTCACTTTGCTCACACATAACTTGAAAAGAACAAGGGAAATACAAATAATTCTGAGTTTATGAAGGAGATGTGAACATGGAACTCACACACCTCTGAACGGAGCCTCAGTACACCCATGAAGGAAATCAAGTTAAAACTGTCCTTGTGATTAAGAAAAATGTGCCAGCCAGGGAAAGTGATGATGCGAGTTCACCTCACAGCCAGGATTCTCTTGGCAAGTTGCCACTCATAGCAACCGTTTACCAGTCCCCTACTTTGAGTCTCTTGAATTTTAGCACTGGATTTAGTGACTGTACTTAGAGAAAGTCCTTTCAGGCAGCTGATTCTAAGGAAAAGTTTTGCAATGTTATAGATTGGTGTCAGATTAGCCAGACGAATTTACTCCCCCAGCAATTGCATAATCACTCTGCAGAGCACAAAGCCAGTGACAGGAACATACAGCCAGAAGTTACAAAAGGAAACAGACACTGCCCTTACCAGCCACTTATTCACAGATTGCCTTAGCTTCAAGGTAAACCACAATATTAGCTTCTGTCTGTAAGAAATGACTGTCCTCCTAATGGAAAGGAAGAGTCCTGACCAATAAGCAGAGTAGCTTTACTTGCAGAAGCTCACAATGTTTTCACTCTCAGAAACCCAGCTGTCCTCACTAAAAGACACCAGGCAATGCTTCTGAGCCACCATGCCAGTTTAAAAAGAAAGACATTAAAACAAAGCAAAATCTGTGAAAGATCAAACATGGGTCAGGAAACCTAAACAAAAAAACCAAATAAATTATTAGGGAATGAAAGCACATGTAACATTTCATTTACTTTACATTCCAACACTGCACAACTGGTAATCTCTTAGTTTCCTCCATGCAACAATACATCATTCTGGAGATGTTGAACAAGCCAAGCCAACACCCAAACAACATTAAGGAAACTTTTACTGGCCATGAGTGTTAAGGCATCTATCCCTGCCAAAGAAACCAGAAATTTCACCCCATGACATTTCTCCTCCATCACATAGCTCATTCTGTGATGTTAAAACCTACATGCTTGAACAAAAGCCACCTTTTCAAACACACTGCTGCAAAGCAAAACAATTGTCTTCATAATTCTGCAACCAATCATAAAATTTAAAACATCTTTCAGAAATTTATCATTGAGATAATGAGCATATACTGTCTTTTCGTTAGTTACTAGTTTACTGGCACACCTTTCCTTCACAATTTTGCCCCTCAACTGTATTCCAGAAGTTTGGTAACACCACAGTGAACCTCAGGCAAGTTCATTTCCCCACTAGAATCGCAGTAAGCTTCATGGGAAAAACAAAAAACAGTCAAGAAGTGAAAAAATCAAAACAAATCCATAACAAACCATATTGCTGTGTTGAGCATTGCTAAAGAAAAATTAGTTCAGGCAAATTAATAGCAAAATTAAAGGATATTTTACCTCCTAGCATCAGTCACAAAGGTTCAAAACCTGTTCCACATCTCTTAGTGCTACACTTGAAAGTAAGACTCAACATGAACTTTAGACAGGATAATATGCTGGAACACCAGCATAAATAGGAAAGATAGCTAATATTACAAATGACCTTGCAGATAAAGTCCAATCCAAATAATGTATTTTGCAGCCTCTTCCTCCTCACTAGCCAAAAAGAATTAAAAAAAAATTGAAAGAAAGTCATAGTGCAACTATAAAATGCAGATGCAGTCTTTTCAGGTATAAATGCCAGCATTCATAAAATCAGAAGACAAAATTAAAGGTCTATCTATAGTCTTTCAAACCCACCTCACATAACACAGATTATCTTAAATTCAGTGCTAGCAGTACAATGACAGCAGCAATGCATTTTGTTTCAACCAACATTATCACAAAAAATGTTATCATTGCAACAAAAGAAAACCTGTAACATTCCAACAAGAATGAAAAAAATAAGTAAAAAGCACAGAGTTGTGACGGTTGTCACCAGGGTTCTTGGGTGAAGGAAGAGACAAGATCCTTGACTCCATTATCAGAAGGCTTGATTTATTATTTTATTATATATACATATGCTATAACTATACTAAAAAGAAAAAGCAGGAGAGCTTTTCAGAAGCTTGCTAAGCTAAGAACAGAAAAGTAAAGAATGATAACAAATCCTGCTCTCTTGGACTGTGTCTGAGCGAGCTCAGCTCTGGATTGGTCATTATTTCTAAACATCCACGCTGGGCCAATCCAGACGGACCTGTTGCATTCCACAGCAGCGGATAACCTATTGTTTACATCTTGTTGCTGAACTTCTCAGCTTCAGCAGGAAAAATGCTGAGAGAGGATTTTTCATAAAAGAAATGTCTGTGACACTGAGTAAAGAGAAAAGGAGTCAATAGTGCTTCAAATAACAGTAATAATATACCTATGAAAACCCTACATTTAATACATACCCACATATCTACTCACACACACACTTATCTTCCCTCTATAGTGCATTAGCCCTAAGCCAAAACTGACAGGGTCAGTGCTACAGGCACATGTTCATGCTTTATAAAAATAAGATCAGCAAACCGAGAAAGGGGACCTCAAAAGAAGACATCATCTATTCCATTCTCTTGTTTTGAAGCAAGTTCAAGCACACCCCAAACATTCCTGATAAGGGCATTCCCCTTGACGTTAAAAAAGAATCAATAAATAGAAATCCCAATTTGTCATGATACCTTGGGTTTTAGCTTTTATACTTTTCAGATTATCTGCTGCCTGGCATGTAACTCTGAAACTTCATATTAGGTGTCAGTAAATTCTCTTCACAGGGTAGTCAGGCGAAGCAATCCCTTCCCAGCTACAGAATCAAGGTCAACCATTACCCAAAAAGCACAAACAACAGCAGAGAGAAGGGGGCAAGCCAGGGAGTTGAGACTCCATGACCTGGAGCTGTAATTGCACAATTGAACCCAGTATGTAGATGAACCAAAACTTATAAAAGTGTAAAAAATCATGACCCAGATCCATCTTGGATTCAACCTGGGTGTGGCCCTGGCCAGGCTCTTGTGCTAACCAAGGTGTATCCTTTTAAGGCCTTTCAATAAATATCTATTTTGTCCACTTAGCTCTGTCTGGTCTCTGTTCCTGATCAGCCCTTCTAGGCATCAGTCACATAACCTTAGAGACGGGAAACCACTGTTGCCAAGGCCTGGAAAATGATACAGTGAAACAACATTTATCTCACCCAAATTAAGCTTATTATTTCCTTCTATTCAACAAGGGACAGGAACACAGTCGAACTTTCTATCAATCTTCTCTTAACTAAAGATTGCATCTCAATCTTCTTTCTGAACAACTGTCATTCAGTTTTTCCAGAAACTTCCAACTATTGTAACAGGCCATGTTTTTCACCACCTCCAGCTCTCCTCTGATGCCTCTCACATTTGTGTGTGGATTTCTTAAAGAGATCCCAGTGCCCACAATCTACTGCAGTACTCTAGCAGAGGCTTTAAAAGCACCAAGCACAGGAGAGAATTTCCCTTCTGTGTTTTACATGCAGAACTCCTGTTAATACACCACAAAAGGAAATCTGAAGTGTTCGAATTGGCATTCTCTCATAAGTTCATGGCTCAGTCTTCAGATCATTTTACACCTTTTTTGATTAAACAGCAGCACTGCAAAGAGGTAACACATACAACAGGAAGATTTATTTTTCTCTTTTATTTTCCAGGAATAAGCAGCAGTGACTCTTCAATAGGCACAAAATTCTGATGTACAGCTCAAAGTTCTCAGAACTTAGTTGTATGCAGCAGATTTTGTAATCTTCTGAAGTATTTAGAAACAGCTTCCTTTTACATGTCTAGGACACAGTCAAGCTATCTATAGCTGTCTGATCTATAATTCCTTAATTCTCCTCGAGTTTTAAAGAGAATGGCTTTAAATTACCCTTCAGTCAAAGGTAATCACCCTCCTCTAGCAAGACTAAAGATGACATTTTGCCCACTGTATAAAATTGTTTTCTTATGCATGTTTCAGCAGCAAAATGAAAAGCAAAACACAAAACCCTGACTGTGGAAGTACCATTCTTTTATCACTTCATATTGACCAGGATACCCCTTCACCAGCCAGGGAAACAGGATCAACTGGCACACTGCACTGTGAACCTCCAAATAGAGCAGGGTCCATCTAATGATCTGCAGGCCAACTTCAGTCTGACAAACCCTTCCACACATCCCAAACCCCTGTCTTAGAGGAGACTGAACCACTGCAAAAAAGCTAAACAACACCTGAGCAGACAAAGTGGCAAGCTCCTCACAAAAGAGTCCCTGACATATTGGGCTTGTCTTGAGCCCACCTACAGACACTGGTGACAGTCTCTCCTGCACTACCACCACTACATCAGAAAGTCACAGACGTGGGGATCAAGAAAAAAACCATCAGGATCTGTTTCCTGATGTTTCCCAGGATGGAATCTCTTGTCCTTGCATTAAAGTTTGTGTGTCCTACACCTGTGGTAAAAAGATTTTGGGTACATTTGTCTTCCACCATCTCATAATAAAATGAGAGGAGAGAAGATTTGGAGAAAGGATTATATTCAGGATATTCTATCTGTATCAAAATCCATCAAGAGAAGGCAAATATAAATCCAGTTGACAGGACATCTGAAGACAGACATCTGAAGTTAAAAGTTCTGTAACAGACTAGTATATTTTGGAAGCAACCAAAAAGCCCAAAACAATGGAATAGTTAGGAGATAGATATATAGATAAAGATATACATATCTTGTGTGTATATATACATATAAATAATCTCAAAAAACCCAAAACCACAAACCCTACTCATCAGTACAGCTATGAATTGAAGGGCAAATTTGGGGGTGAGTAGGTTGGCTACTACCACAATGCTGGAAATAATGACCTCTTTTTTCAGACATTGCAGAAGGAACTGACTACAGGACAACTGTAGAGACAGAATCACTGAGGAAGGTAGATGTCTGTCCTGATTTCAGCTAGGATAAAATTCTTCCCAGCTGCTGGTAACAGTGTTTTGTAGCTGGTACAAAACAAATGTTTTGTGCATCACCTGGATCTCTCTTTCTCTCCTTTTTATACAAACACTGTTAGTAGCACACTCTATTTTTCATCAGTTATTAAAGTGTTCCTATCGCAACCCACAAGGTACACTTTTTTCCCCTGAATTCTCCACCCAGCCAGTCTGTGGATGTGGTATGTGAGTGGCTGCCTGGGGTTAAAACAAAACCCCTTGTCTGTAAAAAAAAAGCAACCAAACAAAAACCCGCACAATCTTGAAAGCATGGGTAAGAATGAAACAGACACTAAATAACATTTAAACTAGTCCATAGGTAAGATGGACTTCTTTCACTATTAAAGTTATGGCACAGTTATAGATAGATATTTTTCAAAAAGTGAAACTGAGTACTAAAAGTAACCACAGAAAAGTACTCATGCCATTGATCAGAAAGTATTTCAGCTACACTAATCAGATGAGTCCAGCTGCAAATCCTAAAACCAAATATCAAAGAAAAGAGCTATCTTCCAACAACAGTGTCAAACAAATGGATTCCCTTCTAGAAGAACTACAATACAAAGTTTCAATTTTGTAATCACAGATGAGATTAATTCAGATGATAGCTCATGAATTCTTATTTGCCTAGAACTAATTTGCATAGCGCATCTATGAAACATGCTTGTCATTACTAACACGCTTACGAGTATTGAAAAAAAACCAAACAAAACCAATAAACAACAACAACAAAAAACCCTCAAACCAACTAAATCTCTTACAGAATTAGTGTTCTGTGCAAGACAGACAGATTGTTGTTAGGTTGTTACTGTTTGACAACAACAGAATAAAGGAAGTACTTTCTACACTGGATGTACAACTAACAAAATACAAACACCAAGAGTCATGCCTCTCACTCTTCCATTACTATATCCCGCTTTAAGTTTAACCATCTGACCTCTGAGGAACTCCTGCAATCCTGAAAACTTATTCCCAAAATTTAAAGGCACGCTCACATCAGACTATGGAAAACATCGCCAGCTCAGTTCCAGCTAGACTCCTCTTTTTAGCTAATATTTAGTTGAAGGAAGTCAGTACAGTGGTCAAAAGAGCAGCTAAAAAATGGAAAGTAGTTCCAAAGGAGAACAGTATTAAAGGAACAGAAAGAAAGCAAAAGGGACAGTAGAGGTGAGACAGTGCCTCGGGTATACAGTGTAAGACGTTATGAAAGCATGTAATTCAAGAAGGCTGCAAACACTGTGGACCTACTAAGGCCAGAATTGATCCACAATACGCAGCAATATAAGCTGTTTAATAATCAACACTGAAAACTTGTCTATGTAGCTCCAACACCCAGAGAAGCTCTAAATACAGTCACAGGCCCCTACTACACCAGTGATGCAAGTAAAAGCCGACTTGTAAAAAAGGGCACCTTACGAAGTTAACGGGTACAGTCAACCCATCTACGAGACAGCTTCTGGAGCTGATTTGTGTGTCTGCATCTCCAGGTAATGCCTCACAACGCCGTTTCCAACGACAAAAAAATGGGGTCGCGGAACGGGATACAAACAACACCCCAGAACCCCATCCGTCTCCCCAAAGCCAGGCGCTGAGGCAGCTCCGAACCGGCCCGGCCTCTCCGGCTCCCGCCTGCGTTGAGTCCGCCCGGCGACACCGGCACCCCGGGGGCTGGCACAGGCCCTTCCCAAACCCTCAACGAGAGGGCTGGCCCGTCCATCCCCCCACCCCGACCCACCTTGAGGAGGATGGAAGGCGGCAGCTGGTTGATGTCCGGGGTGGGCGGCGGCGGCAGCTCCCGGCAGCTGTCGCCGGGGTACTCCAGCGGCTCCTCGCAGCCCGCCTCGCCGCCCCGCTCCTTCTCCTCCTCCCGGCCCTGCTCCTTCTCGTCCTGGGGCGCGGGAGGTGGCGGCGAGGCGGGCTGTCCGCCGCCGCTCTGCCCGGCGGTGCCCCCGCCGCTCTCCCCCGCGGCGCCGGGCAGGGCGAGCAGCTGCGGCTCCGCCGGGCACTGGCAGGCGCCGGGCTCGGGCTCGGCGGCGCAGCGCGGCTGCTTGCAGGGCGGGCAGGCCGGCAGCCCAGCCCCCTTGCGCTTGCACACCATCTCGGAGGAGACCTCTCCGGGCGGCCCCAGGAGGCCCCGCACCGGCGAGGGCAGCAGGCCGGAGAGGAAGAGGCGCTGGCAGCGGCCCGGAGGTTCCCAGGCGGCGGGCGCCAGACGCAGGAGGCGGCGGGCGACGCGCTGCTCCGCGGCGGTCAGCGACACGTAGGGCGGCGGCGGCAGCAGCGGGTCCCCGGCGGGCAGCGGCTGCTCCGGGGCGGGCGGGCTGGCGCCGTGCACGATGAAGCAGAGCATGCAGGGCCCGCGCAGGAAGCAGCTCCGGCTGCGCGGCGGCGGCACCTTCCCCCGCGGGCGGCGGCGATCCCGGCTTAGGCTCCTTGCCTCCTTCGAGAGCAGGTGGCCCATATAGGAGGGGAGGCGGCGGCAGCGGAAGGGCGGGTGTCACCTGCGGGAGGCGGCGCCGGGAGCTGACATGCTGCCGGCGGGCCGAGGCAGGAGGCGGCGGCGGGGCTGGTTCCGGGACGCCGGGAGGGAGGGAGAAGCTTCCGCTACCGCCGGCCTGACCTCCCGCGGGGAGCTGGGGCGGCGCTCCGCGGCCGGCGCTGCTGCCGCCAGCGGCCGTGCTGGGCCGGGGAGGCTCATGCGCGGGTGCGTGCCCGCCGTGTGTCCGCCGTGTGTCACATCGGTGCACTCGCTGCGTGAACGCGGGTCTGCACGCCGCCCGCGGCACGTACGCCTGTAATATCTGCGTGTATGGACGGAATTTCACGTAGCACAGAATCGTTAGGGGTTGGGAGGCGCCTCTGGAGATCATCTCGACCTACTCAAGGCAGGGTCACCTGGATCAGGTAACACAGGAACGGGTCCAGGTGGGTTTGGAATGTCTTCAGAAAGGGAGATGCCACAGCTCACCTGTTGTAGTGCTCTGCAGTTGTATCTTCAACGTGACGTTCTTGTTGAGGTTGAACTTACTGTGTTTTAGTTTATGGTCACTGCTCCTTGTCACGTCATTGGGCAACACGGAAAAGAGTCTGGCACCATCCTGTTGGCGCCGGCCTTGAAGATATTTATACATATTACTGAGAACCCCTTTCACTTTTCTCCGAACTAAACGGGCCCAGCTCCTGCAGTTTCTCTTTACAAGAGAGATGCTCCAGGCCCATCATCATCTTTGTGGCATCTGCTGGACCCCCTCCCTTAGGTCATTGCCTTATAATATATACATAAAGTCTATAAAATCTGTGCATATTTTTGAGGAACTGATACATTTTTTTTTTTGTGCTACACTTTGTAGGCAAATGTGAGAAGACCGCTTCCCATTGGTCTCAGATTATATGCAGGACAGCGGCTGAGGATTGGAGTGGCAAAGCAACACAAGCTTAGAGACCACCAAGAGCATTCTTCCAAGTTTTCTTCTGTCAGCATCATCTTCCCACCAGCATTTTCCAGGAAATACTTGTTTTGTGCTGTTTTAATTCATTGTTCATCTCAAAACAGGGCTCATATGGGACCTCTGACCCCCTATGCCCTCCTGCAGACACTCACCTCTAACTGCAGTGTGTTGAACGTCAATGCAGGTGCCCTGGTTTGTAAATCCTTGCTGGAGGCTGCGCTGCTTTAATTAAGACTCTGCTTAGTGCCTAGAAAAAGCAATTTGTTTCAGCATTCAGTTCTAAACAGTTGACTTAGCTATATAGTCTTAGATATGTAGTTTAAATATATGTGCAATTTTGTCTTTAGTAAAAGGTGTCTGGGGAAGGAGAAGGCAAGTTATAGCTAGAGTATATATGGCTCAGTACTAATATTAAATAACAAAGGGCAGGAAAAGAAATGCACAGTATTTTATATTGTGTAGCGCATGTTTTGGCCTTTTGCCCAGGGACGAGTTATGTTAGGATTAAAATACCCATGCTGCTATTATTTTTGTTTGTTACCTCTATTATTAGTCTTCAGCAGCTCTGTAAAAATGTTTCCTATGAGAAAAGTACCTTTGGATAAAAGCAGAGCAATAGAATATTTTGTTTGGATTTACACTTCAGTGAGCTTCATCAATATAAACCACAGCAAATCTTTGCAAAAAAAAATTGGCGAGGCCTTTTCTGCTCGGTTGGGAGAATGGGTTGAAAAGCAGAAGACAGCTGGGAGTAACTCTTGGTAAGACTGTGTGAACAGCAGACCGGTCATCCTGGTATATGGACTGAGTTTAACAGTGCCTGCTCTGCACTTGTGTAGCCCAGGTGTTGCTTTAGGGCTCCTCCAGTTAGCATGATAATGGACATAAATTCACTCTTTGTGCCTTAGCCATTGGTTTGTGCCTGTCCCAGCTGCCTGCCAATGGTGGCTCACACGCTCTCTCCTCCCACAGACTGCTAAATTTTATTTCAGTAAGGAAAAACAAAAACAACATTAAAAGAAGATGAAAGTCCAAGTCAAATCTTCTAACCAATCTGAACTCAATAAATGCTTGCTGCCTTCAACTTCTCCAGTGTGTCCTTCCCACACAGGCTGCAGTACTTCAAGAACTACTCCAGAGTGGAGCCCTTCCAGGGGTCCAGAGCTCATGGCAGGGGCCTGCTCCAGAAGAGGATTCTGATGGGATCACATGTGCCTTTGGACATCCACCTGCCCCGGCATGGGATCCTCCATGGGCTGTCAGTGGTTCTGTGCTCTACAGTGGTCTCCTCCCCAGGTCACAGTCACTTAGACTCAAGTTCACATTGGAGTTCCAGCCTGTCCAGTGTGACAGCACAGGAGCACAGATTGCTCTGGGCACACTCCAGCCCAGGCACTTTTTCATGGCTGTCTCCAAAGTGTTCCGGGCACAGAATGCCAAGGTGACCACCAGTGCAACCAGCAGCAAAATCAGAGCAGCCACTAACAAGCACTGGGTTCCAACAGTCAGACAGGAAAGTGAGCCCCATGGCAAGCACAGTAGCCTGCCAATTAGTAGCTAAACAGCAGTGACAGCTACAAATTCATTGTAGCACATTCAGTCAAATCTACCCCTTCATGCACTACGCTGGGTGCTGAAACAACTGGTATGGTATAACTGCAACTATTCTTTTTTCATTTTAATCACTTGCTTTTCTTGAGTTTTATTTTGTTGCTCCTTGTTTTGTCTTCATTTCACCTTGCAATTCCTTATTACTACTACTATTACTATTTCTAACTTATTAAACTGCTGTTAGTTACCTCAGCCCATGAGTTTGTTTCTCAGTTTTATACTTCCAGTTCTGTCCCACTAGGGTGGGGGAGTGAGCAGGACTAAGCAACTGTGTTTTTGTTAGTTGCCAGCTAAGGTTAAACCACAAGTGTGTTTGTTGTAAGTATATTTGGTATTATTATTTTCCCTTCAAGTACATTACGCAATCACAGAATCCATTAGTTTGGAAAAGACCTCTGAGATCATCAAATCCACCTTTTTACCAAACACCACCATATCAACTAGTGCCACATCCAACAGTTCCCTTAAACACCTCCAGGAACAGTGACTCCGCCACCTCCCTGGACAAGTCATTCCAAGGTCTAATCACCCTTTCTGTGAAGGAGTTCTTCCAAGTGTCCAATCTAAATCCCCCCTGAAGCACTTAAGACTACAGTGGTTCCCTGGGATAAGAGACCCCACCTGCTACAGCTTCAGGTCACGGAGTTGCAGGGAGCAATAAGGTACCCCCCCTGCCAGGCCTCCTTTTTTCCAGGCTAAATGCACGCAGATTCTTCACCTGCTTGTCATCAGACATGTGCTCCAGACCCTTTGCCAGCTTTTTTCCCTTCTCTGGACATGCTCCAGCCTCTCAATGTCCTTCCTTGAATTGAGGGACCCAGAGGTGGACACAATGCTTGAGCTGTGGCCTCACCAGTGCCAGCACAGGGGGACGGTCACTGCCGTGCTCCTGCTGCCCCTCTGTTGCTGACACAGGCCAGGATGCCCTTGGCCTTCTTGGCCACTTGGGCACAGCTGGGTCCTGTTCAGCTGCTGTCAACTAGCACCCCCAGATGCTTTACAAACAGGCAGCTCTGCCCCAGCCTGCAGCAATGCAGGGGTTTTTGTGGTCTTGTTGAATGTCAGACCACTGGCCTTGACCCATCAATCCAGCTTTCCAGATCCCTCTGCAGAGACTTCCTGCCTTGTAGCAGGCCAACACACTCACCCAAATTGGTGTTGTCCCTGAATTTGCTAATGGTAAATTCAATCCCCTCATCCAGATCACCAGTGAGGATATTACACAGAACTGGGCCCAGCACTGATCCTGGGGACACCACCAGTGACCAGAGGCCAGCCGGGCCCAGCACCATTCACCACCACTCTCTGGGCCTGGCATCCAAACAGTTCCTAACCCAGCCAAGAGTGCTCCTGTCCAAGGCATGGGCTGCCAGCTTTTCTGGGGAGATAGTACCAAAGGCTTTGCTGAAGTCCAGGCAGACCACAGCCTTTCTCTCCTCCCCCTGGTGGTCGCCTAGTTTTAACTGGAGATTCTTATGCCGCTGGTACCTCAGAATTACTTTGTACAGCTGGGTCATCAATAGCAGACATAATGTGTATCAGAAGTTACAGTATTTCTGAAGTTGCTGCATGTATAAAATTTTTATCACTGTAGTAGGCAAGTTGCAAGGCAATTATCCTGTCAGAGTGCCATGGGGGTCAGGGCACCAGGCAGGGCAGGACAGGGCTTCACCAGCTGTGACCAGAGACAAACTTCACCACATCCCAGTTGTTCACAGATGTCCTTATTACCTAAACATACACACTTATGTCTATCTGTTTCAAGTAGATCTTCAAAGTTCCCCAAAGATTTGCAGTATCTGTAGGCAGAAGGAGAAATTCTTTCTATTGTTTCAGTCTTCCATCTGAAGCTGAAACATACTTCTCCCAAAACAACACTTGCTTCAATTTCTGAACCTTGCAATCCAGTCTAATTGAGATCTCATTCAAAAAGAGAATTATGTAAGTACCATAACAAATCTTTGGGTTTTGTTTTTTTAATAATCTAGGCATAACTTTTTAGATACAAACATAGAGGGAGAGTTTAGCCCGTTTTTCAAGATGGTAGACTGTTTTTTTTCTAATAGCTTGAAAGAGCTAAACGAATTTTAAATTACTATGGTAATTTAAATGAGATTTAAATGAATGATGAGAAATACAGGGAAGCAGAGGGTGCTTCTGGTCTATGCAAGGGTTTTAACACTGAGTGTCACTGTTGCTTCATGAAAAGCAAGCATACTAACCACCTGTTGCAGAGTAAAAGCATAAAGAAATATTACATGACCAAATATCAGCTGTGAAATCTTCACTACATAATGTCAGAAGGCAGATGTAACTAACAGTTCATTTCTTCATTAGCACTACTTGTATTTTATGAAATTAGAAGTCATAAAACCAGTAATCTGGGATGCCTGAAAGCTACTACAATTTAATCTTGGAATTAAGCAGTAAAATCCCCTCTATTTATGATCGTAAGGGTTTATTACACACATAGCAATAGATTATGATACTTTTCATAGTTATCTCTGTGCATACTGAAATAGGCCACAAGGACTGCTGACCGAAGGTAAGTACGGTATTTAAGTTTGAGCTGCCAGGGAACACAATAAATTTTTAAGTTACCATGTTGTATCTAGTCCTGATACCCCTTAAGTGCATGTTCATCTGTATTTCAGGACTGACCTTTAGAAAACTGGGTCTGTAATCTTTGGCTATATTGCCAATGTTGAGAGATAGTAGTTATTTAACTTAAATAAGTTTAAAGTAGAATTAGTTTCATTGAGTTATGAAGTTATAACACTAAGTGGTTTAGTATCTTTATTCCCTTTAAATAGCTTTGTTTGCTTAACATCAGTAGCTTTGAGTGGTGTGTTAGGAATGTCAATATGAAATAGATGGAAGGAAATAGCAGAATTTCCATTTTGGGTATAGAAGCAGATTTCGTGTTCTTTTGTAAAATCCTAGTTGTTTCACTATTCATGCTGGTTTTAGCTGGAATATACTTGAATTTCTTCACAGTAGTTTGTAAGGAGCTGTGTTTTGATTGGTGACTGAAACAGTACATGGATATTTTGGGTTTTGCTGAGAAGGGCTTGCAGAGATACAAAGGCTTTTTCTGCTTCTCTCTCCATCCTACCAGTGAACAAAGAAGGAATTGGGAGGGGACTCAGCAGGGACAGGATACTCCAGACCAGGGATTCAGCAGTGAAGTGGGGGGAAGATGAAGAGGGACATTCAGAGGGGTGGCGTTTTCCTCCCAAGTCACCATTATGTGATGTAGCCTTGCTTTCCTGGGAATGGCTGAACACCTGCCTGCCCATGGGAAAGGAATAAATTCCTTGTTTTGCTTTGCTTGCACAATTACATATTAAACTGTTTTGATCTGTACCCAGGGGTTTTCTCAGCATTACGCATCCGATTCTCTCCCTCATCCCACAGGGAGCAGTTAGTGAGGGGCTGTGTGGGCTTCAGCTGCTGGCTGGGGTTGCACCTGGACAGTGCCCTTGGTCTACATGGGTATGAATGGAGGTTCCTCCATCCTCCATTCCTGAAGACCTACAATTTTCAGCAAGCTCAAAAGTGGCACCACTATGGAACAGTAAAGTGTTGTTGGTGGAGAGTAGATCTTGTCAGCTAAAAGGCTGGATTAGGTTAACCCACTCCCTGGATTATTCTCACTTCTGCACAGGCAGAGTACTGGAGATGGAGAAAGTGCCCTTCCTCTTGGCTGAATCTAGCACAGAGAAGAATATGTAGTTGCTCACAACAATAAAGAGAGACAGAGTGTCCACTGTGCTGCACTGGATGAGCAGTGACAAGGAGCTTCAGGCATAGGAGAGAGGAAAAAGGGAAGGGAGGAAAGATAAAAAGGACAGAGCAGATAACTTCCTTCAGCCTCTGCTTTCAAATACTCATTTGAAAACCAGTAAAACCAGGCTACCTCTTACATTAAGCCCAGAGATAAAACAATTTGAGGGGACTAATGCCTTATGGCCATTATCATGAAAACATAATAGAGACTCTTAGTCTGTGCAGTGTTGGAGATTTGTATTTTTGAGGGTTCGATGGAAAAGTTGGCAAGATTTCTGAAGTCATCATATGTTTGATGAGTTACATAATAAAACTTCTAAAGATACTCTTCTGGAAAAAACTGATTCTTTGGAGGACTTGAAGAATACTTTAAAGCATAAGTTCCCTCAATACCAAGGCTGCATATGAAAATACAGAAGAATTTTCCAGCACAGAGATGAGGTAAGGCATTCTCTGAAATAAGAGCTCACACCTAGTAACAGATTACAATTTTAGACATAGCACAAGCAAAAAGTGAAACATCATGGAATCTGTAAGGACATAATATAGAATTTGAGTCTAGTCAAATTCTGATTTCATATCCTTTTCCTTTATAGGATATTAAGCAATATATATATAAATATATAAAGGAATATAAAAAGTCTATCTACTTTTAATTGACTTGTGTATCTATTTGAAGATGGCAGTCAGGATCTGGATGTTCTTGATTTGGTTTTTTGGCTGGTGTTCTGTTGTGTTTGCACTAAGTACAGTATTTATATATTATCAAATACTCTATCCTGCCAGTGGAGTAAGATAGTAACGGCAATTCCCATTATGAAAAAAATAATTTTTTAAATAGAAGTACCTGATTTTGTACTCTAATAAGAAATTTTAAAAAATATGTTTTAGTGTTTGTCGTGGTTTAACCCCACCAGCAGCCCAGCCCCATGGAGACAGTTCCTCACTGCCCAACCAACAGGATCAGGGGGAGAGTCAGAAAGGGTCAGAGCTACAAAGCTCGTGGGTTGAGATGCAGGCAGTTTATTAGGGAAAGCAAAAGCCACACACCCAAGCAATGAAAACCAAGGAATGAATCCCCTGCTTCCCATTGTTGAACAGATGTTCAGCCATTTCCAGCAGAGCACAGCCCATCACACTAAGGGTGACTTGGGAGGACAAACACCATCAGTCCAAACATCCCCTCCTTCCTCCTCCTTCCCCCACTTTATACACTGAGCCTGATGCCACAAGGTCTGGAATATCCCTTTGGTCAGTTTGGGTCACCTGTCCTGGCTGTGTCCCCTCCCAGCTACCCACACACCCCCAGCCACTTTGCCAGCATGGCAGCGTGAAAAGCAGAAAGGGCCCTGACTGTGCAATCCCTGCTCAGCAATAACTAAAGCATCTTTGTATTATCAGCTCTGTATTGAGCACAAATCCCAAGCACAGTCCCATACCAGCCACTGTAAAGAAAATTTGCTCTACCTTGGCCAAAATCAGCAGTGTTTAAATGAAATGTAACTTATTACTTGCTTATTGATACCTTACAAGTCATATTCCTCATTGCAACCACTGTACTATTTAATTCTTCATGTGATTCTCATGGTTGAGTGGGGGCTGTGATTCTCATGACTAAATCTCAATTTCAGGGTATATCAAGAGGAAAAGGAAGATTAATATCACTACTCTGATGAATATTTGGGTAGTATATACTGTATCTGTTTGAAGGGGTAGTTTGCCTTTTCTTATTTGTTCTGCAGATATAATGATCTGATGCTCAGATGTCACCTTAAAGTTCTACTTTGCTGGGAGGAAAAAAATATAAATATGACATATAATTTCAAACCATTGAATTGCAACAGTTTAGGTTCTGCTTCCACAATGACCTGCCTGTCTATTGAGAATGCACACTATGTATACCTGGAAGTGCTTAGCAGTTCGGGTCTCTTGTATGGCTGTAATCGTAATGTCTATCTCTCAGTACAACAAGAGAAATAATTGAAGGATTTCATTAATGTTTTGCCCAAAATAACATTTTGGTGTGTTTAGGTAGCAGGAACATTATTCCCAAAGATAGAAGGCAAAATTTGGAGATTTCCTTATTTATCTCATATAGGGTATCAGTCTGAAAGATCTTCAAAATAACCAGTTTTTTGTTTGTTTGAGGTAATGACCCCCTCAGTAGCTAATAAACCCTCGAATTTGTAAACATGAAGTATAGTCTGCCTGAAGATGGCAGTATTTGGTTTGGAAGAAGAAATCCTGGAGAGAAATGCAGCTTGGATCCTGTTCTATTATTCATCACACCATGGCACCTAAGTGACAGGCTGTCAATAATTAAAGGGAGGGTAGGAGAAGAGAGGGCACATGTTTCACAGTCTTCTGACCTGCCATAATTTTTCCTTCTCTCTCAGCATAAAGATTCTCTAGTAAGTGTGTAGTAATAATCTATTTTCAGGCATTACAACACTTGCATTCAAGCCTCCAGAAATCCTTACATAGGAAATCCCTAATTTCTTTTTTTTTCTTTTTAATAAATTGCCAATTAAGATTTGCCCTTCCATGAAGTGATGAAGATTAAAATGTCAGCACTATAATGTTTCCATTTCCCAGTTTTTCTGTTTGAGCATACATTGAATTTACAGTACTTAAAAAACATTTTGTATCCAGGTATTTCAAGGTTAGCTATGAACCACCATATTTAAGTTAAAATTTTATGCAGCTACAAAAGGGCTGCAAATTTAGGAGAAAAATAAGGAGATAACTTACTCATTATTCTCTCTAGATTTCTTTAATTAAATCACAGAATAATTACAGTTGTCTTGTAGAAAATTTCTTTACAGGAGCATTATGTGAAAAATCATGTGTAAATAAACAAACAAACCAGCACAAATCAAAACAGAAGTTATTTTAAACAGTAGTCTTATTTTCAATGTATTTATGGAAATCCTGTCTGTATTATGCATGTGTGCTTTTTTCACCATTCCAAATAATTAATTTAAAAGGGTTATATGAGTGTAAGAACTTCTTTTTGTTGCTTTGATTAAAGACTGCACAATACTCCCAAGGTCAGTACAACTCGTAAGTGGACATAATAACTATAATGCTCCTGGCTGCTAACATTCTTGAGAAATTAGTTTCTGGTAATATGATAACCTTTTACTATTTATGATAGTTGCTTCCAGAGTAGAATTGTGATTCTCAAACTGGAGTTAGAGTCTTGCAAGATCAGAACAATAGTAACTAGTGGGGTTCCACAGGGCTCCATCTTAAGTCCTGTGTTCTTCAACAACTTCATAAATTATTTAGACAAAGGATTTGAAGGTACACTACTTTTGCAGATGATACAAAATAGGGAGGAACTTCTGACTCATTCAAAGATGATGAAGTTGTGCAGAGAGACCTCAACAAATTGGAGAGATGGGCAATCACCAGTTTGGTGGAGTTTAACAAGGACAAGTACTGGATTCTACACCTGGGATGGGGCAATCCTGGCTGTACAGACAGACTGAAGCATGAGAGGCTGGAGAGAAGCACTGTGGAGAGGGACTTGGGTGTCCTGGTCAATGACAAGCTGGATGTGAGCCAGCAGTGCCCTGGCAGCCACAAGGGCCAACCCTGTCCTGGAGGCATCAGGTGCAGCATCACCAGCTGGGAAAGGGAGGGGATTGTCCTGCTCTGCTCTGGAGTGGCCTCACCTCAAGTCCTGAGGGCAGTTTTGGGTGTATCAATATGCAAAGGTTATAAAGCTATTAAAGAGCGTCCAAAGGAGGGTCATGAAGATAGTGGTCTAGAGGGGAAGGCATAGGAGGAGCAGCTGAGGTCACTTGCTCTCTTCATCCTGGAGGAAACTGCAAGGAGACCTCACTGGGGCCTTCAACATCCTCACAAAGGGGTAGAGAAGGGGCAGACACTGGTTTCTCCTCCCCGGTGCCCACTTACAGCACCCATGAGGATGGCCTGAAGTTGTGCCAGGGAAAATTAACAATAGACACAAGAAAAAAGGTTTTCACCCAGAAGGCGTTTGGGCAGTGGAAAAGTAATTTAGGGGTTATTAAAGTAACTTAAAAGCATTGACTAAAAGCATTAGAAAAGATGGGAGGAATTTTTAAAAACTGTTAAGTTTTTCAGGGGATGGCTACCAAGCAGGATTCATACATGTACTTTTAAGAACCAGCAAACCAACCAACCAACCACATCACAGCCAGGCCACTGTTGTTTCTGCCATATACTTCTAAGGAAGAGGAGCAGGAAAATTACATTTTTGGAAAATTAGATTCAGGCAGGTACAGACAGAGAATACAATCTGTCTAGGTATAGGATGTTTAAATATAGAAGTAGATGATAAAACCTTCTGAGAACAACACCTCCCAAGGTAAGATTCTCTGGGTTTTAAAAAAAAAAGTGGGAAAAGTTAGAGGATTCGGTCTTGATAGCCCACAAGATAGGAAGTAAATAGTGCATGCCAACTTTCCATTAAAATGGATGTTTGAATAATCATTTACAGAGAAAACTTGTAAGAAATCTTCATGATAAATGTATAAATTAATAGCACAATTCAGGTAATGATATCTTCTTTTCATATCTGGACTATTCTTCATCTCTTTGTCCCGCCCACAAATGTTTGTTTCCAGCAGCCAAACAATAGAATGGCTGAAAAGAGATGACTCATGCTGCCATATTATTCTGCATAGTTAGAGTCTGTCTATTAGACTGATGGCATAAACGTAAAACCTTGGCAGATGTATGTATATATATTAAATATAATCAAAATTTGATGAAATATTTTTGAAAAGGTAGTCTTTGCAGCAAGATTTTTTGAGCAGTGCCAACTCCCTTCTGTCTTTGTTTTTGAAGAGAAATTGGGGCCTGTGCCAGAATTTGTGTTAACTACTGCTGGCAGAAACCTACAGGCAAACTTGCCCTTTATCTGGAAGCAGCAGCTGCAGCACCAACATTTCAGAGGAATCGTATCCCTCAGTAACCTCTCCAGGTTTCATCACCTTGATCCCATAAGAGGAATTCTGTTAAACATTAGTAGTCCCGCAAAATGCATATCCCTAAAATTAAAGAAATACCTAACAGGCAAATATAAAATGTTGGAGAAGATGAGAGGCACCTTGGCAGGTTATATTAATGCCATTGTTAGGACAGTTTCAGCATTTTGCACATGTTAGTAAGACGGGACAAAATGTTAAAGGGTTGAGCTATACTGAATGAAATGCACATATCTTCCCCATCAGTATGCCAGGGAAATGCATATGATATGTATTATGAGATCAGCTAGCCTAACTGGAAAAAAAGAATGCATTTCTCTTTGGATTCCATGGTGTCTGATGGCTGAGGGATGGTAGAGAACAAAACTAGTTGAATTAAAAAGTGCATAAAGCAAGATTTTTATATCTCATGTGCCCCTTTTAACCTTTCCTACCAGTGTGTTTCTGAAGAGATTGTTTGAAGACATCAAGGCTCTGCACAGAACTGTCCCAGTTTTTGCAATACTGCATTCAGGCTGTTGAGTGTTGGACAGATGTTCCCAACTCATCAGGTTCTATCCAGGTACAAGGTCCAGCATAGCTCTGTGGGACTTTGGGTTGTAAGGTCAAGTCCTGAATTATGCACTACAACAATTCTCCTGCAATAAAGTTTAAATGAGGGACCTTGCCACAAAATTGCCTCAAGTGTGTAGGGACCAACAGAGACAGCTGTGGACAGCTGCTGCCCCCTGTGCTCCACGTGGGACTGGCAGAATTGGCTGCTGATTTGCTTTCCGGATGCATTTGGCTAACAATACATGGCATGTGGGCATGGAGTGAAAAGAGCCTGTGATGCAGCTGGCTGGCATTAGCTGTTGGCTGTCTGTGCCTGGTACATGGGATCCCAGGTTGGGAGAAAGCCTGTAATGCTGCTCTCAAGGAATTGAACAGCCCCCTCTCCTGCCTGTGCATCAACACACTGTAAAAGATGGGCTCTTTTTGCTGCTTAGGTTCAACTTCTCTGTCAGAGATGTACTGTGCAGTTTGTCTAGTCATGTTTAAATATACAAGGGAGAATCTGTGGAGGAAAAAAAATATTGTGAGGCTTCTTATAGACTAAAGGAACAATGAGGCAGAAGTAAGTGAGCATTTGAAAAGCTTTTTTCCGAGTATTAAAACAGGAAAAGTTTAGCTTGTTGATGTAGATTTCTTCATAAGAAAAAAAAACACAAAGCAACTGTCTGAAATGTTAGAAAGAAAATGTGATTATTGCTTTAACTGCTCAGGGTGTTGCAGACAGCTTGAAAAGTTCTTTAGGTTCTTCAGAGGATTCTTGAAAACTGGTGGCTATTGTAGATCTTGATCACTTGGGAAAAACATTTAGCCTTGAGTCTAACTCAGATTTTGAAAGTGTGTCTTGGGCATACAAACCCAGACCATCAAAGTACCTAAGAAAATAAGTAAATCTCTTCTTTCACTTTCCATATAAATTCAAATGTACTCTTTTGCCCAACTGAACCCTGCTAGGCACTGTCTGCTTTCTTCTAAATGTACATTTAATAGTCTTCTTGCAATCCATGAAGTAGAGTATATTCCTCTTCTACCAGTGTGTGTTGCAGGAAATTGTCCAGTGTGCAGACAAATATAATTCAGAGGATTCAGAGAGAGATGGTTCCATTTTGCAATACAAGGGGAAAACAGTGTGGCATGGCTGTGGTGGCTGCAGGAAGTGTCATGCTATTATAGGAAATCAGTAGCAAAATAACTTCATGTCAGATTTTGCAAGATCTAGGGCATATGCTCCCTAATTTTTCAGAATGACATGACTTCTGAAATTTAGTATTTCTTCATCTTCTTCTCAGAAACACATACACTGCCTTGTTGCAAAGTGGGATTATTTAGAAGTAATTGCACAAATTGCTTGTCACATACAATATTCCTTTACTGCTTGAGAAGCACTCTCTCAGCTGCAGTTAATTTGGACAGTAGTACCTAATATTTGTTAATTAAAAATCTGTATTCTCTGTAGATTTTCCTGTGTCTTATTCTCCACTTTGTACCTCAATGTAAATTTGAGTTGGTTAAGATTATGTTTCCTGTTAGATATTCGACTGAAATTCTTTACTCATGCAAATGCTTTGGTCATTATATATGTGTTTAAAATGAGCTAAGTCACTTTGAGTATAATTAACATGTAATTAAAATGGCCCTGTAGTGCCTTATGCTCTTCCAGAACATATTGTGCACTGACAAGTCTTTGAAAAGAAAACATATTATTTTAACATCAAAGGTGCCTTAGATCTATCATGACAATTTCTGTGCAGGCGCTAGCAGTAGATGTTGAAAATTATCTGTATGAAATCAAGTTGTATCAGTTGGACAAAGTGTAGTTATGTTGTATGAGGTACAAATGATGGAGGGACTGGTAAGAACAGCTGTGTGAAGTTGTGGTTTCAAAGAGAAGAGAACCATAAAGGGTAAAGATCAAAATAGAGGTGCGCTTGGCCTGTGTCGCTTTACTGTTTTTCTGCATTGCCGTCTGAGTAACTAGATTTAGGATTTAGGATTTACTTGCTGATTTAGGATTGTCAGTACTAAGGTGGGCTACATAGTGCTATGCAAATTGAAGCATGATTGTTAGGGAAGTTCTACTCCCGTGGGAACCTCTGCTGGTGAAGAGTCAGTTAGTCCTACCTGCAACTCTTCAAGTCCTCAGGTGTAGTAATAGGTCATGCACAAAGCAATCCTGCGTTTCTTCCTTAAGGCATGTGCATTTCACATTCAAAGCACTTTTTTCTATGAGGAATGGCATTTCAAGTTAAGGGAAAAAAACCCTTTTTCTTTAAAGATTTTAAATATAATTAAAATCAGAGGCTGCAGACTAAAGCTTTGATCTAAATGCAAGAGAACAGTGAAATACCATAATTCCACTTAGCTTTTTCTCATTTGAGCTGGTGCACCACTTACAGGTACGCCACTACAGGAACGCAGTAAGCCATGAAACTTGGATTTTTTGTTAACTAAGGTATTTCAATGTTTCTTCACAAATCAGATATTCCAATGTGTTGTATGCTCATCATTTGACTTGCCTGTTCATGAGATAAACCACTTTTCCTATTTACGGTAAAGAATTTTCATATACATCAATGGGACACTTTTTGTAACAAATAGATGAACTGGGAAAGGGATTCCTCAGTAGTGGTTATCTAATATTTATTTCTGGGAGTTAACTGAAAAGGTAAGCCTCCCCTTCTCTTCTTTGTAGTCCATAGTTCCCAAACGGTTTTGACTAAAGAAAGGGTTTAATGTTGGCACTGGCGCTCACAGCCACAAGTAAGAAGAAGGACAGAGGGCTTTTCTGCTGTCCTGGCCATTTGGAAATCTTAGCCAACACTGAAATATCAATGGCTTCAAAACTGCAGGGAAGAAGAAAAAAGAATAATGTGAGCCTTTCCTGAGTTTACTGAGTGAGCTATATATAGTAAGTGTGACTCTTACAGGACAAGGTGACTTCCAAAGATTAATGAACTCAGATTCATGTTGCCATGAAGAGAGAAAAAAACCTGTTATCTGCATGCACAGAAGGCAAATATGAGGCACAGACAGGATTAGGCAACCTATGGCCGCATAGGAAATCTGTGGCAGAATAAGAAATAGGACACAAAATTTACCAGTCATTTCCCACGATCTACTTACTTACCTCATTGCCCCTGTAATGGGGGCTAGGAATGAATTTAGTTCCACATCTTAACACTCATAGAACCTTGTGTGGGGGAAGAGAGGTGAAGTGTTCAGGACTGTCATGCTTCCCTGAATAACACAGTCTCTGAGACAAATCCTAAAATGCTGTAGTGTCTTAAAATGTCTGAGATGATTCAACTTCATTAGGATTAAATGTTCTGAAGACTTCATGATGCAATGTGTGTGAAATAATTTGGAGATGAAAAGAGAGCAGCTTCCAGTTTGAAGAGATTTATTTTGAGACTTCAGACAATTTTATATTACTTTTTGACACACAACTTGTGATCTATCAGCATGAAAGTCTTCAGACCATAAAAAAATCAAGTCTTAATTAGTATGTAGATGGAAAATTATAAACCCATCCTCCTTCCTCATCTGCACTGTATTTGATTTGACAGCATTTTAAAGTCATTACTGGATTTTATTTTTTTTTCTTTTACGGTGTTTTATCAGTATTTCCCAGCTTTTGATTCACAAGCAATGTATTACTCACAAGCTCTGAAAATAGCCTCTGTGAACAAATGTATCATCTGTCCTTGCAGCTCACACCGACTGGAACTGCAATTAGTGTGTTGCCATTATCATGTTACTTGCTCCACAGTTTGCCAAGGATCAAGCAAAAGTTGAAGGCAACTTATTCATAAGAGTAAAACTGTTTGAAAAATTACCTCTAGTCTGGACTTGGAGACAGTAATTGTGGGGTTTGACTTTGGCTGGCTGCCAGATGATAACCCAGCTGCTCTCTCCCTTCCCTCCTCAACTCAACAGGAGAGAAAATAAAACATTAAAGCTCAAGAGACAAGATTAAAGACAAGGATATTATATACCAGTTACCATCATGGACAAAACTGATGGTACCAGTGCCTGGGTGTGAACATCCAATGCAATAATGGATTGCTTGGTGGAGAGCCTTTTTGTTTCTCTGTGAGAAGTTAGAGGCTGCCTTATGCAGTTTGTGGAAACAATGTATGAATCTGTCATAAATGCCCATTTAGAACACAGTAGAATAGAACAGAATGGAACAAAACAAAATAGAATAGCATATTTCGGTTGGAAGAAATGTACATCCAATCCAATTTTCTGACCACCTCAGGGCTCACCAGAACTCAAGATGTGTTATGAAGGGCGTTGTGCAAATACCTGTTGGGCACTGGCAGACTTGGGGCATTGACCACTTCCTTAAAAACCCTGTTCCAGGGTCTGACCACTCTGTCAGTAAAGAATTGCATCCTAATGTCAAGTCTGAACCTCTCCTAGTGCAGCTTTGAGCCATTTCTGGGCATCCTGTCACTTGATCCCAGGGAGAAGACATCAGCACCTCCCTCTTCACTTCCCCTCCACAAGAACCTGTGGAGAGCAGTGAGGTCACCCATCAGCCTCCTTTGCTCCAAACTGGAAAAACCCTCAGCTGCTCCTCACTGAACAGCCCATCCAGCCCTTCCACCAGCTCCTTTGGGTGCATCCCAGTGTCTTCACATCCTTCCTAAATTTTTGGGCCAGAACTGCATACTGTGAAATCCCCTCTGGTGGCTGTTGGGCTGTGCTGTGTCTGATGCACTCCTGCTGACTGAGGTGGAGCCTGCTGTCCACCAGCACCCCCAGATCCCTTTCTGCAGAGCTGCTGTCAATCCTCTCCCAATTCAGGCTTATGCCTGGTGCTACTTTTTCCCAGATGCAGAATCTGACACTTGTTAAATTTCACACCAGTGATGATTAGCCAATATTTAATCTATTTAGGTACTTCTACAAAGCCTTTTGTCCCTCAAGAGAGTCAATAGCATTTCCCAGAAAATGTGCTTGTGGTGCATCCAGTCTCTGCATTCAGATGATTGATAAATGTATGGAATAGTACTGTCCCTAGTACTGAGCCCTAAGAAGCACTGCTGGTGACTGGTCTTCAGCCAGATGTTGCCCCATTTGCTACAACACTTGAGTCCTGCCTTTCAGCCACTTCCTCACCCAGCTCACCACACACCAGCTCATCTCACAGCTGGATCGCTTCTACTGAAGGGTGCTGTGAGTGACACAATAAAAGCCTTTACACAGCAAAAGGTATCATATGACTGTATGCACCCTTTAATGAATATTTCTTCAGTGTGTTTAGTACTCATATCCTTCAAGACAGACGGACAATTTGCATATCAAGAAAGCTACAGCTGAGTACCTTACTGTTTTGCAGTCCTCACAGCTTCTTGCTCTGGTGGCAAGCTTTTCTTTTTAAGCAATTTGTGCAGCTGCCGATTCATTCAGACTCTGCTGTATCTTGACAGCTGGGCATGTTCAGTGGGGTGGCTGAGCCACAAAGAAGAAGGCGCCTCTTTGGTCTGCCTGAGGCTGCTCTTTCTCTGAGGGGAAAAGGTCATACTGTCCCCGTGGGTCTCTGCAGCATGGGCTGGCACAGAAGGTGCTGCTACATCAGAAGATGACAGGCTACAGGGCAAGCCCAGTTAAAGAGAGGCGACAGAGGGTAGATTGAAACTCTGACTTTCTGCACAGATTCGGAGAGTCCTGAAAGTCAGAAGTCCAGTAAAAGTTTTTGATCTCAATATGAGCCTAAATGAGATGAATGCCTTGCCAGGTCAGTGAACAAGGCAAAGAGGTATTCTTGTATGCAACCTTTAGCTACAGTCTGTCTGCATTTCCCCTGTGTTTTCTAAAAACTTTGCCCCATCCTAGTTTGTGCTTAAATGAAAGACAGCCTTAAATGTTCAAAACCACTTTGTTGTACCGGTGGAACCAATCCAAAATTCTCAAACCATTTTCAATGTATTTGTATAGGGTATATATTAGCTACTTCTCTCATCTTGCTGATGTCACAGTGCTTTCAAAAAAGGCAATCGTGTTCTTTGCATAACATATATTTATTATTTGTAGTCTATTTCCTGAGTATTTTGTAAAACAAATTGAAGGGACTCATTATGGGGATAGGGATATCGTTAGTGAACATACCAGCTGAACATAACTGAATAGGATGATCTCATTTTATTTATATCTTCACAGATGATAGAAACGAACACCATAGGCCAGGGGTTAACACCAAATTATTTTCTGCTACATTCAGTAATTCACAGAGAATTAAAGTAGGGATTTATAGATGAGAGAAAAACCCAACCCACCATCCTTCTGCCACATCAAACTTTCTCCTTGTATTACAGATTTTTAAAAGCTTAATCTCTCTCCAGAAAACAAAGAAGTGGAAGGAGAGCAAGAATCCAAAAGCTGAATCCCACTCCAGATCCCATTTGCCATAGGTGCTTGGTAGGTCTATTGCAGTGCATACAGCTCAACAGGTTTGGTTTCCCCCCCCCACTCCTGAGATGTCATTACTGAATTGTTTACAGTGCTTTCTTCCCTGCTGATGTGAACTATCTGTGATGCTTGGGTCTGCTGCTCTCTTTTTGTCTTATTTTTTGCTGGTGAGGCCACAGTGACTCCAGGAAGACATCACAGAGGATACTGGAGGACCAAAACGGGATGCTAAATGAAACTCAGAGGGTTCCTAGGCCAAATGTGCTTGCCTGGGCCTACCCAGCAAGGTCTGCCTCCTGCTATGATAGTAAGGTCCAAAATACTGCTTCTTTATTTTCCTTTATCAGTTTGGAAATATTACTAAATCTAAAACACAATCTGGGACTTGGTTTCCTCTCCATACATAATGATCCCACCAGCATAAATGCGAGTATGTCACATGGGATGCAAACATTTAGTCAGGGAAGTGATTTCAACTGAACAACTTGATATAGTTGATTCACTAGCTCTCATCCGAGCTTTATAGATATTTGGCTTCCACTGAGTTATTAAGAAAAATATTAAAATCCTTGGCCAAAGTTTTTTCTCAGAGAAATCTGTGTGGTCTATTTAGCGTCCTTGCACATCTGACACCATTTACAAGTCTGCCAGAAAGATTTTTTAATCCAACTGAGTATTGCTTGCACTATTAGTAGTTCATAAATAAAGGAATTATAAAGTATCATGGACAAATGTAACCTTGTGCTAAGCAACTGAAGATAAAGATACTATATAAAGTGTCTACAAAAATCTGGTTCTACAAACATCAATACACTGTCAGCCTTTTGGACAAACTTTTTTTGACCGAAGCACAGGGCTTTTCTTACAGTGAAATATTTTGAACATATTTGTTTGCTTCTTGGCCTCTGCCTTTGCATTCTTCTATCATACTGTTCTACCTCTCAAGGTTACCAGTCTTGGGACTAGGAGCAATTAAATATTTAATTGTCTTTTATAACCTTAAGGAATAGTACTGTTGCGATTACCTCAAATTAAAACAGCTATTTTTTTTTAGGTAAAAAATTATATGGGATGAATACATATGTCCACAATACCATTCTTCACAGCTATCCTTTCTTTACAGCTATATTCTCCAAGAGTGTTTCAAACACAAAGCAGAAATTAATACATTTTCTAGACTGCCCTTTCCAGTTTATCTGTCTGTGTTTCAAATATACGTTATTAAAGAAATACTGCCATTGACATTGTCATGCTGCTGCAGGCATATGATGCTTGTATAGCACAACATTTGACCCATCAGTTTTATTTTGTGGGGTCCTTCCATTGTGCTGATAAATTCAGAGATAAGTCCTCAAAATGTTACAAGATTACTGGAAAATTTTCAGCTCTTTGGCATTCCCGCTCAAAGTTGTGGGTGTAATATCCCATGGCCCCTGCAGGGGATACTGTACCCTTTACAGCCAGTGCTTAAGGTCAAGGGCACATTTGTGTCCCGTAGTGTCAGATGTGCTAGATACTGGATAAAAGTGCATTTTCTACCTTTGGCAGGCAGTGTCCAGCGAGTTACACTGATATTTACTCCAGTTAAGCAATGAAAGTCCAACAGTCACACAATTAAATGGCAAATATTTCTGTTATTTTTTAAAAATTTGACTTAAGGAGACCTATATTGTTTCCTTATTTGCAGTGGCCATTGATTTGCATGTAATTTTCCACATGTAACCTGTGCTTGCATATTAAGTGTATATTCACTGACATTTTGTTTCCATGCTTTATTTAAAAACACATTCACCTGAATGAAAATGCTTTATCACCACATCTGCCTTAAATGAGTGTTAACTTCTCTTTAAAGAACAATGGGTTCTGGTATAAAGTATCTTTCAAGATAATTTCTAGAATTCACTAGGACTGTTGTGGTTTAACCCCAGCCAGCAATGAAGTGGGATGGGAAGAGACAATTGGAAAAGTGACATAAGACATGGGTTGAGATACAGACAGTTTAATAGGGAAAGCAAAAGCTTTACACACAAGCAGAGCAAAACAAGGAATTCATTCCCCCCTTCCCACGGCTGGGCAGGTGCTCAGCCATGCCCAAGAGAGCAGGGCTGCATCACAGCAGTGACTTGAGAAAACAAACACCATCATTCTGATCATTCTCACCTTCCTTCCTCTCCCCCAGATTTACATGCAGAGCATGAAGTGACATGGTCTGGAATATCCCTCTGGTCAGTTGGGGTCAGCAGTCCTGGCTGTCCCCTCCCAACTCCTGGTGCACACCCATCCTGCTCGCTGAGGGGGTGAGGAGCAGAAAAGGGCTTGGCCCAGTGCAAGCCCTGCCCAGCAATAGCAAAAACATCCCTGTGCTATCAACACTTTCCAGCACAAATCCAAAACACAGGCCCACGCTAACGACTATGAGGAAAATTAACTCTATGCCAGCCTAAACTAGCACAGTACTTTTAATTTTTTACTTTCACTTTTTTAGTTCACAAGTGTTTAAAATCATTAGAATAATAGGTGCTTTAAGCTTAGTTGTCTTTTTAGAAGATTCAAAGTTGGGGTTTGCATGCTGGCACTGCATTTTTATGTAAGGAATATATAAAATTAAATTATGATCAATCCCCCTACAGGCAACCACTAATTTTTAGCTTCAGCTCTGCATTTCTGCATGTATCTGATAGGTGTTACCTCATGCAAAACAAGAGACTTTGATGTTTAAAAAGAAAAAGCCTTTATATAATTTGAAACTCTCATATGCCTTTGTTAATGTCTGCATAAGAATACTTGAGAAGAGCCAAAAGTTTAAATGGTCAGCTTTGAACTATGAGAAAAATCATATATTTGTGTCTGGGATTGAATCCCAGTCTCGCTGAAACGAATAAAAAATTTGTTAGTAATTAGCTTTAAAATGTATTTCTTTCCTGGGAGTTTGTTGCCTGAAATCTAACAGATCCATCTTGAACAAAAGCTGCTTATCATTTTAGAGGAACAACAATTTGCACTTGTTAACTTACACATAAATACAGATTTTATACTTGCTTAAAATTCAATGACAGCAATGGCTTCAGATATGGTGAGCTCAAGGTTAAAGCCATATTGCATTGTATGAAGTATTTGGATGAGCCATTTGCTGTTGGAAAAATGTGGGAGAACATATAAAGTACAAATTCCAGGTTATAATAATATTGAACTCTATTCCCTGGTGATAACCATACTGGAGGTTATAATACAAATCTGAGTGAGTTTGCATGTTGAGTAAGACCTCTTTTAAGTGATGATGGGTAAAAAAGAGATATCAGTGGAAGAGTTTAGGCAATTTGAATTTCAGGATCAAGATATATTTCTTATCTGAGTAAATTCCTTGTATGGAAATTTATTGTAATAGCTTTTGCCTTAGAGGCATACATCCTATAGCATTATGTAACCCAGCAACCTAAAGTTTTCAAAAAGAAAGCCATACACCATTAATCTATGGGGACAAAGAATTTCCCCCTTTTTCTTCCTTCCAGAACAGGAAGGATAGCATTTTATATGAATACAACTTCTGCTGTTCACACAGCCATTCTCTTTGTGAAAGAACACCAGCCCAATACTTGTATTTAAGCAACTGTAACGCCATTTTCCTCTTCACTTAATATGGAAGATTTTTATAGGAAAGGGTGCAGTAAGTACTGCTGCATAACCAGCATAACACAGTTTCAAAACAAATGTCGCCCCTGTGTGCAGAACTCCATGGCTATCAAATGGCTGAAGCAACACAAGAGTGACTTACTAAGATTAAACATGGAAGATATAACCTAAATATTGTGCTGTGTCACTTCTCTCAGAGGTCACCTGCATGCTGATGTCCTGAAGTGGAAGTGCAGTTCCACAACAGTGGAAGGCAGTGGAGCTCAGCAAGAGCTATCAGCAGCAATGGGCGCTGCTGCTACACCACAGTGAAACCCTGCCCCAAAATGCACAACAGTAAGGGAATCACGGTACCCTATACAGGCAGGGTAGTATGTGCATTTTAAAAAGATTGCAAAGTGTTTGTTAACAAATTCTCACTGAACACTAAAGTATGGTACAGGTAATATGGCAGCTGCTCTCCAGCTGCCTTTACTGACTTGAGCAAAGCAATTGACATGGTAACTGCTATGAGCATTCCCTCTGCCTTAGCATGTTAGTACTTTAAGAAATATTTCTAAAATATCCATGTTATGCCACAAATTAAAATCCAAATACATTACACAAGTTCACTTCCTTTGTTAAGGGGTGCCTCTCTCCATTCATTTGACAGTAGATACTACTAGCTTTTCTTCATTTACTTCAAATTCAGTACTTAGCGCTGTTTTGTTTCTTTTCCAGAAATGAAAAATCCTGTCTTGTTCTATTCACTCTACCCTCCATTTGTTAAACAGCAGGTTATATACTGACCTCTGTTTCTCCACATCTATAATTCTATTAGTTAATGGCTCCAAGTGGAGGGACTGCTGGGCTATTGTAAGCTGTTTGGCACTGTTTGCTGCTTGCTGACTTGTCAGCATTAGTGCTCCTTTGCATTAGACTGAAGCATCAAGTAATAAACTATTTACATTCTGCTCTCATCCTATCCCCTAAAGGATGTTGCCTTGAAGAGGTGAAAGAATTGATTTTTCTCTGTCCAGTAGTTTTCATCTTATACTTGTGTTGCTTTAGTACCATTCTGTACCAAAGTTTCCATTGAAACAAGAATAGTTGAAAATGAAAGAGCTTTTGCTTTTCCTGGTAGTGTTTTGATTTGAAGTTTGTTCTGTTTCCACAGCATATTTGAGCAATTGGTCTAAAAGCAAGACTGTACAAATTCAATCAAAGGACCATTTGAGAAACCTCAGGTAAGCGAGGAAGGCCCAGACATTCTCATTAAGCTGTGGTGAGCTCCAGTAAGAATTACCTTGAATACACTATTTTTTAAATATCAGGATGATTTTACAAAGCTGGGTTGAGTTAAGCTGAGTTAGTCTATGTATGTAGAGTTATACGGAGGGGAAAAACAGGTGCATTCTGAGCAGGGACTCTTTTCTGCTCTCAGACATGACAAGACAAGTTGTATCTTCATGAAAGAAGGAGGCTCTAGCCTCCATTTCAGTAGTGTGAAATAAATTCAGTGCATGTGATTTTCAATCAATTTCAGAATTGACACAATTATTTTCAGGAAACTTATTTTCATTATTCTTCCAAATGTAAACTCACAGGGAGGTTGTCCATGTAAATTTAACAAACATTGTTCAAATATATTTGTTATATCCATTTCCTTTTTAAAGCTAAACTGTTAAGCAACAGGCAGAAAGCCCTGTCAAATACATATTTTTTTATATAGCTAAACCAGAATATTTTTTCTCACTGTGCTTTGCTTTGATTTTCAGTTAAATCTTTTCCAAACTCTGTTTTGAAGTTATTCCTGCATGCCACTGTCCCAAGGAGAAAGGAATGAAACTAGTTTATCTTGGTCATTTTTACACTCAAAATGAAAAATTATTCAGCAATATATATAACAGCTAAGCAAAAACAAGTTCCCATTCTCTACTTTAGTCTTTATTTAGACCCTAGTTTTTTTTCTAGAGCTGCTTTTATAGGTGTTCATACCTTTTTTTTTTTTTTTTTCTTTGGACAAAATTTAGATAGGATAAAAAGAGAAGTAGATAAGTATGATGGGTTTGAGGTAGTGGAATGTACTAGGATTTGAATTATTTAAATTATAGGAAGTAATAAATGTAGAAAATAACTTTAAAATATTTTAATTGCAGAGTATTGAATCAAAAATTACACTTCTGGAATTTGTCCTACACAGCCTTTTCTCTGGCATAGTTCGTATTGATTTTTCTGTAGAGAAAAAATATAGATTACAGGGGAAAATAATAATCACAGCAAGCTGGCTAGTATTTAACCTTTATCTAGCACATACATCAGAACAAGATGTGAAAAGTAAGACTACGTGTACATCGAACATTTTGTATATGCTGCTGTCTTTTTCTCATTGGCAAAATTAATTATTGTTCAATTAACATCATCCTCTAAATCATTACTAAATACATGAATTATGCTTGTTTTTGTATCCTGTCCTTGTATCAGTACATTAATTTCTATGCATTTGCCTAACATGAAAATAATGTATTCCCTTTTTCTATACTGCTAATGAGGTTGTATTTTCTTTCTGTTTCCATGAATTCCCTATACTGCATAGTTAAATGAGCTTTGTTCACATAGACTTCTCTTTCTGCATGTCAGAAGGGACATATAAATTTAGTTTGGTGTTCTCTGCTTGACAAATGTCCGCTAGCTTTTTTTCTTGGATACTTTCTATGGCGGCTAGAGAACCAGCAAAGGTAAAAGCCTGTTGCACTCCCCTGGAGGGCCAACCCCTGAGCTTCAACCCTTTTGGTTAGGGAGCCCTTTATGTTACATTATGTCATACAGAGCAACTGTATGTTGATTTCTTCTACCCCATTGGCCCTTCCCCCTCACTCCACCCCAGTGCCCTCATTCCATTGGCGCTAGTGTTCTGCCCTGCCCCTGAGATCCCTACATAAACCCCTGCTTTCCCTGCTCTGAGTGGCTCTTTGTTCCTGGACTCTTTTGCGGTAGAAGCTCAATAAAGGCTCTCCCTGGAACCCCACACGCAGACCCCGTCTCTCCTTCTGTGCCACCCGGACCACAGAAGAGCTGAAATCACTTGGTGCGAGCACAGACCTGCCTGTGCCACCAAGCTGTCTTTTCCAAGACACTTCTTTGGGAAGGTTGCAGCACTCTGGACAACATCCACTGGGACAATTTTCCAGTCAGAAAGAGAGAAAATTGTTTCAAAAATCTAACAAATCTGGATAAGTCTTTCAGTAGCCCCTTTATCAGCAGTTCTTTTGGGTTTCGCCTTTAGACACTCGTTGTTCAGATAATTTAAACATATGCAATCCTCAACTATTTTAGACAAGAATGCTGTACCATCACTTTTGTAAATAAGAACAAACCCCTGCTATTCCTACTGAAAAACTATTTCAGAATACTTTCAGTAGTCAGAAACAATCCTCTAGTTTAGAACCCAGATATACCTTTAATCATTTTATAACCATTGGTTATTCTGACAGCATTAGCTACAGGACTTTTCCCTTGCTAATTCTAATGATCTTTCTCTACAACTTCCCAGTTTTCTGTCTTAAATCACTGTATTAACTCTTATAATATATGAAGTAATCTTAATTCTGTATGAAGATTACAAAGTATTCTTAATTCAAGCATTTAGAGCTTGATTCCAATATCGGCCCAAGTATGCTATTTTGAAAAAAAAAAGGGGAAAAAAAAAGTGGGAAAAAACCAAAAGCTAATATGTACTAGTGTTAGTAAAATGGAAATGGCAGAATCAAATCTGATAAGAAAAATAAGTAACAGTTTGCTAGGGAAACAAAGTCTGGGATTCCTCTTACACAAAGAACTGTGGTAAACAAAAAACTCTGCAGAGACAACCTGTAGTCCTTCATAAAACCAGAATTTGGAAGGAAGGCAATTAGATAAAAAAGGCAGGATGAAATGTATAATAGAAGCACTTGCTTTCAATCTTAATTCTTCTCTCTCATTTTTCTCATCAAAACTCTAAATTTTTCAACTTTTCAACCATCACTTTATTTTCATGCAAATCATTTCTTACCCTTAAAATCTAGAAAGCTGGAACAGAGAATACATGACTATACAAATGCACAAAAGACTTTAAAACTGTGCTCAGAGTCAGTCAGAGCAGGGAGATTATAGTGATCAGTTTAGCGAGATGAGCATTTTCCTTTTAGCCAGGGAAATAATCACACAGCCATTATGCAAGTCAATGACTTAGAACCACTCACAGCACAGACAGGGGACGGTGTGAGAAGTGCTTGTACTGATATGGAGAAGTAAACAGCTCAGCATTTTAAAGTGAATTGGCAGGGGAATGATTTTCATAAACTGAGCTGTGAATGTTACTTTATAAAAAATGTTTTGGACTGCTATTTTCAAACTTTATCTGCCATACAGTATTTAAAATGCAGATGTGTACCAAGAAGGTTGCACAAGAAGAATACACAAGAAAAATAAATACACAGAATTCCAAGAACCTCCTGCAAAACTGCCTGACAGCTACATGTTACAGCCTTTGTGTGCAACCAAGGAGATAATCTAGCGTAAAAATGCAAGGTCTTGCAACATATTTCCATCCACAGCAGTGTTAGTTTCTCTTCATTATGTGTGGATGTGTGGAATAAGAAAACTGTGATGAATAAAGTTATTGTTTAGTGGAGAGCAGTGGGTTTGTGAGGGTTTTTTATTGTTCTTTTTTTTTCGTTTTGGTTGTTTTTTGGTTTGGTTTGGTTTAGGTTTTTTGTTTGTTTTGGTTGGGGTTTTTTTTGTTGTTGTTGGTTTTTTTTTTTTTTTTTTTTAAGACAGATCCATCATCTTTTTGAGTTGACTTTCTTTAAGGTGAAAAGAGAAAAATGAACACAAAAACAAAAAGAAAAACCTAGCAGTCCCCATACTTAGTGGCTTGGCTGGTACAACAGCACCTGACCATGTTGGCTGGCTTCCCTTATCTGCTGAAGTGCTCTCCTCTATGCAAGCAATAAAAAGGCCAGATTTTGTCTCTTCTCCCAAGAGCAAGATAAGAGGAAAAGTATATGGGGAATGACTGGAGGTGCAAGGGGATCCCTTGCATGCAGAAGCTCTATTGAAATTATGAAGCAGATCTGTTTGTACTCTTGCTTCACCAGAGTACTAGTGGCTGTGGTTTCCGTAGTCACCAGGGGCTCCCATCCCTCTCAGCAGACCTTCATCACACTGGAGAACTCCTTTTATATTCATACTTCAGGGTTTATGTGTTTAATAAATGATCCCAGAAGTTACAGCAGATGTTAAAGCTTTGTTTTCTTGCTTTTCACTTTTTCTTCCTATTTTTAGCCATCTCCTTTGTCAGTCTGTTCTTCAGAGAAACTAGCTTTGCACACAGGTTGCTTTTAAACACAACCCCAGTGGGAAGCAGCTGAAGGCAGCAAGGCATGACTGCTTATCTGCGATGGAAGGAAGGTCATTTCTGTGCTCTTAGGTCAGACATAACCACCAGTTCTCTTTCTCACTCCTTCTGGTTATGACCCAGGGGGTAGAGCTTGTTTCAAAATTACTTTTAATGCGGAAATTTTTTGGGGGGGTGGAGGCAAATGCCTCCTGTAGATGTAAGACTTGAGTTCAAATTTCAAAGGCAGATATAAACACACAACAAAATGGAAGGGACCTCCACTAATCTGCCAAATTTAAGAAAGTTGGTAACTAAGACATTTTCAATACAAGACCCATTTATCTCACTAGGAATTGTAATTCTAACTCAACCCGTCAGAGCAATATGTCCCATATATATTTTTCCCCTACTCATTTGCATGATCTTATGGGAGGCAGAACAGATACCTGCTGATAAAATGTAAAATGCATAAGAGATGCATTCTCAAAATCTCACTGCCATTTTAAAAGTTGTTTCAGTTTAACTCATTCTCTCAGGAACTGATTCTCTGAGAGAGGAAAAAGAAAGGCAAGTATCCATGATGTTTTGAAAGTGATTTTTGAGTGATAGTTCCTACTCACATATATCTTGAGATATTTACAAATTCTTTGAAAACAATCACAAAAGAACAAGTACTATTATCATAAGTTTTAATGTCTTTAAAATTTGATAGTGTATATAGGGCAAGAAAAATTAACAGAGATAAGAATGAAAATATGAAATTTAGAGCAAAGATCTGTTCAACTGTTTGTAATCAACATTGTTTTGTATCACCAGCAATCACCAGAGTTCTAAGCATGTACTTCAAGGTATTAAAAAATGACTGGGGGCTCATTGCATTAATCTTGTCCATGAAGTGAAGAGAGTATTTTTGGTGACAGAGGGTAACTCATGAAAACACAGGCATTAGATTAAAGATAGTGTAGCAGTGTATCTTGACAGTAGGAAGGCCTGCAGACAGTATATTGACTTCCAGAACTGAGGATTGCATAGTCAGGATCTCTTTGCCGTAGAAGCTAAGACAGAGTTGTTTCAAAATACCAAACCAAACATAGCAGATGTATTTTCACATTAATTGGTGCCCTCAGCTAATCTACAGCCCATTTCCATTTGTCTTGCAGAGAGCACCACAAAAGCTTCCAGAAAGTTAACTGAAAAGAACCCAAAAACCTTGTGGGCAGACACTGGCACTGTGTTCTTCTTACTTCTGTGCTCATCCCACCAAGTTCTATTTTCCTAATGTTTTGGTAGCCTGTCAGAAGCGTCCAGGGTCACTTACTGCAGCCATTGTAATTGTCCTTAGTGTGTAATACAAGGGCATGCTATGGAAGATACATGGTGTATTATCACAAACTGCCATGGATGCCAGATACCACTTGCTGTCTGAAATCACAGGGTATTCCCCTGGTGACTCCAGAGGTCCTCAGGCAACGATCAGTTCCTGCTATTACATTGCAGAATAAACGTCAATGTTCTCAGTGGCTTACTCCCCATTTTGTGCCATTCATGCTCAGTGAAATTATACTGCAGGATTTTTAAGTGGAAAACAGTGAATGTCAGGGTTTAGGATGGAAAAGTAATGCAGATTTCAAAGACATTTTAAATTTTTTTTTTTCAAGGAGTGAGGAGGCAAGAGAATGTGTGCAAATAAACCTGTGAAATGAACCACAAGGTTCATCGGCAAGGAGTTGCTAAACTTGGCAAGGAATTGCTATTTTTAGTGAGGTTTTGAACACGTGTTAAACCACAGTGCTCTGCTCTGAGGAGATAGTGGATTTGTACTAACTCTTTCCTACCACTTTTTCTCTTAAGCATGATACTTGAATATTGCAGCCCAGCTGAAGCTTGGTAACAATCAGACTTACATCAATTTCAGTGTCCGTGCACTAAACTTGAGGAATGTGATAAATATGCACACTAGACTCTGATGGCACTGTCAGTGTAGTCCCAAACCACTGAAGCCTCCTGGAACCAGAATTAGGCAGATATCTCAGAAGCAGTATTTTCGCGTTCTTTTGTTGCTAAGCCAGATCAAACTGGCACCACTCAGAGCCAGCTCTGATATTTTTCATCACTGGCAATAGATACAGTAGAATGGTTGGGAAGCAAAGCCCATAATCCTCTGTTTTCATAGGCAGTAGAGATTTCTCCCATAGTAAATCTGTATTCTCATCCATTACATTAAGGCTTGAGGGAAGAGGTGGGTTCTTTACAGGTTCTGGAAGACTCTGAAAAGTTATGCACATTTCCCAAAAAGTCATGCGTAATTCGATAGATTATTTAGATGCAGGCACTTCCTCCTCATGCATGACTTTAACCACTGGACCATTAATTTCTGCAGTGGTTGGTTTTGGGAAGTTACAGAAGGTAATGGGAATGCTAGAGTACTTTAAGATGGAGGAAAATGCTGGTAAAATACAGCTAGGGCTTGGGGCTTTTTGAGATCAGTGGAGAGGGTGGCAGGGGAAACAGCCAGCCCTGCTAGTCCTTATAGGAACCTTTACTGAGAGGGTGAGTTTGCATTAAACTTGAGCCTCCCAAAACAAATTTGTTTGAATATGAACAAGACAATTCATCAATAATAAAAGACAAATGTGGGAACTGTATATATGCCTCCCTGTTCATTGAGTTCCTGGGTTTGAGTAAAAAATCTGATTTTAATGAAAAAAATCTATTTTCTTGCATATGGGAATGTAAATTTGACCACAAGTAATTAAAATATTGAAATTAATATTTTCTATTTTCTGATGCATACATGCAAGATCAATATGTGACAACTAATATATGCCTAGCCAGAGAGATATTCATAGAGGGCATTTTAATTTCTAACCTTTACTTTTGCCTCTCATTTGGTTTTACTAAGCTACCTGGAAAAATGTTAATTATCGTTTTTGCATAAGATCCAGATCTACCTAAATTATATCAGATAAATAGAACATTCAGATTAACATTACCACACATCATCTCTTCTGTTTTCCACATTCATATGAATTAAAATTTTTCCAGGCACGCAGTGAAGGAGAAAGCTCTATGCTAGGAAAAAGCAAGCACTTACAAATAAACCTCAATCTTCAAATTGAAGAGCAGAAAAAGAATTTCATGTATTAGGTTCTGCCCAACCCATTAGGTTGACAATGTAGACAAAATTAGAATTTCATCCTGGCATAATCTTGGTTTAAAATGTATTCTGTAATTTTTAAATTGTACTTTCTAATACTATCGTTTTCTAAATGTAACTATTCACTATTTTGTAGTCAATTTTTAGAGCAATTGGCATGAATTCTAGAAAAACTAGCACTACCCATAGTTTTTTTACTAAGTGAAAAAGCATTTGAAGTCTAGTGCTATTCCTTCCTGACATTTCAGGTTTATCAGGAGGTTAATTAGACATAGTTCCAGCATTGCTTCAGGGCACAGCACAACAAGCCAGTTTTTTATCTACTTGCAGACTCGAAAGTCTTAGGAGACACCAGCTTAAAACCCATGGCAGGTTTAAATTGTCTTTTCTCCTGCACACTTAGAAAATGTAGTGAAATTCTTTTCCTCGGCATAAACTACTCGGAAAAAATTGTGTCAGTGATATTCCGCTTATGGCCAAAATGGAGACAATGTCCATCTCTTTTTAGTGACGACTTTTAGTCACAGTAAAAACTGTAACATGCAGATGTCTGTATCCAGCAGGTCTTAGAGAGCTGCGCAGTGTTTGGCTCAGCTCAGTCACCGCCAGCCTTCTACTGCATTGATACTCGGACAAACACAACGGCAAGAACAAGGATCAGTTTACAAAGCTATTTTGCTTTGGTAATTCCTCCTAAGACACGGAAAACTAACCTTTCATCACAAAAACCCTGAAAAAAATACATAAAGAAGAATGTCAGCGTCTTGGTTTTAAAGGCAGGTGTCTGCTAGGGAAGGCAGGAGCCTCCCTTGGAGCGGAGAATGTAAACCCCCTTAATCCAAATTATTATAGTTTTGAAATCAAGGGGCTCTCAGGCAAAGACATGAGAATATGGATAACAGTTCTTTACTAGTGTGTGTAACAAGGCAAACAAACAACAATAACCACGGCACAAACAACAGCCAGAGCCAGAACCCGGCGGCGGGGCCCTTCTCGGCCGCCGGCGCTTTCCCCTTGGTGCAGTTCCGGTCACAGCCGGCAGGGGCGCTGGTGGCTCCCGGTGGCAGCGCAGGCGCGGTGATTCCCCCGGGGCTGCAGGGGGCGCTGTGGCGCCAGCCCAGGGAGCGCGCTGTAATGGCGGCTTGGCCCAGACGGGAAGGGATGGAAGAGAGGCTTTGCTTCACAAACCCCCTGGGGCGGTCGGTCCCAGTGCCCCAGCAGGACTGCAAGAAGCACCAAGCTGCAACGGCAGCAATGAACAAAAATCCCAGGCTGTTGGACGAGATGTATCAGAAGCTCCACTGCGGTAGCTGGAAACAGCAGGGCAGGGGATGCGGGGCCAGCAGCAGAAGAAAGGCAGCTCCCAGGGTTATGGCAGTGGCAGAGAATTCCTTTCCCCAAGCCACAGGTGCAACCATCCTCCTCCGAAGCCCAGAGAGACAGACCATCCACAAGTCCCCAGCCCTCCTCTTTCTCCTGCCTCTGTTCCCTGGGTATCTTTGTCCCTCCAAGGGAAACTCCCAAAAACAACAGGAGTTCCCCCTCCCCACCTCTCAAGCACTCAGCCCCCAGTGCTTCTTAGCAGCTCAATGGGAAAAAATTCCACAAGTAACAAGGAAAGTTCAGGAAAGGAAGGGAGGGGAGGGAGGGAGAGGGGAGGGGAAGGGGAAGGGGAGGGAGGGAGGGGGGAAGGGAAGGAAAGGAAGGAAGGGAAGGGAAGGAGGGAAGGGAAGGGGGAAGGGAAGGGAAGGGAAGGAAGGAAGGAAGGGAAGGGGGAAGGGAAGGAAGGGAAGGGAAGGGAAGGAAGGGAAGGGAAGGAAGGGAAGGGAAGGGGAAGGAAAGGGAAGGGGAAGGGAAAGGAAAGGGAAAGGGAAAGGGAAAGGGGAAAGGAAAAATCCCCAACCCCCAACAGTCAGTAACTTGTCTATGAAATTATAACTCTGCTTAGCACTAGGAAGTGCCTGAGGCACAGGTGAAAGGCACATTTATGTATTAACTTTTATGTACATTGATCCTATGATAACTCATATTTGAGGTGATAGGGATACAAAAGGATGTTTTTCTTGGTACATCCCAGGCATCCAGTTAGCATCTTATGTGTTATGCTGAATGTTAGTAAATCCAACTACCCTGCCACTATTTTCATTTCTATGGTTTTTGTTTCTTCATTGTGTTCTCTCTTGTGGCAATTCCTCTCTTTCAGTGACAAGCTACACATAACTTATATTCTGACATCTGGAATAGAGGTTATGCCTTAAAAAACTTAGAAACATTCTTTTGAGATAATATTGGTATAGGAGGTAATGTAAAGGCTGGTCTTTGTTGGAGATTTCCAGGGGCAGATATGGAAGATGTCCAGAGAAGCCCACCCACATGGGTGAAAACAGTTTTTGTAAGTTTAGCAAATTAGCATATTTGACAAAAATCACCAGTTAGGAGCTCTAGTGATGACCTAATTACCGCTCCAGGCCGAGCCCCTTCTAAGTCCTTCTTCCTCAGGTGGAAACTGAACTTGTTAATGAAAATGTGTCTGCTTTTCAACCTTTGGTTCTAAGGAAAATCAAGATAGGATAGGGGCTTTGGCATATGTTTGGTCTTTCTGCCTATCAGGACAGGAAAAAATACAGATAAAACTAGCCACGAATCCAGCAGTAGGCTATAGAGCTATGGTGTGTGTAAGAATACAGAGAACATATAAAACAAAAAAAGGCAAAAATCAACAGCTATCAGAGGTACTTTGTATAAGACCTTTGTGGAAAAGCTCTTCTGTGCAATATTATTCTGTAAAGAAAATGGAAGAAGAATCTCTGAAATTAAAACTTATATGACCTCTTTACTATTAAGGTTTCATTTGCTCATGTTTCGTTGCATTAACGTCCCAATAGATATTGCAAAAATTAGGTTGGTAAGGCTCTAGTCAACATCATGGGGCAAAGACAGTGCTAAACAGTAGTAATAAAAATTAGTTATTTTTGTAGAACAAGTTAGATACCTTTTCTTTTGAATAAACCTTTCTTTTAAAGTCTTCTACCAAATTAAGTGCAGAGTCTAATCTTTCCTAATTTTAGAGAACCAAGATTGGAGATAAAATGTTTCCCAAGTCAGTTTTTGGTTTTTGTGTTTTTTTTTTTTTTTCTCAAGAGGAAAAGGAGCTGCCCTGTGTTCGTGCTGGTCTCCTTGGAGAAGATAGAGAGGGTTTTCAAAAGAGCAGTGAAAGTTTTCCTTCTCTCAGGTCCCTGCCTTCCAGAAGGTACCCATTTGTCCAGATGATTCTCTCTCATCCATCTGTGTTCTCCAACATATCCCCATTATGTTGTATTCATAAAAATACATATTGTTTTAAATACTACAATAAGGCTAAACAATTACATTTTTTAAGAATGTATCATTGCATTAATTCTCTTCTTAAAGAGAATGTGTTTATTCTGGTTAAAGGGTTTATAATTTCTGTTTGCTTTAAAAAACCCAAAATCAGACTAGCCTTTTAAAAACCTCTTTTAAAAAAATTTAAGGTCTGCACATTTTTAAATATCTAGAAAAATGTAACATTACCGACTAGGTTAAATTGCTTTACTGATTAGCAGTTATAGCTTTGAAAATAGAAATAGAGAAAATAAAAAAAATTTAACAATATTGTGTTTTCAAAACAAGAAGGTAAAAACCCCAGAGGCCTGTAGGCCTGTAACTTCATTGAATTTCTTGTTTCTTCTAATTTTTATAAGATCAGCAACTTGAAACATATGTATGTGTGTATCTATAGCTACATCTATATCTATATCTATATAAAAAGTCAGGAATGCTGCTCTGAACAATATTATCTGTTTTACAATGCATGAATGAGTTAGGACACAGCTGAAGAGGTTCAAACAAAGAGTTGTCCAGTTCTACTTCCCGAATCAAATTGTGACAAATGACTTTCAAAGTCTTCATGTTGTTTTGAAAGAAATACTAGAGCACAATCTGTGTTTTTTAAATTATTTTGAACATCAGTAATAGTATAACCTTGATGTTCTGCATGATCCAAAATTCTATTTGAGAGTAGGTAAGTAGGTTAATTCTAAACCAAGTGCATTTTATTTCTATCCTTTCTTATGATTTTCTTAGTTATCTTTGAAAATGTTAATTTTTATATATTATGATGCCTTAATTGTTAGTTTACTAACACCATACTGGCACAAGAGTATAAGGCTGCTTTTTCTGCATTGAATCCTCTTTTTAAAAATTTATTTGAAACTTTCTTTTTTTTTTTTTCCTTGGAAGGGGAGAGTGTTAAAATCTCCTTTTGTGTTCTGTTTTCTATTTCTTTCACACCTCTACCTACAGTTTTACTTAAGAACAATGACAATAAAGGAATAATTACATTTTTTGCTTAGGAATTAGAACTGAATTACCTGCGCTATTGCCTTAAATCTGTATCTTAACTTCAGTTTACTGTTTAAATTCATTTGCAATATTTATATCATCTGGATTACAGTAAGCAAAAATAGACAGCAGCTATAATTATTAAGAAATGAAATATATATGCTGTAATCCGCTTGGCTAGCCCATGGTTGTGTATCACTAACAAGGCTGTCAGTGTATCCTTCTGAATATATATACAAAATTACTGGATGTATTAAGATACCTCTGAGATGCAAAGAATTTGACTTTCTTTGGAGTGGGATGTGCATGTGCAAACTACCTTAATCTGAGAAAAAGTTAAAAATATGGAAGGGAAGAGTTTTTCCATGAGAACATAACTGCAATTATTTCTGTGTTCTATACAGTTTAAGGACTGATTCCTAGCAATTGACAGAGATCTTGTTTTCTTACATAGATATGCTGCAAGTGGGGGTTTTTTGTTTATGTCCCATGTCATTTTTTTCTCTCCAAATTGCCTATTCTTCCTGATATGACAAGTAGACAAGAGAAAAGGTGTATTGCATGCAAGATGATGTGATGGATCGTATTGTCCTAAATGTTCCCTGGTGACATTCCAGCATCACAGAAATATTACTTTCTCTCATTCCTCCATCATGGGGGGAACAAGCTTGGAACTGATGCTTAACAATTAGATTTTTGAGGTATCACAACTGTTTTCCAACTTGACCTTGACTGACACAATATTCAAGACAGTATAACTGCAAATTTGAATTGTTTGAATTTGTCCTTTTTTTAAAATGAAGTCTAATATTAATAATTAGTCCATTTTAAATTAAGCTATATGACACAGTTTAGTTTAATACAAAGCTTAAAAACAATTTTATAAAGATTTGGATTTTGGAAGCTGTTTACTCTTGCACCCAAATTAGGTATAGTTTGTTATTTTCACATATAAGGAATGTATGTATAAAAATTGAATTATTTGTAAAGTTCTTAAAAAATCTGTTACTTTATGACCCAGATTTAAAGCATTTGCATTGTCAAGCTGGGATAAAGACATCTGAAAACCTTTCTTGAAATTCTATCTTCTGCTTCCAATTTTACCTGTACCCCTTTTTTTTTTCAATAATAATGATCTTTGCCAATGTTGATAACTTCTCTATATTTTCCTTCCTCCTCCTCCCCAAGTTCTGATTTTTTTTGTTGCCTACTCCCTCAGAAATTACTGAGTACCCTTAAATAATGTGGGGAGTTTTCTGGGAATGGGTTTAATTATCTCTTCTTCTGAATAGGTTTTATGGAAGAGATTCTTTTTCTAAGACAGGCAGCTTTAGTTGCAAAGCTGCCTTCACTGGAATATTTGTATTATACAAGGATGGTGCAAAGAGTCTGGACATCCCTGATTTTTCCTGATCCCTCTGCATTCTTTTATTCAAACGGCACAGTAAACAAGTTACTTGTTTACAAAGACAACAAAACTTCTGTTTTATCAGGGGTTTTTGGTAACTTTTATCAGTGTTGTCTCCCTTCTGGTGCTAAACATTTCCATAGTATTGATATCATATTAGGGAAAAAAAACCACAAAGAGAAAAAAAGTTCATTTAGTATCTTCTGTTATTCAGTACTTGAAAACTCTACTTTCACTTGTTAGCATCAACACATTAAGGATATGTTGTGAGCATGAGTATCTATGAGAAACCTGTATTTCCAATTCCTTAGTGCAGGTCCTTTTTCATTTCTCAGTGAGCCATGCAGGATCCTCTGCTGCCAGTAAATAACAGGTCAAATGCTCTTTATTCTCCTCTTTAAGCAGGACCACCGTGACGAGAAGGTGCCTGTGGGTACAAATCTTCAAACTCTGTGCTGTGCCTGTTGCAGATCTGATAGTCCACATAGCCAGAAGCGATTACTCAAGTAAGAGGATAAAGAGAAGAGGGTTGTAATCACCATTCATTGGTTTAGAAATGTTATGCCAGTCGCATTTCAGTCATCGTGTGATATTAATACTAATCAGCATATATTAGCAGCCAGACATGTTAACAACTGTTCTAACAGCTGAGTGCCTCCAAGCTAAATTGATTTCATCCCGTAGACACCCATTAACACCTCTCCTTCCCATTTAGATAATAGAACACAGTTGTTCAGGGGTGTTTATGAAATGACATTCATTTGATTGATAAGTGACCTTGACTGAATGAGAATATGTGCTTGCTGGAATTTAAACAATCACCTTCCTTTTCAATAACCTTGTCAGAGTTACAGACCTCCAAAACCTCAAAGAATTTAAGTAATCACAATCAGTATGTACTGCTTTTTTCCCCTGAGAAGTGTGTTTGGGAGAATCACGCTTTAAATTAGGTTTTACATACTAATATTCTAATTGTAGAAGGTGCTGAAGTAATCTGAGAATGATCATCTGCTTTTAAAAATAAATCAGTGTTTAATTATTTGGGTTTTGTACCTTAATCCATTTTGAACAACTCACTGGCTCAAGTAGGCCATTTTTACTAAGATGAAATGAAATATTGAAGCTTCATATATTGTTAATAATATAGTGAGATTCTAGCCGTGATTAATTAAGAATATTGGAAACCTCTGATACAATGCCAGAAAAGAAATCAGTTCAGTATAGGAAGCTTTTCTAGAGCAGCATTATAAGAGTTTTTCAATAATAGATTATGCGGACTAAATAATTAAAATGTCATTTGATTGAAATCAGACCATTCTCCTTGTATTTTGGCATTACATACTGTCACAGGCAAGACTGTCTTTTCAGCTCCAGATATAGAGGCAGTCCTTCCTTTTCTGTACCTAAATTTAAAAAATGTGTCAGGCAGAATTTAAAAGCAAACGGCAGACACTGACTAAAATATTTATCTTAAGAATATAAATAAAAATTTAAGGTTAGGGTTTTCAGGGATGCCTGAATGTAGTTAAAACCAAATTATTAGGGAAAACTACTGAATCCCAACTTCCTTTGTTCCAGGGAAGATACCTGAAGATGCAGCCACTATGAGTATTCACCCTGGATGCAATCCCCTGGGGGATGCACTTGAAGACTGGAGCCCTGATCATTCTCATTGTGCAGCTGTTGGTTTTCCTGCTGTTGTCCTGAAGGATAGAAGGACACCTGAGCAGCATCACCTCTGCCATAGCAGCCCCAGCTGCAGCATTTTTTACAAGTTTCTGAGGCACTTAGGTGCCCTTGACGTGAGGCAGGATATGAGCAGCCTGTGGGCCAGATGTGGGTCACCAATCACGAGATGGACAATCAATTAGTTACTCTGTTGTGATTAACCATTTTACAGCCCTTTTGCAGCCTTTTCTGCTAAAGTTGATTAACATATTTTTAAAAAATATATAAAAACAAAATGCTAACTGAAATAGAAGTTTTCAGGTTGTAAGAGCTCTCAAGCAGAGAGGTTTCATGTATAGCTGGAAGTCTTCAGCAGTGGGAAGCCCATGCTAGCATATTCCACAGAACTGGAAGAGTATAATCCTGGCTGAAGGCTACAAGGAGATCAAACATCCATTACCTGATTCTGTCAGGCACTTGGATTGATGTCTTCCCCTTTGCAAGACATCACACCCAACAGACAAGCATTTGTTTCTCCTTTAAAATTTTTAAATGCAAATGCTAATTTAGAAATGTTTTCCGCAAATTTTCCAGTGACTGATATAAGTTATTTCCATTGTATGGAACAGCTGCGTATACTCAATCTCATTTAAGTGAGAGACAAATGGGAGCAAAAGCATCCAAGAGTCAGTTCAAAGTTATTTGCATAGGTTAATTTAAGTTTTTTTTTTTTTTTGTTGCATATTTTCTCTATCCCCCTATTATACCTCTTTCAGTAATTTTCTCTCTGCTGCTAAAAGTGAAAAAATCAATCAAGAATGATTCTCAAGGTGCAGTGATCACACCACTGGCTCTAAACACAAAATTCAGTTATTCCTTACACTAATCAAGGGTCTCACATAATTCACAGTTCAGCAGCCTCTCTATGAAGTACACTGCTCTTCTCTACCTAGTGAGCAGTGCTCTGTAACCTACTTTCCAGTGGCTAAACCAGTACATGTGAGAATCTGCCTTCGGGGACATGCTGAGCCTGTGCTGCACTGTGGTGCCCACCACTGCTGCAAGCACCAGTGTCACAGGTTTTTCAGTTTTGGGGTTTGCATTCCCCAGGTGAGAGGAGAGATGCAGTGCTTTTAAGACAGGCCGAGAAGAAGAAGAAGAAGCCAAATGCATTTAATGTTCATGGTGTGAAACTTGACAGCTTCAGGTAAAGCTGAAGACTTACATGAAGGCCAAAATATAACCCTAAAAGAATGGTTAAGAGAATAAGACTGTACATAGGTGCAGCTGACATAACATGAGATAGCGAACATGGAATAAACATTCTTATTCAGTTGTTTCAGTGTTCAGGAAAACAGGAGTTAATATAGGAAAGAAAAAATGCCAGTCTACTTTTGAATAAAATAAATGGAGTTGCAGAAAGGGCATCAACACTCTTTGTCCTAATTAGAAGAGCTGGCAACACTCCAGGCTGTTGTCCAGTTTCTTGGGTCAAAAGAGTTGAAATTATTTGAATGTAATGCAAAATAAACATCACAGTCAATATCACAATGATTATTGTCATTGTGATATTGTAATGTAATATGTAATGCATATTATCTCTCATGTAATGCAACATTATCTCTCACAATATTTTTGAATTGGCATGATATAAAATACCATGTCATTGAGTTTAAAGATGGTCTTTGGGCTCACAGATTTTTTATTAATTCTTAAAAAATTGATCTTATATCATGGTATTTGTGCTTTCACCTTGATTGCTACAGGAATTGGCTTTTTTAAAGAACCTTCAGGAAAGAGTGATGGAAATCTAAATTATAACTTAACATGCAGGAATAGAATATTGTGAACTAGTTTGTTCACATGTATTATTGCAATGTATTATTCTCACTGATCATAAAGCCTTCAGGCTGATTTTCAGCTGCCAGATGCAAACTCATGTTTAATTACTCACATTAATAATTTTGCTATTGGAATTTTTAAAAGGGGGAACATTATTTGTCTAACTTGTGTTTGTGAGATCTTCTAAGTTACTGAATAGTACTCGAGTACCTATTGGATCACAACAATTGCCAATCCAGGCTGTGGATGTTCAGCATGCCCTTCTTGCTTCTGCTGTTGACAATTCAGATTGGTTGCCCAGCTGAAGGAATTGATGTCTCTATCTAATCCAACAACAGATGGCATCATTTTTATACTTTTGCCAGCACTGATGTATCATCTCACAGCAGATCTATGAGCAAAGCTTTTAAATTGAAGGTATTGTGAGAGAAGACTGCTGGTGTCTTGAAAAATTAATCATTTTATTATCCTGAATGATGTCTGAGATGAGGAAAGAAAAAAAAGCCAGTAGATTCTATAAACTCAATTTCACCATCAGAGCCTGAGGTATGCTTCAAATTCCAGAGGCTGCACATATTTTGCTGAAATGCCTTCTTCCTGAAAATAAAGGTCTGCACCCAGCACTGGTATGATTCTACTTTTGCCTCAGCTGTTCCTCATTTCTCTACCCCAGCCAGAGCCAGCACACTGACTCAGCCCTGCTTCTGCGTGGTAAAATCCTCTCCTTGCTACGGCCAGCACAACTGCTTGTAGGGACATCCTGTGGATAAAAGCTGGGGGCTAATCTGACAAAAGAAACTTGGCAAAATAGAAGTTTCAGCATTCAGATTAGTGTCTGTACATGCTGTCCTCCTTTCCCAGGTAGTTCTGTCAACACAACAGATGGCTTCACGCAGGGAGACAAAGGAATGAGCAGCATGAAAACGAACAGCTTATAGTAAAACACATTTTTAATCTACTGCTGAGTAATAAACCAAGATTTAAACTTGCACTTAGTTTTCTGTAGTGCTGATTAATTCCTAGAATATCTTTGAAGGAAAAGAAAATTGCCCTTAGTTCATTTGCACATGAATTTGTTCTTGTGCCAGCTTCTTGTGCAACAAATTTTCAAAAAGGCTGTAATATATGGAAGGCTTCAGTCATTTTCATGGAGTTCTTCTCTCTTTTTTTTTGTGTTTCCTGATTAATCAATGTTGTCGTTTTCTGTTTAGATGTAAAAGTCACACCAGAGGTCTGCTCAGTCAGATTGAAGGTCCGCTAGCTCAGGATCTCATCTACAATGGTAGCAGAGAGCAGACAGTGGAAAGTATAAACATATAGTAACATTTTTTGAAAGTGAACTCTCGCTAAAGGGCAGCACTGGCTTTATTTTGCCAAACTCATTAAACTGTGCTTGTTTCCTCTGTTTTATCAGAGAGAAAAAATAAAGTTATTTACCAAGAGACCAATTGTCTTAGACCTATACTGTAACACTTTTCTCCAGGCAGGTAGTAAGTACTTTCCTTCCAACTTCAGGCTGACTGAGCTGTGACTGGGATAAAAAAAAAAAAGAAGTAGGAGGATTAAATTGGTACGTGGTAACGTGGTAAAAGCTTTGCATGACTTAGAAGGAAACTTGTTTGCCTGCGCTGATTGAGACGAGCAGCTAGACTTGTCAAAGGTCAAAGACAAGACGGTATGGTTGATAATTTGACCAAATAATACTGGAGGCAACAAGATCATTTCACAGGCAGAATAACCACATTTGGAAATGAATGCATTCCAAACTAGCAATTTATTTATGAATACTGTACATCTCCTAGACCATGCAAGTTTACAAAGGATCAGATTAGTGAGCAGATTGAAAGGATTGACTGGAAGTCAAAGCCACTCTGCTTTTGAAATTTCCTTTAATTTATCACTCTGAAGAAAGTGATGAATTCAAGGACTATTCCATTCACAAATTATCTCCTTTTTAGAGTTTCCATGGTCTGCAAGGACTCAGTAGCCACAGGAAGTGACAGATATTGAACAAAACTCTGTGGTATGGTGGATTTCTAACTTTTTTTCTTGAAGTCCTAGTGTGTTGCCAGTGTAACCTTTCTGGGGATACTTGATGCATAGGAGGACCATGTTACCCATGACATGCTCAACATCTATTTTGACAGAAGAACATGTTCTCTAAGAAGTCTTTAAATTTCTATGTATATGATTCCAAAATGAATTAATCGAAGTTCCAAAATGTATCCAGGCCCTCCCCTCCATTTCCTTCTTCAAAAAAAAATTGCATAGCAAATTTAAGCAATTTCAGGTAGCCACCATCCTTTGTTTTAACTCTCTCTCTTTTCTGAGACAAAATGAAGAGGCAGCCAGGAAATATTGCTTAATTCCTTCCAACTAACTTTTCTCAGTCCTTTTTAGGAATTGCCTGATCCCTCTGTCTTGGGTCAAAGAAATAAATAAATTTAGTGTAAAGAGGCAAATCCATGCTGCTTGCTATACCTGTGTTCTCAGCTTTGTGGCTTGGTATTAGAGAAGTTCTATTCATAAATCTCTTGTGAAAACAGCTCAGCATCTTCATTTGCTCTTCATCAGTTCAAAAGGAGCCTCTATATGTAGTGTTCTCTGTGTCCCTGCTCTGACATTTCTTTAATGAATTTAAGGGATTGAATCCTTGGATTAGAACAGGCAATTAAAGACTCTTCTTATAACTTGGAGTATATGTCAAAAAGTAGAAAATTTATATTTTTCAGATCAACATATTTTCCTAGAAAAAAAACCTACTGAAAACTAGTTCTTCTTGTTATATCGATGCTGTATTTCATCTCTACTTTAGACAAAAGAGTAGCTCAGTCACTAAACTTATTGATCCCTCAGTCAAAACGATTAACCAATGTATCAATTGTTTTCAATTTCAGTATTAAAGAGCTGTGTTGGTTGTGGGAAATGCACTGCAAAGATGTTTCACGCATGTGTGATAAACTGAGCATCCCTGAGACAGAAAACAGACCAGAAACTCCGAAACATATGATCAAACAGCTATGACCATCTATGATTCTACCAGCTTGCAGCTGTTTGTCACCAGAATTCTGGTAGAAGTCACTTAAATATGGCAAAGTCAACATAATTCACAGTCAGCTGTACACAGGACTACAATACAGTTCACCTTTGTCAGCCACATTTTACATTGAAGGTTTGGCTTACAGAGCAACTGAAGCTCAAAAACTTGCCTCTGTTTTCCAACTCAGCTACTGGGCATAATCTTCAGAACAAGATCAGTTAGACAGCTGGGAAAATAATGTTTTGAAGCTCGTCATTAAGTTTTGCCAGAATTCATCTGTCAAAAGTCATCAGGAAAGTAGAACATCTAGGCACAATGATTTATAAAAGTTAAATAACTCAGCATTTTAGGGAAGGTTTCCTCTCCATAGGCCTACACTAGAGCAAGCCTTGAAGAAGCTAGAGACTTCAAGTTTCCTAGGCCAGTGGAAATTTGCTTTTGGATCTCTTTAGAGTAATCCATGGAAACTTTCATGGAATTAGACTGTTTCCCAGCTGGTTATAACCAGTTTCATATCTCAGCTATTAATACTGTTTTTAATACTATTGAATGAAAAGTTATACTTAGATCTTGACAATGCTTAAATAAAAATTGCTCATGTCAATTTTTGCTGTTTATAAGTAAAAATACAGATATACCTGGATTCAAATGTTTTTAGAAATAGAAGGAACATGCAACTGCTTGCAAACTTTTTTGTAAAGGTATACAGTTGTGAACAGACTGGCTGACTCTTCTGTCCTTAAACCTGTGGATAGCTTCTGCATTCCTTCCTTTGAATACGGTATGATAATTGGTCTGAAATTAAGACAGTCTTTGTTTTTATTAACTGATATGTGGGGGTAAGGGTAGGTGATGACATAACCTTCCAAGCAGGTACAAAGGACAGAGCAATGCTCTTGTAGCCAGCTCCTTTCACTAAGCCAAACTTGGTAAAGAGGGGATCGGATCCATCCGAGTACCTTAATAGATGTGAAAAAAACATCTGTGTGCAAAGGATGCCTATTTGAAATGGCTTTCTAAAGCTCATCCATTTTTTTTTGCAGTTGCTACATGTTGATGACAGACTATAATAACTAACAAATTAAGCATTTAATAGAAGCTAATACTGGACTGCAGATCTAAGGCAAACATAGCAATTTCTGCTGCTTAATGAATGTCAAATCTTGACCTAGATGTTTTACGATTGCTTAAATGAAAGAAATTTTACTTTTCTTTGAAGCACATTCACAATTTATTTTCCCAATTCTATCTCTTTGACTAAACCAGATTGAAATCCTAGTGTCTCCAGCCTGCTTTCGTACTGCTATAAGAATTAATAAGAAAGGCTTTGTCATTTGAATATGATTGAATAAGATGCTCTAAATGTTCAAGCATCACACCTTCTGTTAAATGTTAAACCAGTCTAAAAGTGTCTTGGAGAATAATTCACAGGCTCTGGGTGATCAAGATGCCTGTGTGGGTAACTTTTCAGAAAGATAGACAGCATAAACTATGGAGTCCAAGTGGCATTTATGTAAGAGATTTTCTCTATTTAAAGATGTGATAGTCACTTCCCACCAGATATGGATTCTAAGTTTTACTAACTTGCAAGCCCTATAAGAAAGACTAATTCAAGTTACTCCTAAAGTTAAATTGCAATACAACTATTCTAAGTGCAATTCACTAATACACTTATAATTAATTACTTTCATAAACTTATTATCGTGGATATAAATGAGTGAGAATTGGGCATAAAGCCTGGAGATATGTCCTACTCTTCCCTCATTAGGAGCATACTCTCTGAAAACTTCCTAGAAACTCCCTGGTCTTTGACAGCATTGGGTGTCTCTTTCTGAGGGAGAGCCAGGCATGCATCTACCTATCAAGCAGATATAACATATTTCACGATCTAACTACCACAAACTCAATGTATAGGCAATTTCAGCAGTTTTTTACAGTTGTTTTTTTTTTTTGCTGTGCTTAAAGTTTGCATCTCTTTTTAGGTTGTGACTATGTTTGGTGTGCAAATATCTGGATCAAGCACCTACCAACCCTGCAAGGTTTGTGACATGGATCCAGAGAAAGCTGTGGTGGTGGCAGCGAGCTTGTCAGCACAGGAAAAGCTGAGCTTTATGAGGAGAACGTGCAGAAATGAATGTGAGGCACCCAGTGCATGCTGGTGTCAGCAACTGACACCATTATTGACCTTATATTTCTCTTGTATTAGACTGCAGGTTACCTGACTTTTGGAAGGTTACAGTTTTGGGCTAAAGTGGCTTAGTATGGCAACTACTGAGATATAAAGATACATTGCTGAAGTCTCACGTGTATCTTGCAAGACTGAATTCTGTTTTCACACACAGGTAATCAGATATAATAAGCAATCATCCAGTTCAAAACTCATACTTCATCACAAATAAACTTGTCACATTACAAAATAATGAATGATACAGGATGCTTTCTCCTCCTCTTGAATCTTGTTCAAGATTTTATTCTTCAGGACTTTCAGTTTTTTAAAAATGTTGGAGTACTGGTAGAAAAGCTCCATGAATTTCATGTCATTTAGACTGGTAATTCATGTGCTTTTTCTGCCCTACATGTTATATACTGTTTGCCACGTTTGCTCACGCAGCACTTCAGTGACATTTAGTGATATATGGTACTTATATGATATATAAAAGATGCTGCTCTGTGCTTTATCTGTTAGAAAATTATCCATACACATTCAAGATAGCTTTGCCTCCAGGTTATAAATTACTTGAGGCATATGTGACATGTAGACCACATCCTATTTCTTTCTGTCCAGTCAGCATTTTCTAAATAGATTGTGACTACATCTTTTCATCTCATACATGAATCATTCCAACATGTTTCATTAACAGATGTGTGATTATAGATTTAGGAACATACTATACATAGATCCTTCTCAAAGTAGGAGCTAGTCCATGTTTCTATCTTTAAATAACTAGTCACATTGAAAAAAGGAGAGGTGCTTAAAAATTCTCTAGCATAGTTTTGGCAATCTGGTTTTAGTGTGAGATAATTTTTTTAAAAGAGTCTTAAAAACTTGGGTTCTCATCTGTGAAATTTTGCAAGTTCTACTCGCAGTAAACAAACATTGATAAATTCACGTGCAACAACTTCCATCCTGTTTTTCTTTTCAACAAAGCTTATCAGAAGAGTGAAAAACTTGAGTATGAATGTCTTTGAGATTCAATAATACATCAAATAGTATTAGTCTTTTCAACAGTCTACCCTGTTTGATTCAATGACAGATCCAAAGCAGGTGCAAGTCAGCCAGATGGCCAGAACACAGCATCTTAAAAAAGAAAAGAAAATCAATGTGAGAACGTTATATAATAGAACAAAGTATTCCTTCTTCATTCAGAAGGTTTGGGTTTTTTTCTGAAGGGTGGATAACTGCCAGACTGGCCATATTGCATTAGAAATGTCACTGTTTGCAGTAAATGTGAAATGTAGGCAGTTTCAATAGTCAATATTAGCCCATCAGTCACTCCCGACTCATCCTCTGTGAACTCAAAGAGGCATACATCAATCTGCAAACCTTTTTCTTCTGCACTGAAATGTCCTAGCATTCCCTCTGTGAATTCCTACAAAAGTGCTCCTTTTCTGAGCTTTATAGCCATATCACAGCAATTTCCCCTCACATCTAGCTGAACCACTTAATATTGTGTGGTTTAACCAGTCCCATCCACCCAGCATAAGAAGTGACTACTGGCTTATTTTTTTTTTTACCCCTAAAATATCTGCTGGTAATGTTCACATTTAGAACTGAAAAAGTTTTCTAAAGAACAAAGTCTTGAACTTTATCCAAGATGAGGGGAAAGCATTCTATATTGGACATTATTTTGTAGAACCCAATATCATGGACTAGTCCCTGCTCCAAGAAATAGACAAGAAAATGTGTCTTGTCAACATAAGGAAAAGCTATAACAGTACTGTACATACATTATGTACCTTAATGGATTATAAAATAATTATGAATTATAAAAAGTAAACAGAAAGTACAATGTCATTTATTCCTCATCATACCATACCATGGCTGAGTTTGGGAGGGACCTTTGGAGGTCACCTGATACAACTTCCCCTGCTCAAGCAGGGTCACCTAGAGCTGATTATCCAGGACCATATCCAGATGGATTTTGTACACCTCCAAGGAGGGAGACTCCACAACATCCCTCAGCAATCTGTGCCGGTGCTTGGTCACCCTCACAGTCTGAGCCCTTTGCCTGTTCTCCTGTCACTGGTCATCACTGGAAAGAACCTGGCTCTGTCCTTTTACTCCCTCTCTGCCGATGAGATTCCCTTAAACCTTCTTTTGCCCATCATGAATAGTCCTAGCTTTCTTAGCCGTTCCTCCTAGAAGAGATGCTCCAGTCCACACATTTGTGACCCTTCAGAGGACTCTCACAGTATGTCCATATCTGTCTTGTACTGTGGAACCAACACTGGACACAACACTCCAGGTGTGGCTTCCCCAGTCCTGAATAGAGAGGATCATCTCTCTTGACCTGCTGGTACCTGCTTCTGCTGTTGGAGAGAAAAGGCACAAACTCAGCAGTCAGCTCTTTACTGGTGCAATGAAATTTCCTTTTTTCCTCTTAGTTTGAAATGAAACTGTATAGGTTTTTTTTTTTTCCTGGGAATTCTATTGTTTCTAATAGTTTGATGGACGTTTTAAATCTGCATTTTTAATGACAATTTAAAAAGTTGTCATTAGCATTTAGAAACCAGGTATTTTTTAAAAAAATCTAACAAAACAGAGATTTTTCTTCTGGCTCAAATACCGGAATATGGAAAAGAACAAATAATTAATGAATGTTGCTAAGAAAGAATCTCTGCAGTTCCTTTCGACTTACATTTGTTTTCAAACTATTTTTCATACAGGTTCTGGCATTCCTGAAGCTAAGCAGGGAGGCCTAACAAGGAACTGATTTCAATGGGAACTCACAGAGGAAAAAAGACACATTTCCAATATTTGTTCCTTAATATTGTTCGCTTTTGTTTCTAGTACACTAGTATTTGGATAAGGAAGGATTTGAGTATATTAGCTCCAGAACTAAAAGCACTGGTTATTAAATGCACCATCAAATGCACTAGCTTTTTAAAGCCATATTTCAGGATATTTGCACTTTGTTTCCCCTATCTTATTCTCATCATCACTGAGTGGGAACACAGTCTGACATTTCATCAATACGTTGTAGAGTGCCATAATATCTGACCATGGGATTCTGTTAAATGCTCCATCAAACCAGATCTTGTTCAGAGGTAGGTAACACAGGAGAGCTCACTGAATGACATAATCAAGTGGCTCCACAGAAAAAATTGATCAGCCCCATGTTTCTATAGAAAATCCAACCCAGAAAATGCATAGAGCCTTCCACTTAGTATGAGAAGTGCCACAGTGAATAGCATTGTTCCCATTTTATAGCTGAATGGTCCAAAGGTTGCACAGCAAGAGTGCCTTCCAATCTCCCTACTTCTTTTATAGATGTCAGACCCCATTCTACCAAAGCTTCAGTGCTCTGTATTACCAGCTTAAATCAGCAATCCTCCTCTATCTGGAACCAGCAGAGGCTGAGCACATAAACCTTGCAGGAAGTGCTCATAGTATGATGCTGTGCTCTAGAAATAGGCGGTTTAATTCTTCATCAGCTTCAAAACTCAGGAATTCACTGTAATATCATGCTCTGATCTAGGGATAAAAATTTTAAAACTCTGCCACCCAGATCCATGCAGCTACACAATGATGCAAATGTTGTAGGAAATCTAGTAAGGTGCCCTCTAACTCAGAAGTCAGATGAAGTGGCAGCTGAAGGATGCATACGCTCAGCAAAAGGGCTCACATTTTTCCATATCCTCTGGTTGCTTTCCGTGCTGTCATCTTAGTATTACTATCCAGACTGAACTTAAATCAATTTTCTCTCAGCCACACTACAGTCTCTACCGAGCTTTTAATGAGATGCTTGATCACACTCTCTGTGCAGGATGCTGCAGATAAAAAAATTCCCTCACAGACTCCCCTAATTGCAATTGCCTGATCCTTCTATTGAGCAGAACCATGACAAGATCCCATCAAGTGTCCTTCATGCTAGAACAACTGCAACTCATTTAATGATTATTCTCTTGCTTATTTAATAACAAAAATCAATGCACAAATCCAAGCATCAAATAAAGCAGATTTTTAAAGGCTATTTTAATGTCTCAAAATGTATTTAATTTAGTTTTGTCTTCTTTCTTCTTTAGAGAATTCTTGTATCCTGCTTTGTTACAGTAATAGGATTATTGAGTTTAACCACTTACACTGGAAAATAAAATACCTCCACACAACCAAGGATGATAAGATAGAATTGCTGCAGCCTGGGGGTTACTAAGAAATATCTCCCATAGATTGATTCTTACTGTGTGTGGGTTGGTGCAATCATCTCCCCACCCTCCAGCAAAATAAAATCAAAAACGTCACTGAAAAAGTAGTGAAAATGAAACATTCCTGGGTGCCTCTTTTAACTATATGCATTAATTCTCTGACATGTCTTCTTGTCCTCTCCTCTTCCAAATGATTTATAGTATTTTACCTTTGTGCTGCAGTGATTATGTCCCCATTGCCACGCAAAATTGTTCTCATTTTGAAACCATAATGAATTGGAACTGCAGTGGCGGCTGTGGGATTTCTCAGTGAATTTTATTTAAGAACTCAGTAATAATATCTATCAGTAATGAATGCCTGCAAGACACAGTGACAGAATACATATGTATATATGCACAGACTTGCATTAATTACTATGTCCTTCTTTCATCCCTAAGTCTTATTTACATTATTCCAAGAGATTAATTTTTCCTCTGTACCTTCTTCTCTTCTCTTTTTCCCCCTAAGCAATTTGCCTTCTTTGAACAAGCTTTTAATTTTTGTGTTTTTCAGCAGTCCTATTTTTTGCATATGTCTGCTGCTGTAGATAGCACCATGACATAGTCAGAGGCAATATCAGATGTGTACTCCTTCTCAAATAAAGATAATATTCTCCTCCTGGAATAAATGCTAAAATCCACTTATATCATGACTGTCTTATCAACAGGCTTTCAGACAAATAATTTCATATTTTCCTGTGCAGGGTAGAAAGGCAATTTTGTTATAACTAATCTTTCACACAGTGCCATGTATGTTTTATGTGTCATGTAATAAGTCCTGTAGCTTTGCTGTTATTTGCTGGAACTGTAATAGAGTTCAAAGGCCCTAACTGAGATCAGGATCCTATTACAATGGCACTGCCATGGGGTAAAAGCACTTCACCCTCTGACCCTGTGAAAAGAGTGGAATTAAACTCAGTAATAATCTTAAGCATGTCCAGGCTAGAGATGGACAAGGAAATATGTGGATTAAAGAAGGAAAATACTGCTGCCCCTGTTTTTTCTGTGGGGTAGAAAGTGGCAGCAAATTTTCATGATTTATCCAGGACACACAAGGAATTAATGACACAGACAGATACTATTTTTACAGTCAATAATCTTATGGATCTTTATTTTTTGCACCTCATTGTTAATAGGAGGAATAAGATTTAAGCTGAGACAGCATAGAAACAGTAGTGTTTTGAATTGCAATGTGTTAAACAGGAGTATAAAAACTAGATTTGTGAGCACACAGGTATCACTTAAGGCACAACACCATGACAAATCTGCACCGAAGGGTATTTTAAAAGCCATTTTTTCTGAGGCCTGTCTGTGGAGCCTGAGGCTTGATTAGGAACTCCAGAGGACACCAAACTAAGCTAATAAAAACTGTGATAAATGGGGAGAAAAGGGCATCTAGGGGAAGAGAGGACTCAAATTGGGAATAAAGGAACAAAACTGGATCTGTCATATACTGGAGAGAAAGGACTAGAAAGGACCAAATTTGCAAAAAGGGCATGAACTCTCACAATCTTCTGTAGAAATTAGATTTAAACTATGAATTCCAAACCTCGGAGTTCCTAGACTATCAGCAAATCCTTCACAAATCATCTTCTACCACTCAATTTTTGAAGACACTATGCTGCAGCTCAGCTCATAGCCAGCATGATCCAGGTGACATACTGTCCACAGTTTTGTTTTTTTGCTTCGGCTTTTTAAAAAACATGCAAGATCACGTGCAAAAACATAGCTTAAAGCATTGTCAATGTTTCCTATACAAACTTAATAAATCCCTCTTGTGTCTTTGCATTATAATTTGGAAATTTATTTTACACAAGGTTTGTTCCCCATCCAATGCTGTCTGAATAGTCTTGCTCTAGGGGAAAAACAGAATTATACAGGGTAGGATGCTGTATAATCCTTCCATTAATTTTGCAGAAGTCAGAAGACATGCAGCAGCGGAAGTAGCAGAAGCCTGATGAAAAAAAGGGATGGTCTGAAAATTCAGGAAAATGGAATGGTGCCCTCAGTAAGTGCATCCCTCATTCTCTCATGGATCTATCACAGCTACATCACCTAAGCAGTACTTCTGGCAAGTGGTCACCTCTGTACTTCTCTTTGTTGTAACTCCAAGCCCTTCCCGTGGTCTGAAAACATGAGGTATCTATACCTGCAACACAAGCAACAGGCATTGAATGTATCCAGTGTAATGTCTAAACTAAAACATATCTAAACATATCGAACATATCCTGTTTCTAAACCATTTGAAAAATCAGCTTGTAAGCATCTCAAATTGACTGTCAAAAATAGTGGATATTTTCTAATTTATTCTGTCTCAGTTCTCTCTCTGTCAAATTAGAATAATAATTCCTCTTCAGTGCACAGAAGTGCTGTGAAGATAAATTCATTAAGATTTGTAAAGCACTCAGACACTGTAGTGATGAGTACCATGGAAAAGCCCAAGAGGAAATTAAAAATTCTGCCTTCAGAGCAGAAGAACTTAAAAATGTGACATGGGACCATACACTGAACAATAACAAAGAAACAAAATTATTAATAGTTCCTCATTCAGGGAGCATTCTCTATGTATTGTGCACCATAGGAAGCAGGAACTCAGGTGGGGACTGGGATGTATGTGATCAGTTAATTAAAAACAGGCTTATAGTGCATGCCAGGAGATAGGAAAATAGAGGTTGGTGGACAATCCAAAGCCTGGGAATTCCAAGAGTTGAGCTTTTGGCTATAAATACATGGTAATTTTTTTCCAGAATAGTTTTCATGTTTAATATGTAGAAAGCTTAAAAGATCTCTTTCTCCCTTAAATCCTTTCACTGAGACATGACAGCAGCCAAAGGTTTGTCTAATGTTACAGCTGATCTCCTCATTCCATACATTTGAGGTAGTATTTCTCCTCCTTCTTCAAACTCAGCTTAATACCTTCTTTTAAAAGTGTAGGATCCTACCAGAGACAGATGAATTCTAATGTAACAGTATCAAGTAAAATGAATGCTGTTTAAAGAATCTGAAGACAAGTTAATTGTACCAATCTGATACCTGTTATATGAATGAAACCCAAAATTTGCTGGCTGAATTATCTGGAAGACATTAATCCTACTGAGAATAAGTTATCCCTAACTACATAAGTTTCTTTCTAAATTTAAATACCCAAAATTAAACAAACAAAAGGCCACTCTTTGCTTCTGTAAGTACAAAAACTAGATTTAAAATTCACATTGAAGGTTTGATTTTGCCTTCAGAAAGTCACCTTTCTAATTCTGTTGGCAGTGCTCTGATTGTCTGATTGTTTTTCATTGCCTTGATTGCAATATCTTTCCTTAATAAGTCAATCAGGGAACTCTGCATGTTTCATGGTGTCCCAGTAGCCCATATCCCCTTGCTTCACAGAAAACTTTTAATAAAACATAGACTAATGATGCTCACGCATGTGGGACATTAGGTTTTTAGAAAGAAATAATCTCTTTCTTCTTATTAAAAAATATTTAGAAAGGGGAAAAGCTATTCTAAAGATCTCTACAAAACAAGCAGAGAGGGGTAAGTAATTTAAAATACTTTTTTTCTAAATTTTTAGAATTCCCCCTCAGAATACCAGGGGTTTGTTTTTGTTTTCATTGTTTTTTGCTTGTTAGTTTGTTTTCTCAGAAATGTAAACATGGGATGTTACTTTTCCCAGACAGTACTGAGAAATCTTAATATTCCATAATTTTTCATATATATGAAAGAGAAAGGAAGGGCAAAAAAGTTTAAAATATTATTTTTTTATATAAAAATACTTCTGTAGTAGTCTTGTGCTTTCATACATAATTCTAAAATAAAGGAGAATTCACAAGCTATGAAGTAAATCAAGACTGATACAGATAAAGTGTGTTTTAATTTATGAATTTAAGTCTTTTAGGCTTCCTTTCTATTTGCATATGGGTTTAAAGCTTAAAAGTTAGAAAAAAATTTAAAGTGACAGTACAGAACAGGAGTTCGATTTATCCCCTTTCAAAACTACTTGGAGTCCATGCGTGTGAGCAGTTACTTAGTACATATAATGAACACTTCTGTGGTTGGCAACCAGTGATTGCTGGGTTTAGTGCTTTTCCATTTTTACATTTTTCCTACATTGATAGGACTCTAGTGAAACATCAAATATGACTGTAACCTGTGAAGAAAAAAATTAGAGGTTAAAATGGTAAGATTTTATGTTATGGAAATATAGATAATGGCAAAGTTAAGTAAGTCTGCCACACTTTACTGGATAAATGTTCCATTTTTGAAAGACATCAAGCAGTATTCCTGATATAGGACCACGTATTAACTTTGCCTGAATCACTGGGCATCTTTCCAGAAGCAAGGCTGGAATGAGACAGGCATAAGACCAGCCGTAATCGTAAGGCTTGAGAGAAGAAGTATTCTCTATGGAACCCAATAATGAATTGTCTGAACTCATCATCCCAGCCAAGTACAAACAGATGTGTCTTAAGAAGACACCATGTGACAATATATAGCATGTCATTTTGTGCTCCAGGCACCAATTACCATAACAGAGCTGGAAGTTCTCATACTTTATTGCCCTGACAATAGCTTTTGGATTTCCAATGAATTTTAGAAATCCTCTGCCCCAGGTAAATTTGAATGCTTTAGAGAGGTAGATGGAAAATTCAGCCCCTGGCAGATGTTTGCTAAGAAGCTTCAAGAAGTTGCCAGGCATAGCAGAGGTGTTTCAGCATCCCTGAGTGCTTCTGAAATCTCTCTTGGTCACTTAAGTGTAATGAAAGGCAAAATCCTTTTAAATCTAATTCTGTAACAACTATTCAGATCTGAATTTGCACTTTGAGCAAAGGGAAAAAGGAGGTTCAAGAGACCTGAGGGGCAACTAATATGCAATGTAATGCCATGCAAATGGTTGCAAGTTTCAGGCCACAAGCTTAATTAGCAATACCTGCTGTACTTACTTTAATAGTTCTGTATATTCTGATATCTGGAAAACAAGGAAGGGAACATGTAAAAAGATGTTCTGTAAGTGTGTCTCTTACACCTACATCTCACATTACTGTTGGTAAGCCCATTTGACAAACAAAAATGGTGTTATGGTGAGATGCACGACAGGCTTCAAGAAAAAAGACTGGAGTATTAGATATTAAATTACTCACTTAAATCCCGATGATGAAGAATTCCAAACTTTCTTTCACATCCATCTTAATGCTTTTCCAGATAAGAAGTCCTTATTTTGTTGAAACAATCTGTTCCCTCTAAACCTGAGAATTCACATGTTTCACGAACAGGCAATTTACTAAGTACTGATCCAGTTTTCCGCTCCTGCTTTGTTACATTTTTAATCAAAAGTAACTCTTGCCAAGCTCACCTATACTCGGAATATTGAAACACACCCCAAAATTATAAACCTTGATGAGCTGGTATCCAGCCCTGTTTAGCAACCAGTGAAGAGCTACCACAAAGAGAAGAAGCCTAAGTTGTTGAGTCTGTAATGCCTGTGGAGTCGACATTACTCAGCCAAACTGGCAAAGCAGCCTGGCTGGCCTGAAGAGAGGAAACAAGCACCAAACAGGCACAACAGCCAGCATTCACTGTCGCTCCAGAAAATCCCAGTGGCAGGTCAAAACAAACAGACAGGGCCAGAATTCCTGTATGGGAGGTTCTTGTACAGCAGGTTACAGGATTAGGCTCTGCACGCTGGTGAAGCAGGTCTTGCATAACAAGTTTCTCAGCAAATTTTCTTCCGGATATTTCGAATGCTTACAAAGCTGTAATAAGATACGTGTCTCATTCATATGATGGTTCTGGGAAACAGCACACATTATATTTCTATTCCAATGGAGTTAGCATGCATCCCTCCATGGAGACTAACAACAGCAGTTCTCTAAATTTGTCAGATCACGGGTGGTAGCCAAGTGAAAAAAAATATAACTTGATTTCTGAAGTGCAACATGAGGTATACTGTCTTGACTGTATCAATCAGAGAAATCCAAATTTTGAAAACACGCATCTACAAAAGCAGGATATTTTCTGTTAACTATGGTTGAAAAGTAATTTTCTTAAAAAAATAAAAAGAGTCCATGAAGTCCATAAGTGACATGAAATCTGAAAATTTTCTAGCTATCATAAAATACTTTTACTTATAGTCATGTGGTGAACCAACAACATCAGAATTAGAAGGCAAGCAAAAAAACTCAGTAGGCATTTAGTAGAAACATCAAGCTTGAAAAAAGCAAAGCGAAAGGTAAAGAAACCAAAAAAACTAATTCAATACAGTTGAAAATTAAGAAGAAAAAAAGATTCCATAGAACAATAGTCTGTTGATATGTCAGTGCACAGAAAGGTTACGTCAGCAAAAAACAACAGCACAGCTCTGGGTATATTATGCCATCAATGTGCACAGCCAAACAGAAAATAAATTACAGCAGAAAATTACTCTTGCATAATTGACATTTAGTAATTATTTTCTGTTCCTTACCTTTCCAATTTCACTTAAAATATTATCCTTCTGTAGCAGAATTTAATCAGAATGTAATATTCTTTACTAGACTTACCTATGTGAGAAACAAGACAGGTTCAGAAATATCTTCAGAAATAAAAGGGATAAAATGAGTATGAAATAGAAAGGTATCAGAGCTTCTAAAATGGACATTTAATCTCTAATATACTTATGGCCATATGCTGTAGTGCAAGATTTAAAGTAAGATGCAGTTCAAGGGTAAAATTTTTACAATATGGCACAATAATTTTGTCTTACTGTCGCTAAAGGATTTGTGACACTCTTTCAAGAGATCCATTATTAAAACTCACATTAACCAGATTCCAATTTGGAGTGCTTGTTTAAAGCAGATAGTGTTTAGAATTTTGAATAAATTGATGCAAATTCCTCCTCTCCTCTCCTCTCCTCTCCTCTCCTCTCCTCTCCTCTCCTCTCCTCTCCTCTCCTCTCCTCTCCCTCTCCTCTCCTCTCCTCTCCTCTCCTCTCCTCTCCTCTCCTCTCCCTCCTCTCCTCTCCTCTCCTCTCCTCTCCTCTCCTCTCTCCTCTCCTCTCCTCTCCTCTCCTCTCCTCTCCTCTCCTCTCCTCTCCTCTCCTCTCCTCTCCTCTCCTCTCCTCTCCTCTCCTCTCCTCTCCTCTCCTCTCCTCTCCTCTCCTCTCCTCTCCTCTCCTCTCCTCTCCTCATGTAGGTAAACAGTTTTTGTTTAAAATGAGACATATACAACGAAGGACTAAATAATTCATAGCTACAGACTTCATTCTCCAGGTGTCACACACCAAAACTTCTTGAGTTGGATCTGTTAAGATGATCCTGATTAATCTGGTTGTACAAAGAAAGTTTAAACGCGCCCTTAGCAGATACTGTCAGTGCTAGAACACCTTTCAACAATCCCAGTATGTGGCCATGAAAAAAGAGTTTTTGTGTCCTGCTGTTGGAGCTGCCCATTGGGACTGTGGCCCTGAGGCCTCATTAATAACAGAGGGACAGAGGGTAAACATTTTTGTCCAAGCAAAACAGCTTATAATCAACTCTGTGATCACAATCAGTATTGCCTGCCCTCGGTAGAGAGACACATCAGGGACCCTGAGCACCACACAGTTGGTGCATGACTAATATTTTCTATAATATTTAATGTATGAGAATGAAGTCAGTGCTGGTCAGGAGGATTTCTGCTATCTGAGGGACGCCGACGTGCTCTCACATTCTTCCCCTGCTGCAGTGTCAGGAAATAATGACAGAGGGCAATGTAGGCAAATCTTATGGGACTTGCAGGCTGGGATTTAGGGAATCAGTAGCTGGGAAATAATTTTGTGCTACTCTGAAGACATCATTCTGACAACGGGTAATTTTTAGGTCACTGAAGCATCCACAAAGAGGTGTCCATTTTAGAAAAAACTCTTTCTCTTGTCCTGTAGATGTGAGAGCACCCTGAAACTGCACTGAGGAAAACTGCAGGTCCTGTCAACCTGCTCAGAAGCACCAGTAAATAAAGGTACCAGGAAAATACTTGTGATAATGAAGGCCAACTAGCACAAGAAGACTGCAGCTCTTCCAGTCAAATCTCTAGACAGGTTTCTAAGAGAGCAGCTGCAAGCAAGCTACCTGTTAGAGGTGGAGGGGCCCGATGAATTCTGACTCCCAAACCATGCCCAAGGATAGTTCTGGGCAATGTTAAGCAGTAGACAAAAAAATGTGCCAGGAAATACACTAGGATAGGCATATCCAAAGTGTTTAGCAGGCTTTGGATCTAATAGCTTAGAAAGGAAATTTTGTGGCTTATTAGAAAGGACTTTGCACACAGATCTGGAGTGCTTTGCTATTACTGCAAGCCAGGAACAGAAGACTGCTTGTTTTTATAGCATTGCTCCTTTCAGTGCTCTATAAATTTTGGAGATTTTTATTAGTTGGCATTTCAATCTTAAAAGTATTTTAAAAAGCATTGCATGATTTATGCAGTCTTAGTAAGAGATTTATGTCAGAATTCATAGCTATCACCCAGGAGCCTGAGAAGAAAGTTTAAAAATTTAATACACAGGTGGAATGTGGGACATTTATCCTTCTGAAGTAAGAGGTGGATTCGAAGCTAAATTTCACCTTTTTCTCATTTAAAGTGCAGGTTATTTTATAAGAAAATTAGAAGAATGACTACCAATAAGTAAAGATAAGTAATTTTGGAGTTGAACAATCGGAATTTGATAGTTGCCTAAGTTGGTGACCACTTTACAATTAGACAATATTGTTGCCCATGAAATCTATACTCACTCTCAATTTGTCAAGTTACAATTTTTAGGACAAACACTTATGAGCCTGTTTTTTTATTAATCTAGTTCACCAGATAATATTTTCTAATAATTTTCAGCTGTCTACAAGTTTCTTCCAGAAACAGTATAACAAAGTTAACATAAGTCCCAAATGAATATAACACAAACCTTACAGGCCTTCTGAAGAAATGCTACAGGCTTTCACAATACTGAATAAACTTTTCAGCTTGCCCGCTGGTGAGACTCGACATTCATTATCTTCAGAAGATTATTTGTGCCAAGCAATGAAAGGAAGAAACAATTTATTTCTGAATTTGACTACAGCTACATCTCAAAGCTATGAAGAGAATTTAGATTTAAGGATGGATATGATTCCATAGCTTACTTCAAAGTTGTACCAGATTCTCTGTTGTGCTAAACTGTGACAGCTGGCCATATGCAGGTTTGGAGCTGGACTATTCATATGGCACTTGAAGATGAATGTGAGGAGCATTTTTAAGTACTGTTATTGTTTTTAAACAGCAGAAAAAATACATACAGCATTTACTGCTTAAAGGCAAAGTCAGAAAGTTACTTCTGTGCTTTAGAAGACCAGAATAGCAGGGAAGAGGAGGACTTTATGAATTCAGATGGATTTTATTTAATTGCATATGAAGACCTGTGTTTAAATAACCTCATTACAGTTGACATATCAGGTACTCATCAAGTATATATCAAATACACCCCAAGACAAGGAACCAGTGCTGGGGCCAATACTTTCTAATACCTTCATCAGGGGCATAAACAAAGGTATTGAGTGCACCCTCAACAAATCTGCAGATGACACCAAGCTGAGTGGTGCAGCTGACACTCCTGAGGGACAGATGCCATCCAGAGGGACCTGGACAAGCTCGAGCAGTGGCCCCAAGCTCAGGTGCTGCCCCTGGGTCAGGGCAATCCCTGGTGCCAGCCCAGGCTGGGCATGAACAGATGGAGAGCAGCCCTGCCCAGAAGGACTTGGAGGTGCTGTGGGTGAGAGCTGGACAGGAGCCAGCCATGGGCACTGCCAGCCCAGAGAGCCAAGTGTGTCCTGGGCTGCAGCCAGAGCCCCTGGGCAGCAGGGCAGGGAGGGGATTCTGCCCCTCTGCCCCGCTCTGCTGAGACCCCACTGCAGAGCTGCCTCCAGCCCTGGGCTCCCAGCACAGGAAGGACACGGAGCTGCTGGAGAGAGCCCAGAGGAGGCCACAAAAATTATCAGAGTCAGAACTGTTTAGCCCGGAGAGGAGGAGGCTGTGGGGGAGACCTTTATGTGGCATTTAAATACTTAAACGGGTGTATAAGAGGAGGGAGTTTTTAACGGGGCCTGTAGTAATAGCACAGTGATGATTTAAACTATAAGAGGGTAGATTCAGGCTAGATAAGGAAGAATTTTTTTGTGGTAATGGTGGTGAAACACTGGAACCAGTTCCTTAGAGAAGCTATAGATGACCCATTCCTAGAGTTATTGAAGATCAGTCAGGATGTTGCTCTGAGCAGCCTGATTTTTTTGATGTTGCTGCCTATTTCAGGTCATTGCACTACATGACCTTTAAAGGTCTCTTCCATTCTATGCAAACCATTCTATGATTCTTTGATTCTATGAAGTATTAAATTTGTGGTTCTCAGAACATCTACAGATAGGCAAACACAACATAAAGGCTGCATAACAAAGTGACTAACTCTGATTAACCTTTATATTTTTAAACTACTTTTTACCTTTGCACTTGCCCATTTATTCACTGACTTGTAAGGCTTTGAACATTCTCCTCTACAATACTTTTATACCTAGAGTAGGATATTATGGATGCAGCAAAAAAACAAACTGGAGAGCAGCTCTGCTGGGAGGGAGACGAAGGTCTTGGTGTACAGCAATTTGAGTGATTCAGCTCTGTGCCCTGTAGCATAGAAGGTCAACACCATCCCAGACTGAGCTGGGATAACATAATAACATGAGCACAGGTTAAGGGAAGTGATTATCCTGCCTCATGCAGCTCTCATTAGACCACATTTAGAGTACTCCTGCCTCCAGTTTTGGACACACAGTAAAACAAACATTGACAAACTGGAGCAAGTGAAGCAGAAGGCCACGAAGAGGGTAGGTAACCATGCCACCCAAAAATCCCTTCTTGGCCATCTTCTGGTGGGGCTCTGGTTTACTTCTGCAGCTCTGCTCAGCCTCATGTGGGACCCTCACCCATGTGACAGAATGCCACCTTCTCCCACAGGCACAGGGTGACATTCAAGAAGTGCTGCTCTTCAGCCACACCTGCCCATATGCTGATCTGTAGGGTCATGGCTTGATCTTGGACCTGCCCTATCCTCACAGATCTGTGAGATGCCCTGGACCTGGGATTGCTCTTACTTTTAGCCTATCTGCACTGAGCACTGCCCTGCTCCCTTCCTGGAGTGCTGAGATGGATTTCTGTGAGGTTCCTGTCCTGAGAGAGATGGGTTCCTCTTGTCTCCCTGGGCCTGGGGAGATCCTGGTCCTCTCCTGTGCTCTGGCACCTAGCTGTGATAACATTTTCAGTTGAATGGTCCTCTGCAATCACAACTCAAATGCTCAGACATAGGTGACTGGAAACAAGGCATTGTCACAAGGTGACAAACACATGTGAAGTTCAAAGCTATCCTTGTTACTACATAGAAATTAAAGCTACAGATAGAAACGTAACAACTGTGACGTCTTGCTTGAATAGAGAAAAATTATGTGACACATGGATAGTTAAAGATGTTTATTTGAATAATCCATAGAAAAGGTGCCAATGGAAATCCTGGATGAATACAGCAAAACCAGTCTTGCTACATAGACTCCTTTCAAGGTTAGACATGTTGTTGCATTTATAAATTATACAAGACACTCAGATGAAACACAGAGGATGTGTCTTTAAATGTACTTCTCTCACCATCTAGAAGTACAATAAATCAGATCAAAACAGAATTTCTTACAGTTGAAAAAGATTATTTTTTAACTAAGCACAAATCAGATATTTAATATAAACTAGCCAAGACATTTTTGTAATTTGATATTGAAAGTGAGGAATGTTGATAAGCTACAGATATTATATTCTGTGCACTTCCATCAAAAATTTAAGAGCAGTTTAAACTAATATGGTATAAACATAATCCTAGAATATCTCTGAGCAGGGAAAATCCCATGTTTTACAAGACACATGCTTCATAATTACATACAATATTAAAAAAGAAGAGATTAAGCCATCATCTATGAAACAAAGCAAACTATTTTGACAAATGCTTAATTTAAAAAATATTTTGTTGGCTTTTTTGTTTAAATAATGAAACAGAATCAAGTCAGGTCTTGTTTTATCCCGCTATGGATTCCAGAGGGCACAACTGATTTACTGCTGGTGATTAGACAAGGGCAAAAAAAAAAGTAAAAACCTAGTAATCCATTTTTTACAGCCTCACCTACAGGTATTCAGAGCTGGAAGGTGGATATCTGCCTATTTTTCATTTGTTTCATATTGCTGCAAGCTGCAGAATCCGTAGTGCTGGCCTTTGGAAGTGCTCCCACTCTGTCAGCGCCAATACACGCTGGCTTCAATGGGCAGGGTACCAGTACCTCCCAGGAAAGTCTTCCTGCTCTGTGGAATAATGGTTGCTGTTGCACAAAGCCCTTGTTTGCAAATCCTACTGCTGGTTTCAGGGTGATTCACTTGCTAGAGGTCCACGGAACTCTGTGAGTGTACTCACCCATCCTTAAGACATGGCATAGGCCTGGCAGCCCTAAACTGTATAAATGTGATATGATCTACTAAATGCTCATTATATGTCTAGTGGCACAACATATTGGATACACTAGCAAGCACCAGCTTAATTTCCAGGGCTAGGATCTAGTCAGCTGGCCATGATTTTGCTGGTACCAGATAGCAGTCAAGCTTGTATTAAGATCTGAGAAAACTGTTGATGTGCATTCTGTCTCTCTATTTCTCTTATTTTAAAATATTTTTAAAATTTTATTCCCCCCCCCGCCAACCCACTTTCTGAGAGAATCTATTTGTTAATGTATGTATGCTTATTCACAGACCTGACTAGCTGGTCTTTCCAGGCAAGATGTGTGAGCATAGTTAGAACCTGCTTGGAATGGACTCTGAGAGTCAAAAACTGTATGGCAGATAGCTCTTTGTACCCAGTTATTATTGCTGTGCTGAGTAATACTTAAAAGACAATTTTAGTTGTGAAATAGCCTGTGCTTCAAAAAGAGCAATGCTGCGTAAAGTATCTCAGGCGACTGAGCTCCACGAATCTAAAGCAGTTTCTGATAAGCAGAAATTTGGCTTTAGAGAACTTCTAAAGAAATCCCTGTGTCTCTCCATAAAAGCTTCAAAGTAAATAATGGCAAAATTGTCATTTTTTGCCTTGGGAGCTCTACTGTTGTCTCTTTCTAAATTTTTCAGCTCCATACTTTGCAACGACATGGTGTCCCTCCAGGTAGTCTCTTTCTAATAGGTACTGAAAAAATATTACTGGACAGGACAGTTCTATTACAAAAAGACATAGGATTTTAACAACATGTTTCTGACATCAGGACAACAATAATACTTTGGCTTTTCCCTTGAGGTTTATCTATGTAGCATAGCCAAAATTATAAAATATGGGGCAACTTATACCCCACTGAGAAAAAAACTCCCAAGTATGAAAATGAGGAGGTGAGAAAAATATTTTAACAGGTTTTAATATTGAAATTACCCTTGACACCAGAAAGGTAAAAATAACAGAAGAGTAATCCAATTTCACAAATCAAATCTGTGCAACCTTTTTTGTCACATCTAGGGAGAGGTTTAGAGGAAGAGCTGCATCTCTTTGTACACTGGCTCTGGGAAACACCTCCATCACTTTCCTATAGAGATGTCAAGTCACTTAATCAGCCATGGTGCTGAGGAGACAAATTTATATAAACTCTTCACCCTAAAAAAAAGCTTTGCCTTAAAGGAACAATATTTAAGAAACATGTAATCTTATAAACTCTGTTTCATGACTGCCTTCTTGCGGATTTTAATTTTAATAAAGTTACCTTCATCTTCTGCTGCTGCTTATATTTTAGAAAGACTCCTTTTCTTTACTGTAGTAGATATAAACATTACCTATCCAGAATGATTAAATCATCAACCTGTTCTGCTGTCTCAAGGCAAAGACTGAGCTTCTAGGCCATGGATTAACAAGCTCTGTTTTAAAGTGTTTTTTTGTGGTTTGTTTGCAGGATTTTATTTAGTTTTATCAGTTTTCTTCACAATGTAATCCTACCAAAAGCTGTGTCAGCACAACCTAGGGTGGTAGCATATTGCAGCACGGGAGGAGGAATGTACACTGTTTGTGAGATGCAGGAATACTTTAAGCTGGAATTTGTCCTCAAGGTGGGTTTTCCTAATACGCTGAAAATTGTTTTATACAAACGTATTCACAGTGATGGCCATGATTTATTTAATCATATAAAGTAGCTTAGAACGTGCATTAAAATTTGGTCTTCTCAGAGCAGAAAAATTTTTTTCCTATCCCAGGTTTGGAGAGGAATGATGACACCAAAGAGGTCATTCAACCCTGTTGCTTCAGGAAAGGCATGCTTGAGTGGCAATAGTAGCCTGAGGAATTGGCACACTCGTCCTCCTTCCCCGACTCCTCACTGTGTGGCTGAGTTGTGCCAGCCCAACACCTTCCTGGCTGTGGCGTTCAGCAGATAGGGAACACACTTTGTTTGGAAAATCATAACAAGACTTACATAATGAAATCGTGTACATTTTAAAGTGACAATATTTTTTTTAAAGCCTGGTTATCTCCTTTATATCTTTTGCAGAACAGGTGCATAAACTTCTGGTGCACTTCTGGGAGCAGAAGTGAGGAAATGCTGAAGACAGGAGGGAAATACCTCTAAGGCAGAGGGTGGCAGAGGAATCAATGCTGACTTCAGGTATTGTATCCAAAGATTTAAAATCATGAACTGCAGTCTGAAATAAAATACCAACAGAAAGCTCAGTGGGCTTTTACCTGGGTACATTCACACACAGCTGGCCTGCTTTCTTGCAGCTGGAAAATGAATTTGCTTTAACACCATTGAAATCTTTTAAGGTGGCTTCTGTATCATCTGAATGTTGAACATTTACCCTGTTTTCCAGTCTGAATAAGTCAGTAGCAAGATGTAAATCCCATGATTTTCAAGGAGAGACATTTAGCTGAGGAACTATTATTCCTTTAGCTTAAGAGTAATAATGAGCTCTGGTTTTGCCGGTTTGGTAGTTTGGGGTTTTTCTTTTGGTTGGTTTTTTTAAAATAATTTTTTATTTTTTATTTTTTTATTTAATAAGACAGGAGCATAATAACATAGATTAGCAATGCTGCTCCACAGAGCTAGAGGTAGAAAAATTAAATCAGTGTGTCAGTCTGTAATGCCACCTGATGCACAGGATAAAACTTGGATAAAATTTTATCCCAGGATAAAACTTGGGCTTGTCATATCAGTAATGTGGGATCGTTGTGATGACATTGCATAAACTCTGTAATTATTTTTTAATTGATCTAAATGCTCAGGAACTTATCTATAGTTCTCCTCCCTGATCACAAGTTGAGACAGGATGTTCTTTAAACCCTGTTTGATTTCTGTGAGTGCGTTCCAGTATTTGAGCAGTGTATCTGTGACCATCTATTAGGCTGAAGCTTATGACTCCAATTAATGGTAACAGCAGCAAATTTATCAGGACTTTAAACAGTTTTAGGAAATCGGGTGTCTGAATGTAAAATCGGAAATTCGAATGCAAAATCAGAAATTTGAATGTGTGTCTTTAGCTCTGGATTATGAGTGGATACTTTACTACTGCACACTTGCTCTTTGTACTCAGGCATTAGCAAGGATCAGTAGCAGCTTTCAAGAAAAAAAAACATTGAATTCCCTCACACCACTGGGAATCTTTCCTTTTGTCTTCTGAATTTTAATTCACTATAAAATTAAACTGAACTTGGTGGTTCCTTTGACTTCTCTGAGAAGTCCTGTGGGAGATTACAGTTTACAGACATGGAAAACAAATTGTGTATGTGCACATTGAGCCTGCTTATTTGTATATGTATATACACATATATGTTTATATATGTAAATATTTATGGAAATAAATAAAAGTAAAAGTATGCTTACTTCTCTTAATTCCACCATCATTTATTTAGCCACCATAGAAAAGAAAATAGTCAAATTAATGTGAATTGGGATGGAAAAGCATTGGCAAGTAGTAGGATTTAGCAATATGTATCTGCACTATAGCTTAGAGCTGGGAAAATCTTGTCAGGTTATTCTAAGGAAACCTCCAGGCCCCATAAACACAAAATGTGTACTTTTAAATAGCACAGCATAGATTTGAAAAGGGTCTGAAGGCAGCACTAGTCAGATCATGGTGTTGTCATAGCAACAGACATTGAAATTCAAAATATGAAGTACAAAATGGGGGTGGGAGAAAAAGAAGGGTAGAGAGGAGAAAAATAGCAAGTCATAATGAAAATCTCTAAAAAGAATATGAAAATGACTTCTATAATCAATGCTAGAATAACTATAATATCCTTACTCTGCTTACTATTATTTGCACTTTTTTCACCTTTTCCACACAAAAATTTGAAGATGCTTTGTAAATATTAACGATCTACACCTTCTAACATCCTGCAAGGAAAGTATTGATGTTGTCATTTACAGATAGAAATACTGAGGCAGGCAGTGCTTTGCATAAGCAGAATACCTATGGCAGAGGTAAAAAGAGAGTTCAGCTGTTTGCTTAGCTCCATATTCACATGCTTTTTGCTTCATTGCTTTAACATGCCTCAGTTTTATGATGTTATTATCTGGATAAGCAATAGAAAAACCAGAATAATTTTTGTAAGAGCAGTAGCAACATAATTCTCTTTCTGACATGAAAGCTCTGGTGCTTTAGTACACACTTGGTATAGTTATTTAAAGGTTTCTTGGTATTTCCTTACAATGATAGTGACAGAAAATAAGAAAAGAATGAGTAAAATGGTAAACTGCAATTTTTTTCAAAGGCATTCAATAATTCAGAAAAAGACACTCATTCATGCCTAACTGATTAAGGTACTGCAGCAAATCTAATTCAACAGGAAGGAATTAATATGCCTTTGTTGGGGATCAAGGAAACACACTGCAGGTTAAAAGCCTGAGCTAATGTTTTTGTTGGATTTTCTTTGAAAATTTATTATTTTATCTTTCACAGAAATCTCTTAAAAGTCTTTACTTCTGAGTATATATCTATATTAATCTTTCTGTATTGCTGACTTGTATATAATAGAATTCTTTAGTATATCCAGGAGCTTTATTTAATCTTGAATTTTGCAATGACTCCCATTTTACTTCAGCACTATGACGGAGTGATAATGAGGAACTTTCCATCTCTCTATTTCCTACATTTATATTTCCCTTCCAGGCATGTAATTTAGCTTACAGTCATTATTCTTGAAGGAATATAATGCTACAGTATGTCTCCTAAGAATAACTTTGAGGTTTTTCAACATCAGTATCAGCAGTATAGAACTTGCATGTCACATCCAGGAATTTTAGGCAATGAGCCATAAACAAAGAAACTAGATAAAAGGTAGAAAAGAAAATATGCTGACAATTACAGACTTGCAGTGTACCAGCGGAGTCGCAGCAAACAGAAGAACAAAGGGAAGAGAATTCTTGAAACTTATAGCTCATCTGAATAGGACAAAAGTTTTACTATTTAAGAAGCAAATCTCTGGTATTTCTAGGATCACAAGGGCGTGTGGATAGATTATGACAGACTGGCAATTCTCTGGCAGTTGGAAAGCCAGAACAAACTGAAGCATGAGCTTACAGAAAATGAGTAATGTGAGAGGTGAAGAATGACCCAGGATACTGAACTAATTTCTTCAGGTATTTTTACCAGACAGCTGCTATTGTTTTAGGTGGTTGGGCCACGAAGTAATCTGCCTGGTAGCTGTTGAGGACCTGCACCATGGAACCCGGCAGGCATCCAGGTTCTGCTGAGTTTCTTGGGAGGCAGTTTTGCAGTAAGGTCTGAAATAACGCTTCAATGCCACAATCATCCAAAACAGCAGGTTTTAAGTACTGATGCTGATCACCTCTGGTCTAGCATGAAGATATAATGTGAAGGAGTTTAACATTAGGAGCTGCTAAGGGCAGAATGGAAAGTTTCAACAAGGTTTATGAGGGAAACCCTCCTGCTGCATCATGCTGTTCAAAAAGGTTCTAGCTTTGTAACGTTCTCCTCAGAGAGGGAACAAGGTGTGGCTGGATTCACACCCAGTCCCAGACTTGGTCAAGAGTTTATGTCCAGAGATTTTTATAGGCATAATTGAACCGTAGTTCAGCTTTATCCTGCAGAGTTAAGGATTGCAAGACAATATAGAAGAATTATTCATTTTAATTGATGATAAAAATGCCTAGACTAAGGGGTCTTAATCAGAATTTGTTACTACACAGTGAACATAGTTATAACTACTAGTACAATGCACCATTTATTGAATACTGAAGGACTAATATTAAAGCCAGCAAAACAATTACTAAGCAGAGATTGATGTTACCCACACCAACAACAGAGGGAAAATTTCTTCTGTTCAGCCTTGAGGAGTAGCCTTGAGGGGCATCCCCATTCAAGGGTGGAATATCCACAGTCGCTCTGAGAAATGGTGTGTTAGAATCCCTGCAATTAAAAGGAAGGGCTGGGCTTTTGTGGTACAAGGTGATTCACAGTCAGGTGTCTCTGGGCTTGCAGCATCACCTTAGCAGATGCAGGTTATCAGCACTGTGACCTGACAGTGCCTCTGACAGAAACTTCACCTGGCACATCCTCACCAGCGCCAGTTCATGTCAGGAAATGTTCGTCACATCCTCAGAATGTTTCACTTTGGGACTGATGAACCAGGCTGATTCTTCAACACTAAACACAGTATGAGGCCCCTTCCCCATCCACTACTGATGATTTTTTCAAATAGGATCAAGTTTGAGCTGTTTTACCCCCACTTAGGCAGAGCATCCTGTTACAGGAGCAAAGGAGAGAGGTTGGAAGAAAGTACAGACAGAATTTGTTGAGGCAAGAACACGTCCATTTCCCTGATCCTTTTCGTCTCTTCTGGATACTTGCAGGAAGCAGCCTCTCCAATTTTGTACTTAGGCAGTGGGCCCTGGGTCAGGCTTGGGAGAAAAGGGCAAAGCAAATATGTACTGGGCTGAGTGAAGGAATGTGTGCAGAACTGGAACACTGGGATAGGGAGGATCCTTTTAGAAATCAACTTGCTAATTTGGATTTTAATTGCAAGTGGTGATAAACTTCTAAAACTTTTTGTATTCAATTAATAACTGCACTTTCTATATAAAATTAACAATTTGATTTTCAAAATATTTTGCATATGTCTACACTACACTGCAGTGACTATGGTATAGGAACATCTCTTTTTCATCTTTATTTTAAAAATATATGAAAGCTTCAGGGGAAAAAAAGCCAACCCTGTTACATAAAAAAGCACACAGAATCCTCTCTTCATCAAAAATCAAGTAGATTCTTCAATAAAGTTTAAAAATTTCTAATCAGAAAACTAATGAGGAAACGTTTTTCTACCCTTGTACCATTGCCTACCAGTTTTCACAAAGCTGAAGGGCCTGAAGGCCAGGTAAACTACTGAACTGCAGACAAAAATCATGCAACATCTTCTGCAGGCACATGAGACTGATAAGATACCTGCCCAATAAAATAGTCTGTGTTTGAATATAGCTGAACCAAGACTGGCTCATGCTGTTTGCACCAGCATTTGTCATAAAACACTGTAACTGATGACTTCTTACAGCAAATTCAGTATTAGCATATAAGATATTTATCCCAGATCTAATGCAGTTGGAAATCTAGAAATGTAAATTACATCTTAAACCCCCATTTTCTACATAGCTTTTTTTCCCCTTCAGTACCATGCAAATTTGTTTAATATTGCATATAGGCCTCAATTTGCCTCAAGGTGCATAGAGACGATGTACAAAGGAATGTAATTTTTTCTTATTTGATAAACAGGTAAATAAAGGAAAATATTTTTATAAGCTGTTTGGGAAGAAAATGTGTGAATGGCTTAAACAGAGGTAGAGAACTGCACACACCAAAGTTTCATTAGTGCTCTTTAAACTCTTGGGTCTAAAAAGAAGCCATGAACTGGAATATGAGCGCTCTGTGCACATCTCTGTTTTTAGGGTCCTGAATACCAACCACTACCAACCTCTCAGAAAAAAAAAAAAAAGAAAAAAAAAAGATATTTCTTTGTAAGTTTAATCTAAACTGTTAAGGGGCTCTTCAGTATCTCTGAAATAAATCATGCAATCAGATATTGTTATTGCTACTTCATTAAATTTATTTTTTCATTTGCTTTGAGCTTAATCTATTATAAAAGACAATATAAAAAGCTTTAATATTAATAGGTTTTCCTGAAACCTATCAAGGGGATTTTTTTTCCTCCCACTTTTTGGTTTTCCTTTTTTTCACTTTTTTTCCCCTCCTCTCTTTTTCTTTCTGTTCTTTTTTGCCCTCCATTTTTCCTTCTAGTTATTCTTTTCCCCCTTTTTTCTTTTATTCCCTTCTTTTTCCTGCCACATTTTTCCTTTCTTTTTTCCCTGCCATTTTCCCTCTTCCTTTTGCCTTCCTTTTTTCTTCCATTACCCACCCTTCTTTTCTAATTTGTTTTCTTTTTCTCCCCCCTTTTCTCTTTTTCCCTTTCTTCCCCCCCTCCCCCTTCTTAAATTTTGCCCCTTATATTTCTCCCCCTTTGGTTTTTCCTTCCACACCCAATTCTCTTTTCCACCCCCTTTCTTTTTTCACTGCTGTCCCCCAGGGCTGTCCCCAGGGATGTCCCATGGGCTGTCCCCCAGCGCTGTCCCCCAGCGCTGTCCCTCAGGGTGTCCCCCAGGGCTGTCCCCAGCGCTGTCCCTCAGGGTGTCCCTCAGGGTGTCCCCCAGGGCTGTCCCCCATGGGCTGTCCCCAGCGCTGTCCCTCAGGGTGTCCCCCAGGGCTGTCCCATGGGATGTCCCCCAGGGCTGTCCCCAGCGCTGTCCCATGGGCTGTCCCCAGAGCTGTCCCTCAGGGTGTCCCCCAGGGCTGTCCCATGGGATGTCCCCCGGGCTGTCCCCCCAGCGCTGTCCCTCAGGGTGTCCCCAGCGCTGTCCCTCAGGGTGTCCCCCTCAGGCTGTAGCGGCGCGGGGGCGCGGAGCGGGAGCGCGCGGGGGGCGGGGTGTGTTGCCGGGAGACGGAGGCGCGCGGGAGGCGTTGGCGCGGGAGCGCGCCCCCCCGCCCCCCCCCGCGTCAGCGGGAGGCGGACCGCGCCGCCATTGGCCGGCGGGGCGGCGGGCGGCGCCGCGCGCATTGGCCCGCGCGGGGTCACGCGGCGCGGGCGGGCCCGTGACGCGCGCGGCGGCGGAGGGGCTCGGCTTGTCAGGTAGGGACGGTCCGCGCGCGCCGCCCGCGCCCCCGCCGGCGCCGCGCCCGCGCAGGGGTCCGGCCGCCCTCGCCCCGCCGGCGCCGCGCCCGCCCTGCCCCGGCCAGGGACCCCCGGGAGCGCCGGGACCCCCGGCCGGCACGGGGACGCTGGCGGGCCCCGCGCCGGCTCTACCTGCGGGCGGGGCGGGGCGTGGCGGGCACCGGCGCCGCTCGCGTTCCGCTGTGCCGGGGCGGCGGCGGCGGCCGCATCCGGTCGCGTCCCGGCGGCGTCCCGCGGGGAGGTGTCAGCGGCGCCGCTCGCCCGGCGGCGGCTCCGCCCCGGCGGGGCAGGGGCAGCGCGGCGGGCGCGGGTCCCGCCCCCTCCTCGGGTCCGCCGCCGAGGTCCGGGCGGGGGGAGGCAGGGGGCGGGTTCGGCCCCGGTCCGGCGGTGCCGGGCCCCGGTCCGGCGGTGCCGGGCGTGTCTGTTCCCCTCCCGTGCTGCGGCCGGGCTGGAAGTGCTGGGAGTAACGGGAGGACGTGCCGGCCGCCGCCAGGAGCTACGATGTGTGACCATCCCTGCTTCCCAATAAATGCAGCAGCCCCGGGGAGGCGGTTTGGGGTTTTGAGTTCTCTTCCTCCTTGGTGCCGCCTGACAGTTCTGTACGGCGCAGCGGCCGCCTGCGGGAGCTTCTGCCTTAGTGCTGGAGCCTGCCCGGTGAGGCCTGGTCAGTGTCGCTGCCCTGGCGCTCTTCGTGTGCATTCTAATGCTTTGTGTGTTTGAGGTTTTGGGATTTGCACGTGTACTGAATGCTTATATTTGTTGTTCGAGTGGATTGCACAGAAGGGCATTAAACATCCCTTTCCATGTTGGAGTATGTTTCTGTTTGGTTGGACTTCACGTGAGCATACACACCCCTAAAATGACACATCTGTGTGAGCACCAGGGGTTTTGTAAGACCTTTAAAACAAGCCAGCTCATTTTCTCTTTGCAGGAGGGCATCACTGCTTTTCATGTAGGTGAAATAACTTTTCCCTGCTTTGCAGCAGACCTGCTCAGAGTGGCTTTGGTGGTCTGCTCTGTTGTACTGCTGATTCCTTCAAGAAGTGGCAGTGTGAAAAAAGTTGGGTGATGCGTGAAACTGGACCAAAAAAACCTATTGGGTATTAAAATAAGTTCATTAAAATAAGTTAATTTTACTTGTTAACAATACCTAACAAGGAGATTGCCTCTACAGTTTATTTTATGTAAGTGGTAGTCTTTGAGAATCTCAGGGAGATGAGACATTCACACATAATCTGCTCACAGTCAAAGCAAATTGCAAATGATGGACACATTGTAGGTTGAGTTAGAGTAATGATTATTGTTGGTGAGACCAATGTATGCTCCCTCATCTTATAAATTCCTTGTAATGTGTTGACAAATATTGTCAGTACAGTTGGAACTTTAAAATACACGTGTGTGGAATGTTAACCCTAGTAAACTTGGGCTTTGGGGATATTTCTTTGAGGGAGAAAATTAGGTCTCCTATGTACAATGTCACTTGCTAGCTGAGCAAAAGTTATCCATCAGATTTCCTGATTTTCTGCAACTGTAACTTCATGTCACAGCTGAGTCCTTTGTCAATTGGTATGTGGATTGCCACTGTATAAAGTGATCATGTAGAAATAATTCTGATACTTGAAAGTGAGACAGGCTAGAGAAGGCGATGGACAGAGTATAGAGAATAGAAATTTTCAGTTCCTCTGGAGTTGTTTGATAGAGCTTAAAGATTAACTAGCAAAAAAGATAAAAGAATGTATCAGTGTGTGCACAGGACGTCGGGCCAATTTCAATATCAGAGAACTTCAGTGATGCGAAGGTGAGATGGGCCTTTTTTTAAGACAGTGGGAGTGACATTTGCTTCACTAGATTAGAGGTATTTAACTAAGAGCCTAAAAGGGAAGAAAGGTTTGGCTACAGGAGGTGCACTGCAGTTAAGTAACATGGAATGCATTTCCACACTTAAAATGTTCAGAGTTCGGTGTCATTCTTCCTGCACTGGAGAGCAGAGGTGCTTTGGTGGTACAAAAGTGGGGCAGGCATCTGGTGGCCTGTTCTTTGTCCATGGGAAATCCCCTCTCCCTGCCTGGTCTGACCTCCCACTTGCCGCCTGTCCTCGGTGTTCCCTAAGCTGGGAGCAGCAGTGTGAAGGAAGATATGTTTGCCATGTCAGGCTGAAGGCGGAGAGAGCTGGCAGCAAGTCCAGAATTGCTCCATAGAAGGAGATGGGCCAGGAGCATGAGGTCATCAGTTTGCAAGGAGGATTTTTTTTTTTGCAGTGTGTGGGAAGTAGCTCTAGGAAAAGAGATTTTTTTTTCTGGCGGGGAGGAGAAGCAAAGCAGTAAGGGAGGAAAGACTAAGTGCATTCCAGCAGGAAGTAAACTGTATATATGCTCCTATTCTAAGATAAAACTGTCCACTTAGTCTTGCCCTAATTATATTGGTGCTGTACTTGCCTTGTGAAAATGGGTTTCAAAAACCTAGTGGAGAGCTTTATTCTACGACAGAGATAGTCTTGAAATTGTTGAGTGTTCACCATTTTATTAGGGAGTTAAAGGATTTAAAATTTGGAGCATGAAAATATGCAGGAAGTCTATGCTGTTTATTATTTGTGTCAGGTAAATGTAACATTTCTTTACGAAGGTTTTTTTTTGAAACTCTTTTGGAGTAGTGAATCAGTGAAATTCATAGCTCTGTTTCCAGGGTTTGAGAGAAGATAGTCACCTCTTATTTTAAGAGTGTATGGTCTGATACAGTACATAGGAAGTTTTGGTAAGGATTCTTAAAAACCAACAAGAGTCCTTCTAAAATGGTGTTTATTTTTGTGTTTGGGATTATAATTTTTTTCTTGTGGGACAGCCTCACTGGATGGAAGGCTTTGATTGCTGTCAGCTTGTAGCATGAAATCATATTTGTGACCATTACAGTAATTCTTCTCTATTTTCTCTTTCAAGTGTAAGTGCAGAGTTCAGTTTGGTGTAAGGAGTCTGAAATAAAGGAAATTTTTAAATTCCTGTGTTTTTCCCTGATGATAATAAAAATAAATTCCCAATAATTTAGGGCTTAATGCTGTTTTTAATCTCGAGTGAGTGAACTATAGCTCATGACATCATTCTACTTTGGATTTCAGATTTCTGTTTGCTCTATAGTAACCAGCTTCCCTTGCATTGCTGCTTTCTACACTTGAGAGAAAATGCCAGATGCTTTAACCACATATAATTTCAAACTTTCTTCTTCTTATCTGGGTTTCTGACTAACCTGCTTACAAAACTCAGATGTGTGCCTTAGCAATTTGTAGAGACAACTCTCTGTACTCATAACTTTACTGCAGTTGAGTGTCTGATTTCTGTCCCCATGTGTGGGTTTCACAGAATTACCGATCTTTGGAGTGTACTAGTTGGCTCTTTAGAACGTTGTTGATGTTGTGGGTTTGCACCTTGAGGAAAAAGGGTATTTTGTTAGGATTTGTGGTGTGGCTGCTCTTATTTTCTGCTGAGGGCACAGTTACTGCTTGGACCAGATAATTCCTTCAGGTTGTTGACAGGGTGAATGTGGAGTAACAGCACTAATTGCATACTGTGAGAGCTTTCTGCCATGTAGCTCTCTATTACAACAAATGCATGCTGTCAGCTGTTGAGGGGGAAATAGAACATTCATGTGTGTACTGTTAATCTGTTCTTTAGGTATGCTGTACAATACTGCCTGCAAAATACTGTGGTCCACTTGCAACCCTCTCTTAGTATGAGCTAGTAAGAAAATACTTAATAAGTTCTTAATGGTCCTCATGTATTTGGCGTTTTTCAATATGGCATTCAAGTCTTGGTCTGAAGACAGCTGTCTTGCAATTGTCATTACTTAATCTTAAAGAGTCTCACAACTTTTTTTTTTCATACTGTGATTCTGTAAGTTATTTATTTCAACATGAGGAGCTGAGACATTCAGAAATTACGCTTAAGCGTAAAACTAAATACCATAATTAAGACTTAATGAAAAACTAGTTATCTTGTAAGTAGTGGCAACCTGTGAAAAGTTTGTGAATTGTTGCGTATTACATAAGCACTCTTTGCCAGAAGCAGAAGTTAAATCCAGAGCAGTGTTAAAGTGGATTAATCATGAGCCATTTGTTCCTTGAAATTGCCTGTTTAGTAAATGGGAGACGCACAATTATATCAATGAGCCTGATAAGAGTTGTGAAGATGAGCCCCTCTGACAGAGTGCTGAATCATACTCCGAGCACTCCATCCTCTCTAATAAATGGGTTGGGCATTTCTGGAGAAAAGCTCTATGAAAGTAATTACACAATCACATAGTGCATATTCCAAAGAGGGTGGAATGTGGGTTTGCATCCTCATTTTGTGAGTCTCTTAATTTCATACTTGGTTTGTCAGCTTTGCTGCTTTTTGTCAGTTCTGTTTATGCCTAACTTTTTGCTTTAGAAAATTTGGAAAATCTTGCTCCATACATTGACAGCATATTGTAGCTTGTATTGTCTGTCATCACATTTTTAATGTTTGCTGTTTGAACTGAGAGTGGGAGTTATAAGTTGTTTTCTCTCTTGTAATAGAGAGCTGGAAAGGACATAGATTTAATGGTTATTTAATAAGACAGGAATTATTTTATTGAATATTTGGTGCTTTAATACTCAGGCAAATAACCTATTAATAATGGCTGAGCTGGTGGGCGTTGTTAGCTGCTGCACTTGTAAATCACAAAATTCACCTTTGGTAAACATATAAACAAGTAGGAGTAGCATCATAGGATAAATCCTGATTTTTGAATACATAAAGCTTGTTTTATCTGCTGTTACATTGTATAAATTTGTTAAATTATGACCACTGCAGCGTATTACTATTTTGTCTGCTCAAGTACAGCTTTTTAGAATTATGCTAAAGCTTCCTTTCTGTATTTCATGTGTCTTTCAGATAGCATCTGACTTCCTAGTTGTGGCTTCTGCTTTCAAATGTTCAGGAGTGTAAAATAATAAGCCACAGCATTTGTTTTCTAAGTTTCAGGAAGTACAGATAAGGGTTACAGTCAGACAAAGTGGTTAAGTTCAAAAATGTGAGAATTGCAATGTTAAGAGAAATCATACAACTTTACAGCAGCTTTTTACTGGTTAAGAAATAGAAAACATGGAATCAGAAGAACACATCCTTGTTTATTTTAGGTATATTTATTGTATGTCAATGCTGTGAATGCTGTGTTACCTCCCAACTTTTCTGAAATTTTCATGATATGGTTGACAAACTGAAGTTCATCAGATAAAAGAAAATGCCAAATACAGAAAAATGTTGTCAGTTGAAGTGTGCATCTGAAAAAGCAAACAGTTCTAAAGGGTCTGTAACAAAGATAGAGGAAAGCTATATAATACCAGTTTTGCCTTTTGGATTAGGTGAATATTGAAATTGGAGCGCAAAATCTCTCATCAGCGAATGTGTTAAGTAAATTTGAAGCTACTATTTTAATAAATTTAATTGGCATCCAGATAATCTAATTTATCTAAATGATTTTTTTTAATGAGAGAAGGTAATTATATGTCATTCTTACTGAGGTCAAAATCTCAGTTCGAGTCAGTTGTTGTGTTCCTCCATGGTCTCTGAGTTTTCCATGCTGCATGGCTTCTAGCTGTCCTTCCCTGGAGCCGGGTGGTATCCTCTGAAAGGAAGCCAACTGATGGGAGTTTACTCCAGGCCCTGCTTCAGACACAATGGAAACTCATTCCAGGAGATTTGTGCCCTTTGCAGAAGAGTCTTCAGGAGGTATCCTGTCCTTACATGCCTTGTGTCCCAAGGCTTCATGTTTCCGGGAAGCATGCAGTGCATACCCTGTGCAAAAAATCAGCCCAGTGGGCTGTGACACAGTGATTTCTTGTGCTCTGGTATTTAATCACCAGTCACCCCATCCAGGCTTGGGGGGCCTAAGTGGGGATGTAGGGGTTAGCCGTGTGGGTGTGGTCAGTCTGCTTTTGGTGGGGGGGAGCTGTAATTTCCAAAGCTCTGATTAAGCAGAGCTGGTTGTCAACATTTGGCCATTACAATAGTGTGGTTTGGATCTCTCTACAGAATTTTTGTCTGATTAAATTGGGATTTCAGGTTTAGAGATGCAGTCAAATTCCCTTTGGGTATCTCAGAGTACTGTAAGACAAGAATTCTGAGGGAGCTAAATAACCCTTGTCTACAGTACAACAATATTGTCATCTCTAACTTGTTTCCGAATGATACTATGTTATGAAGGATATTGTCCTTTTAACTGAAATATTGGCTGCCTGGTATAATCTCTGGAAAGAGCACTTTTGAACGGCAGAAGGAAAGGCTGGATATGAAATAATAATCTAGTGCAGTAAAGATCAGATAGGCTGAATCTTGTGTATGCAAATAAATTTCCATGTGCAGAATCTAGTCGTGCACGTGCACTTCAGGATCACTTGTCCAGACATCTGGAAGATTAAACCTCTACCACTTTTACCTGTTTGTAATAGCATCCATTAATTAAAGCTCATACATTTTCAAATGAGAGTAATATTCTTCAAAAGGAGTGTTCTCTATACCTAGGATGGCTAATGATACCCAAACTGAACTGACTGGAACTAAGAAAAGAATAGGTAGTTTTACATTTTGGTATATATTATTAGAATGTATGTAATAAAATTTCTTACACACTTAAGGCATGTAAGAAGGTTCAACAAATGCATCTTTCAGTCATCTGCATTTCTGTTGAGAGTAACTGTATCCCATTTAACACAGAGAGCTATCACGATATGGAGATGGGAAGGAATAGTCAGTTCAGGAACAGCAAACAAAGGCTTGAGGCAACACCTTTCACTGAACCACACAATAGGTTGTATCTCCTGCAGTGCAACAGCCTGGAATATCAGTAGTTAGGAAGAGAGAGAACCATCTCATGGACCTATGGTCCTCATGGCTAATATTTTCTATCCAAAATACTGTGTAATCAAACTACATTAAATGTGGTACAATGATGCCGAGGAAATAAGTGACCCCGAGAAGACTGAATGAACAGTGAGTTAACTAAGTAGAGGGTTTAATGAACCAGAAGGATGTAATTAATTTAATGAAGGAGGAAAGAGGAAGAAACATCCAGATTGCTCTTTCAGTTTCTTTCCAAAGAGCAATAAATACTTGGAACTCGATTATGTTTCTCTTGAGGAGACCACATTGCCATTTATTACAGACTAATGGCAGATGTCTTGCCTAATTGTTTTGTCTGAAGTGAGACATTCTGGCTGATATTGGGCCATAGGAAGAAATTAAATATCTCTTTATAAAGTACTTCACATCCTGAGGATTTATCTTTTTCTATGGCTGTTCTTAAATCTTGAGAGCTAAGACAGTGCTACTGGGAGAAGCTTCTTGGTAGTACTTTGGATTTCTAAGTTGAAATGTGCAATGGCAGCAGCCAGTGAATTTTGGGACCTGAAGTCTTCAGGAGAAGTCTTAGGTGTAGCTTTGTGATGATGAGTGACCCCCAGTAGGAGTATTCTTCAATCTTGTTCCCCTTACATAGGCAGCCTTGGGACTCCGGATTTGCATGTGGGTTTTATGTGTGTGTTACTTCTGACTTGCTATGTATTCATCTCAAGACTGATGGATATCAAGATGTGAAATGCCACTTTCAGAGGTTTGGGGTATTTTTTCAAATACAGGAGACTGCTTCCTACCTTCAGACTAAAGAACTTAGTTGCTAATTGAAATCTAAATATCTAAGAGAAATCAGCGAAGATGTAAGGTAACATGCTTAGAATAACTCTTCAGTTGAGATGGTTACTACAGGTACTTTTTAATTTCAGTGTTGACTTTTTCTAGAAGTTGTTTCTACCTTCACTAGTTGTCTAAGACAAGAAGTCCCTTGAAAATGCAATAGTTTAATTTTCTTTAGCTTCTCTTTTCTTTTGCTCAGAGGTTTCTTTCATACACTGTATAATACACACTTTAAGTGAGCTTGAGTCACTGATGTATTTTTTATTCTGTTTTCAAATTGTGGCCAATTTTTGGACATTTTAACATTATTTATTTATTTGTAATTCTGGAACAGTCTTTCTCTTTAGCTGGTAGAATTGGTTAACCGGGCTGGAGATGCACACTACCTGCCCTGTGATAGTCACTTTTAGCAGCCTTATCCTGCTCAATCCATTTTTCTTTTAGGATCTAGTGTGGCCTTACATGTTGCAACACTGCAGAGTTGAGAGGTCAGTAAAAATTTGTCAGTCAGGAACTCTCTATTGAGGCCGTGCTTTTCTCTGCCTTTCCTTGAGTCCTGGAGCTGAATTTAGGGAAAGTAATTCTTGGAAAAATAGAGGAAGGAAAGCTTTTTCTTTCTTGTAAACACATGAAAAGTAATGGGAAACTAGGCGTGTTTAGCTTTGAAAGCAAAAGAAGGGTGTGTGGCTGATTCTGTCACTTTTTCAGAGTCAACAAGACAAGAGAAGAGTCTTGGAGCATTAGTGACAGGATGTGACTTCTGTCAGCTGGACTAGCTCTTTTCTTCTTAACCTGTATCTGCCTTCACCTTCTTGTTTGTCTGCCTGATGAGATTCAGTCTTGCTATTTAGCTGTGACTGTAAGGTAGAAACTTCTGCCGGGTGGAAACAAAGCTGGTTAAGTAACTGCACCTAAAAAGCACTTACCGCATGGTTTGCTACCAGATGTCAGCTCTACCCTTTGCCCATTCTTTCACAGAAGGCCTGAGATGATAAAGAAACATGATGAACAAGTTACCAGGCCATGGGAAGTAGCAAACAGCTGAAGATGGGGAGGAGAGTGAGATTACTGTTTCTAATAGTCTTGGAAAATTGGAGATGTCATCTGGAACAAAGCAGGGGTCAGTGAGTATGAAAGCTCACTGGCTGTCTGTAGGCTGGACAGAATGGATGTATGGTGGTGGAAGATGAAGTTATGTGGAAAAAGAACATGAATTTTTGGATAATGAACAAATAAGGATATGTTATCAGGTTGTTAGAAAGAGGGTAAGCACATGGGCAAGGAGCTTGAAAGTAATTTGAACTAATTTCTTGTTCTTGTCAGGGTTGGTTGGTCCTACATTTGGTCCTGCTGTTTCAGCTTCTGACTTCTTATGTGAGATGGAGACCAGTTGCAGGGTGTTTAGAGGACAGCAGTGGTTTAGAAAGTGGTTCAAAAGAAAAGAATGAAAAAAATTAGAATTGTGTCTTGTGATTCTAGGTAAAGAATCTGGGGTCTATCTTTTTGGGCTTCTATCTGTTTTGATTTTTTTTTTTTGACTGCTGCTAAGTGTAAATCCTATTCTTTGATGAAGCTCACTGCTTCTTACTTGCATTTATTTTTAATAACATCACAGCTGCAGGAACTGCTAAGAAAAAATGTGGTCTTCCTGCAGGTGCAGGAATGGGAGAGTGAGAGTGCACTGTTTGAGGATGTTAGTACATGACCAAGTAAAATCCGTGTAGCTCAGTACTCGCTACTGTCAGATAAGAAGGGGCTGTTGGCATAAATATAGAGTAATAGTTCCTGTTCTGCTTTTACAGTTTAGAGACATCTTAAGATGGAACTCTTGCTGTTCTACAGATCTGTTTTTTAAAATGAATTTTTATAATAAATTTGTACTTCTTTGTTTCATGGTCTCGGAAATGTCTTTAGGCATAGAATTATCTAATTTAATTATTTTCTGGGCAAAGAATGACATAAGAGCAACTTTTTAAAAATTTCATTTGATGTTCTCAAGTTCTTCTGGAAAACACTTCAGGCATTTGACATAGTATATCACTTTGTGCTATAATGATTTTTCTTTTGGTGTACTTTGATCTTACACCTGTCATTCTTACCTTTTTTTGTGAGCTAAAAATTCTCTTTGTGTGTAAGCTGCTCCACGCTATGATCAATATTATCTATATATTCTTTTGTGCTGTAAGTTTTTCTTTAGCTAGAAGAACTTTAACATGCAGAGATACCACTAACATATCAGCAGCATAAGGCTATGTTATGTTTTCCCTTCCCTTCATTAAAAAATAGTTTAATATTCTGGATGGTTTCTAACCTGTCTGCTTGAAAGCACTGAACAAATGTTTTTGAAGCTGTGTGTTCAGAGACTACTACATTTTTTTCTGGTACTGTTATTAAATAACTCCTACCAGTGTATTATGTTGCATTTATTGACATGTGACTTCATCTGCTGTTTTCTGTGCTTGCTGCTCAGTGTTCTGAGGTTTTGCAAGTTTTGTAATGATCTGTTGGTTTTGATGAATCAGAATAATTTGGTATAAAGCACAGATGCTTCTGTTATGATGTACAGGCAGGTAACCATTCTGAAGAGCAGTCCAAGTCCTGGCACAGATTATGGAGAGGCTTCTGAGCTCTTTCCCCTGTCAGGCTTTGTCTTTTAATCTTACCCTGCAAAGTCTTCAGTTCTCTAGTAGCTTACTATCAGAGACATCAGCAGAAACTTCCTACTTCCAACACCTTTTCCCACAGGATCCTTGATGCCTTCATAGAACTCTTCAAGTTGTGAAACATGATTTTGCTCTGTAAAAGCTGCATTGTTCTTTTTTTCTTTTGAATTATTCCAGTCTACAGATTCTTAGGCATGGTTTTAACCACCTTGTGCAGTATCAGAGTCAGACTGTGTTGTGCTTCTGATTGCCTTGTCCCATCTGAAGAAAATTTGATTTATTTTCCTCTCTTGATACTTCTTTGCTTGGCTCACCTTAAGCCTAAGTTTTTGCAGAATTAATATTTTGGAAATTTCAATGCTTTGGCTCAATAGTGTTGGACTGGTGAATTCTTACTGTTGATTTGATATTTTTAATTGCCTCTTGGATGCTTCATTTTTAGAAAATGCTTTATATATCCTAAATCTGAAGAGGATCTGATTTGGGGATTGGCCTTAACTGTCTTGTTAGTAATTTCAGAAAACAACAGATCATCTCAGTTTTCTGTTCTGTCTTTATCTACTTATAAATTTGTCTTTTATACCTTCATTAGCTGGTGAATTATTGCATTGAGGCAGCAAGATGTTTGTAACTATCAGATTCTGCTATGTTTGAGCTCAGAAGTAACAGTGGAAATTTGGTGAGATTTTATTGTCTTCTGGCAGATGGCTGTGCAATTCACTGGAAAGCTTTTATCTTGCTTCCATGTACTAGCTAGTCTGTGCCTGTCAATTAGACCTGTATTGGACTTGCATTACCAGCTTTAAGTTCTACTAATGACCTGTGTACAGGTGAAAAAATGCACATAGGTAAAAAGTTAATAGCAACAGGAATTCTAAAGAAAGGTTGGGTTTGCATTTGGTTTTCTTATTGACAAACAAAATTCTGCACTCCAAAATACGTGATAGCTTAGTTCTTTAAAAAGAGAAATAAAGGTGTGTTGTTGTTTGTGTTCAGGGAGCAGAACTTTTTTATGTTGAAGTGGCTCCAATCTGTTGTTTCATTTGATAAATGGAATTTTTTATGGGCTTCATTTTACCACATGCAGTTCTTAACATCTGCATGAAACTTGAATGTGCCCAGGTGCTGGTGGTGATGTTTGCTCCGCTTTCACGAGTCCCATTTGGATGGGGATTACAGTTCATGTTCCTGTCCAGTGACAGTCTGGTGTTTCTTCCACCCAGTTTGTATTTATGTTAGTAAGATGAGCCAGGTTTACTCTAATTTTTTGCTCTTGCTTGTACTTTTTTTGCTAGTGGAGATTTACCCTTGGGCTTTGCAAATTTGGAACAAATTATTTTATAACTGTTTCTTAGAAATGTGATGAATTTTATAATGCTTGTAACCTCCTGTGGTTTTTTTTTCCCCTTTCGTATCTGCTTGCATAGCTGCTGTTCCTTTTCAGTGCCTGAATCTTAGCATCACTTAGTCTTTTCTATTTTTGGTCATGGAGAATAGAAGTTTTGTATTTTTATTAGGCAGTTCTTTGTTTCTCAAACATCACTAAGTAACCAGAAGGGAATACTAAATAATGCCTGCTTGAATGTGAACTAAGATTGTCCCTTCGTGAGGTTTTATGAATGTGTCTGTGAGCAGTGCTTTGTTTTAAATAATGGACAATTTGAAAATAGTTTTGCTTTCTTCACCCCTACACACGTCTTTCTTTCAGTTTTGCTTTATGTGTTTTTTCCTGTGAGGGCATTGCTGAACTCTAACGGAATGTCTCATTTGAAGCTGGACATTGTGGTGTGAGATTGTGAGTGAATGCTTATCGTGGGTCCACACATAGAGATTATACAGTATACCTTACACTTGTAAGTTGTGTGCAGAGCTTGTTCTTTACCATTCTTTAAACCCAATATATTTTTTCCGTACTGTAAACCCTCAAAACCCTTCTGTGTCAGTTTGCTTCACCTAAATTGTGGTCCTGATTTATAGTTTGAAGTTTTGGTCCTGCTAGTCATCCTAACTTCCTGACCTCCTACTCTTCTAGATGTTAGAGTAGTTAGAGCCAGATAGAAACTTATGTGTCTTGAGCGGTTCCTTTCTCTTGTTGTCCCTTGTTTTCTTCCACTCCTATGAAATTACCACTACTAACTTGGTCTTTCATATAACAGACTTGGGCCTTCTGTGCTTTCGTTTTCCTTAACAGGTTTCTGGTTTTGTTTCACCGAGGGCAAGATTCATAAATAAATAAAATTGTCTTGATTTTTCAGCTACAGTACACTTGTCATAAGAAATTCCAAGAACTTAAAGAAAAATCTTCTCTTACATGTGTAGAGGCAAAATTATTTCTTCACTCAAAATTATGTGTATTAACTGATAGCATACTACTGCTAGCAGTCATTTGAGAAATCTGCTCTTTTCTTTTAGTTGAACTGTCTGTTTTTAAAAAAAAAAAGGTAGCCTCTGGTAATCTGAAAATGCAGGGCAACTTACCTAAGTTTGAGTTTTGCAATGTATTTGAAAACGGTGAGATAGTTAAAAGAAGTTTGATATGTTTTTCTTTCACAGAGTCCCCAGAAAAGAAAAAAAAGTGTATTTCAGTAGGTGCAAATCAGAGGAAGTAGCTGCTGACATAGGAAAACTGTACTAAAGGACATTTCTGAAGGAAAACTTTTAAGGTATGTGGGCTAAGTTATGCTTTGCAGAAGAGCTTTCCTGAAAATTAGGTGCCTGCTTTGCTTTGAATGGAGCAATATTTCAAATCAGCTTTGAAATAATCAGGCAAACTTTTATTACCCCTTCAGATGTTTATTGTTGACAAAAGCTCTGCAGAAGGGTTAGTTTTACTAGTTTATGTTGTGTGCATCATATCTATGCATACAAAGATGATCTTATGAATATGAGATTAGTGTAAACAAAGGGTAGATAATGCATGTGTTTTGTGTTTCATGGTCTCGTGCATTCCAGAAATGGATCCTACACTAACAGAAATGCCAGTTGTTTGACTGCCTAATTTTTGTTTAAGGTGTGGATGGAACACTAAGAATGATTTATTTCATTATTTTAATGGAATATAACTATTGTAAGCCTCACATTGAGAAATTGAGAAAGGCTGTCTAACAAATTGATGATCTATTGTAAAAATGCTTTTAGTTCGGTATAGAAGCCTTGATTTTAACAATTTGTCTCCTGAATCCAAATCCTCTTTCTTTTCTGATTTTGAAATATTTTTAATATTTGTAGAAAGTGTTTGCAGAATAAAAGACATGCTGTATTCTCTATGATTTGGAGCCCATGCAGATTTAGGAATAATCTAAATTCATGGTCAGCATATGAAGAGTGGGAGAATCCAGATCTGTGATGTGCTTTCCAATTCTGAATTTAGCTGGGGGCCAGGTGTGCTTTCTGGGTTTGTGGTTTTTTAGTTGCCTGCCTTGTGGCTGGTACTGTGAAACCACAAGTTCCAACTGATGCATGTAGATGCATCATTGTTTTAAGTTTATAAAGTCACAACCTTGGATATAAGTGATCGCAATATGTAGCGGAAGACACCAGTTGTTACAAGTGAAAATGTTGCATTGTACCTGCTCTGTTCTTCCTTGCTCGTTTGATTTCAGGCAGTGTCAGACGCAGGACCTTTGGTCTGACACAGCATGGCCACTTTAATGTGTCACAGACAGATTGCAATCTTTAAATTAAATGTACATCGGTTATGGAAACTACTTTCTTCAGAGTTGCTGCTGGAATCCAACAGCATGACTAGCTGGAATGCTGGTTTTATTTCCTGAGGGGAGTGTTACAATATTGAAGGATTATGTGACTAGCAACTTCCTTGAAGTTTCTTGCTGTTAGGCTGAAAAAATTTAACATTGATTTGTTTGGAATCTGACTGGACCACTGTGTTGATGGTTGAGAGAAATTTTAAATTGTCTTTGGTAACTCTGCTTAAATTTAGAACAGTTTAAGATCTGGTTGCTCATTCATGCTATATTATTAAAAGTACATTCAATGTGTACTCCCTGTGAATGATTAGTTTGTTGTTTTGAATGTAACACTGTAAAGAAAGTAAGTCCTACTTTCTTGAAATTGATTGTGAGATGCATTTTACTCCTGAGTTTAACAAATATTTTTTGACTAATTTACAGGTACAGTAATTTTTTTAGCCATCTGTACCTATGTCTATAATAGATAATATAGGATATTATAGATCTTTTAAGATATATATATATCTTATATTTCAAAATATAAAAAAATAGCTCAAGCTCATTTGTCTTATTTGGTGGTACTGGTATTTTATTGCTTTTACAAGACATGGTACAATTCTGTTTGAAACTTCACTGGCTTGTCAAATTGTGCAAGCTTTGTTCACATATGGAAAAAGAGATAAACCTCATGGATATCTGCCAGAAGCAGAAGAAATCTCTTCACAGTAAGAGTAAAGCAATTCCTGAAGGTTTTTATTTCTGTATGAATTTAGCATATCATGTTTGTTATTATCACTTCTCTGTCTAGCTTGTTTTAAAACCTCATGCCATCTCTGGTTTTTCCTTTAAGATAAAATACTCTCCCATGTTTTTTTGAGATTTTTTTTACCCCAGAATAGCTCTCACACTGTATCTTCATCTCTTGAACATTAGAGAAGCAAGTATGCTTGTGTCTCAAACTCCCCATATCTCATACCAGTTCCACATTAAATCTTTTCTGCATTCAGATTTTGCTGGTTTTGCTGATTTTTTTGCCAGTGGTCTGTGATTACAAAATCTGTCTGGGAATCTTTGTCTTTCAGTGTGAGTTATTTAATGTTGTGTGGCAAAGCCAAAAAATATGGGAATATTAGTATCCCATAATCCAGTAGCTGTGAACGTGGGGAAGCACAAGGAGAATCACACCATGAATAGCAGCCCAGCTAGTCTGCTGTTCTTAAATGTCATCTGGTGCAATGGTGGGAGACACAGGGCTAATCTAAATGCATTACTGTGCCTGAGTGATCCCTGTAGGTCCCCTCTGACTGAAATATTCTGCTGTATTGCTCTGGCCCTGTAGGGCAGCTGTCATCTCATCTGTGGTCACTAACGAGGGAGATATCAAACTTGGAAAAATACCTGTCTGTCTTGGTGCTAGATACTGTATTTTTGAACACTGCTTGAAAATTTGCTTGTGTTTTTTAAGAGTATTTGAAAATCAGATTTGAATATTCATGTGTTAGGTAAATCTTACAGTTCTGACTTCAAATTAATGTCTGTGTCATCTGTACTGTTTTCTGTTGTTTAAAAATATTAAAAAACATAAAAAAATCAGAAGTGGTTTAAAGCAACAGAATTAGTTTTTAGTTTATCAAAATTTAAGCTTAGTCAAGTGGCTTAGGTCTTGAATACTTCTTCATAATTTCTTTGCCTCCAAATGAAGCACTTGAATTTGGCTGGATGTCTTGGTTGAACGTTTTCTCAATTTACATGGAAGTCACATGGCAGCTGGCTTACCCATTTGGGAGTCATCAGTTCTCAGTCTTTGTGCTTGTTAGTTTTAGCAAATCAGAATTTTACCACTTTTGCAAAACAATTTTTTGCTGTGCTGCTTCTGTCACAGAGAAAGGAATAATTTAAAACAAAGATGGGAGTCCAGTATGTGTACAATTTTTCCCTATGTATCCAGGCATCTAATAGTGGAATTGGAAAAAAGTTATTTACTGCTTTGTGTAGAGGAACTTAGCAGGCTGGAGTGAGATATTGTTGTGTCTTTTGTTCTATTGATTTTTGTAATCCCTGTATCTCCTTTGTAAGTCACTGGAAGCAGACTGAAATATCACATGCTGAGAATATTTCCTCCTTCCCTTGCCATACTGCCTCTCAGTAACAAACAGAGGCTGGGGTAAAAGTAAGCAAGCCATTAGTTTACTTATAATACAAAGCCGAACTTCACTGTGAGACTCAGTTCCCATCTCTTCTAAATCTGGATGTAAGAAAACAAGGATACTGTATTTTCTCACAGCTATTGTGCTAGGAGAGTTTGGTAATGTGCTAAAATGAGGTAGGAGAAAGATGAAAAGTCATAAAAATGGGTTTAGGTGTAAAGGACATTGAAAATTTGCTACTGCAGCTTTAGTCATGTTAATAAACAGGGACTTTAAGGTTTTTTTTCTTTAGTTCATGTTGCTAAAATGTTTGTGGTTCTGCAAGAGTGTTCCTCAATTTTAACTGTGGAGGTATTTTCATAATGCTACTAATAATGACATAGTTCATAAATACAACCAACATAAACTATTTACTGTTGCTGTGTATGACTGAATTCCTAGCCATCAAGAAGTATTCTGACTAAAATATACAGCTTCAAATTAGAGTTTATGAAAGCTTACAGGTTTAAGGTTACTCATACAGCTTTGACTTGTCTGTATTGTGTAGATACATAGTAATGTGTCACTGTTCTAGTTTTCTTTATTGGATCTTTGTTTTGTTTTGTAGCATGGCTTGTGTTCTAAGAATAAACACATAGTACATGAGGCTTATTTTAGAGGTTGCTTGAGGTTCTGATTTGCAAAATCTTCAGAAATTTCGTGCAGTAACTGAAGCCAGTAACATATTTATTTATTCTGAATACCTAACATCCTAAAAATGCTAGGCACTCTGAAAAGTCTGTCTTTAAGCCTTGTGCATATTGGTATGAGCTGCCACAGTGTTGACATTAGTTTATGCGTATCAGTTCTTAATGCAAAATAAGAATATTAGTCCTACTTCCCTCAATGGACTGCTAGGAAGATAAATTTGTTAATGTTTGTAGAAAGCTGCTAATTTAAGTAGTAATGTGTAAAGTCTGTGAAGAAATTAGTATTTCTGTGTTAAAAAGAATCAAGACTTTGCTGTAGTGCAGGAATTAGTGAATAGGCAGTGTACTGGCTGTGGCTGCACTGCAGTCCAGAGATAAGGGTTGCAGTTTATATGAGTTTATCTTACCTAGTTGAAGCTGATTAGTATAGGAACAGGTGGTGTGTACACAGAAAAGAGGGTTCAGCCTGCATTACAAAACCTTTTGCAAGAGTGTGTAGGAATTACTTCTTTGTGTGGTTTCAGCTCTTTCACAATGTAGCTGTGTGTTTATCAGCATCAGATGCAGGTGTTTCAGAGCTAACTCTAGCAATTGGTTCTACTACTCTGACTTGATGTCAGTGTGGTACAATAAGACTGGACTGTCCTAGGGTAAAATGGTGTGAACTAAAGAACTCTGACCCAGGGGAACAGTGTATGGTTGGATGAGAAACGTACTTTGGGATATTTTCTGGTTTTTGGGAGGTTGAATCTGCAGGGTTAATGGCCTGTTAACGCAGGGTTTAGGAGCAAACTAGGTTCTAAATAGTCACCAACTTCCCACAGACCCAGTGCCTGAGAACTGGTGTTTTGTGTGGATTTTTCTGTGCTCATAGGAGAGTAAACGTGGAAAACAAATGTTTCAGGTCACCAGGAGTAGAAAAGTGCAGCTGACAGCTTGTCTGGAGATACTGTTAGGTGTGCTTATTTGGTTAAATATGTAGATTGGTCTTAAGTGTTTGTCTTAGATGCTGTTATATTTTCTTTCATACTGTACTTTAAGTTAGGAAGGAACGATTTTGCAGAAATGTAAACTGGAATTCTAAGGCTGAAATATTTTCCAGTCAGAGTTTGTTGTTAAAAAAGTGCTCTGAGCCTCCTTTCAGTTTATACTGAGGAAGTTAATGTATGTGGTTAATCTTATGATTAGGTAATTTTAGGGTTCAGGCATCAGTAATTGCTCTTTGTCTCACCAGAAGTTTTTTCTTTTGATAATTGTCTCATCAGTCTTGTTCTCCCTTTCAGATGTGGTGAAGAGCCTGTATTTTCCCCTATCTGGTATATAGTGCCTTAAAAAATGGGGTTTGGAGGTGACCTGAAGTATTCTCATGATGCTTTATTAAAACTCCAAGACTGGGAACTACGACTGCTGGAAACAGTGAAGAAATTTATGGTAATGAGAGTAAAAAGTGATAAAGAATATGCATCCACTTTACAGAATCTCTGTAACCAAGTGGATAAAGAGAGCGCTTGTCAGTTGGATTATATCAGCAATGTGTCCAAGGTAAGTCTGAAGTTTGAATTCGGAATATCCTTGGATTTTGGGTTTACTTTTGTTTTTTTGGTTTGAGATGGATTCCTATCCATTCAGTTTCTTGAGAGTTAATGTTGGCAAAGTATTTAAAACTGATTATTTTAGTTTCTCAGTGAAATATGCATAAGTTGAGCTCTAGTCTTGCTTTGAAAAAATTAACTGAATGAGAATCTATGCTGATTCTTGAAACTCAGTATTTTACATAAATGGGTTGAGCCTTCTTCTTTGTTTAGTGCTTTGGAAATCAAGTACGCTATAGTAAGCTTTTCTTTTAAGATAGGAGCTATTGTTTATGCTATATAGAATTTGTGACAGAAATAGAAAAATGCCAGGAAACCAAGGCAAAGCCTAGCATTCCAGCTGTTACTCACACTGCAGCATGTGTTGTAAGAACAAAACATTAATTCAGGATGTTTCTCATAATTGTGAGGTTATTTTGTATTCTGTTTAAAAGAACTGTGTGGACTTTTTTAAAAGGTAAGGCTATTCTCCAAATTACTGGCTTTTAGATTTAGAGCAACTCCAAGTAAATGTAATAATGAAGCAAACTTCCCTTATCTAAACCTGTTTGAAAGTTTTACTCCAGACCTGGATTCTCTACTGACAAGAGAAGACTAATCTGTTTTGATGGCTTATTCAGTTCTTGGCCCTTGTTCTGTAGCAGAGGTTACACAGTCCGTTCAGTCTGGCATGAATCCTCATTTTCTCTCTGCAGAAAACACCCTTTCTGGGTCAGGTTAAATTTCAGACAAAGCAGTTTTTATGTCATGGGCTTATTGGATGGCTGCTTGGACAGTGGCTGTGGTGTAGCATTAGAAACAGGAGTGCTCCTTGTGCGGCAGGATGGATGTATACAGGTTTAAGGTGGCTGTGTGTGACTTGAAGGCTGCTATAGCTGGGCTGCTTCAGCACTGTTATGTAAACTGCAGTGTTTATATATAACACGTTCTGTTGTTGCTTCCCTCCCTCACAATAATTCTTGCCCTGTAAATTGAAATACTGCCCTTTTTTTTCATTGGCACAGGGTATTTAGCATTATAAGGTTTAAACAACCATTAACCTTCACATAGGTATCTCAGTCTAGGACAGATCCTGTTAATAACATGGCACTTCTTGTGAGCAGATGAATAGAAAAAATCTGGAGATCTGACTTAAGCCATCTTCTTTTTGCCTTGAAAAGAGGTGTGCATGTCACATTTTGAAATCTTGTTTTGAATGAAGGTGCTCAAGTTGTCCTTCAGCATCTTTTTCATTCCCTTTTTTTTCTCTTAAGGAGGTGTAATTTTTCACTGTCACATCCCTGATTTCTATGTTTTCTCTGTTTTCCACATTTTAACAGCAAAAATATTCATATGGACTGGCAGATCTTTTACATGGGCTTGCCTTATAATTTCACTGACACCTTGGATTTTGCAGTTGTGTAGTGACACATTATGTTACTGGTTTGGCAGTTAAAAAGCCTGAATTATTGATTATTTAATAATCTCATTCTAATTTATTTTAATCTTTTGTGATATTTTTTCTCTCTTCCTGACATTTTACAGAACCAATGAATGATGGAAATATGGGGAATGAGTCTAGTTTCTTACATCTTTTAAGATATAAAATACCTGGTTTTTTATTATGGTATTATTTGGCATTTTGTGGCATTAAAACCCAATAGCAAGCTTTTTAATTTTTAATGGATTTTGTTTTGTTGGTTTTGTTGTTGTGGTTTGTTTTGTTTTGATTTGATCTCTAAGTGTACAGTAAGAGTGAGCACTTAGAAAGAAATGGTGTTTGGGAAAATCGGTCTTCTGGTTTTTTTCATGTGGAGACAACAAACTTGCTGGAGGGCATGGTAGCAGCAACTGGTAATGCTAGAAAAGGGGTGTTTTTAACAGCTTCCAGACTGCTCTTTTGTGTGTGTATATGTCTGAAAAATAGTGTTAAACCAAACAATAATGTATTTTACTGCATTTGTTGAGCTGTGGTCATTTTTTTGTGGAAGGAAATGCTCTTTACCTTTTCTGCTGTTCCCACCCAGCTTTTTTGTCCCATGTAAATCTCTGTTATTTTGAAGCATTTTCATGTCATCTTCTCCTAATTTAAAATAATAAAATACAATAATATAAAGCACAGAAACCCTGCTTTACTGATATTTCCCTATGGAAAGATCGCTTTCCCCTTTTCCTGATAGAAACAGTGATGTGAAGAACAGGGAAATACATGATTTTCTTTTTAATAGAAAGGGAAGTAATTGCTATGTTTCTGGCCTATTTAAGCTCATTTAGTGACTTATAAACTAAGCATTTCCTTAGAATACCTGTACTGTTGAAAAATGCTTTTGGTGTGATTTTTCAGGATTCAGACAGTAGTTGTTTCATCAGTAACAAATCAGCCTTACGGAAAATGGGTGATTCTAACTACATTTTCACCTCTGAGAGCACTTTTATGAACTCTTATGTAACCAGGAAGGCCTGCTCTTTTCACAAGTGTTCAGTGCTGTTTTATCCTATGCAGCTTTGCAGTATGGCTTCTTAAATGGTCTCCAGCCACAGCAGGAAAGCTTTAGGCCTTGACATTTTATAACACCACACTTTAAGCAGTCCAGATATCTCTGTGCCAATCTGTGGGATATTTACAAGCTGGAAGAAATCTTAAAGATAGCCCAGTATATAGGGGCATCAATTGTCTTATGTTCTGTTCTGTATAATCCAGTTTCTGTTGCAGCATTGTCATGTAGAGATGGAAATATTAGGTATATAGGTTTGTATACAGGATATAAAGAAACCTCAAAGCTAAGAAACAAATTATTTTCTAAAGTTTTTATCTCAGATTAAGAGCCAAGATAAATGCCAATAGAACTCATATGCTAGGTGTCTTCAAAACCTTGTAACTCTGTGGCATGTAGCCACTCTGAAATCTTAGCTATAGCACAGCATTCATTGTTAGGGAGTTACCTTTAAGGAATCCAGTGTGTGACAGCAATCTTGAGGGTAACCAAGGTTTTATTTGAACTGAAGTTTAATTTCACATTTGTGTCTCTGATGTCTGTAGATGTGTATCTGTATTCAAAGCCACTCACAGCACATTAAGCTGTCCTGAAAACTGACAGAATGTCCAAGGAAGCTATTAAAGCAAGGGTACAGAAGGATGCTGGGTTACAGTGACAGATGGGTGTTGTGTCTGTGCTTTGATACTGGTGGTCTGACTGATGCTGCTGTGTGAAGCAGCTGATGTAATGGTGTCCTCTTAAACCACCACCCCTCAAATACATATTGCTGTCAGGTATTCAGACAAAGGTGGAAGTCAGCTTGGGCAGAGCAGCTGTGGGGGGAAACTGGAGGACAAAGGATGTTGGAACAAGGTTCTCAGGGATGTTGGGGGTATATTTAAAAAAAATAAGGCTGCAGTGCTTTCTTTGGTGTACAGAAATACTGGGACAGTGCTGAAGGGTGAATATTCAATACTGTATTTTTCTCTCTGGTGCTTTTTTATGATTTTATGAGTGAGATTGAGGCATGATTTTGCTGTTGCAGGAGGATCTCAAATGCATTTGGGTAAGCCTAAAATTAATTGCTTTACTGAATTTTTTTAAACATGATGCATCTTTTCCCACAGTTATTATTAACTGTGTGGTTATTGTGAGCTGAAATAAATAAGTGCTTTTCTCTTCTGGCTTTTTTATAGTCTTGGTTGCTTGTGGTACAGCAAACAGAACAGCTGAGCAAAATAATGAAGACACATGCAGAGGATCTTAATTCTGGGCCCTTGCATAGGCTTACAATGATGATCAAAGATAAGCAGCAAGTTAAGAAGAGTTTCGTAGGTGTTCATCAACAAATTGAAGCAGAGATGTACAAGGTATTTTATTCATCTGTGCTTGATAAGTTGATTATAATTCTCTATATTTAAAAATATTAAATTAAGAGTGGGTTTTTTGGGTTTTGTTCATGCTGTGGTAAAAGTGTAGTGGGTGATATGTAGAATGCTTAGTTTAAAATTTTAATCATTTTCTACATAGATTTTCTTTCCTGCTAGCTGATAAGGCAAAGATGGAAAGGTTTCTTCCATATGAATTTCTGTGGACAGATGGAACTGGAAATGTTATTCTAGTAGAGGATAATGAATTCTTGTGTGACACTTCTCTATTCCATCTCTTTTCCTGTTCTAATTCCACTTCAGACATTCATGGGACCAGGGCGCTGTAAACTGTTCTTGAGTACTCTTGGCAGTCCAGACTCTTTTGGGAGGGGTCAGGGTTCTAGTCCCTATTCTAAAATATAAAGCAGGTGTAAACTAAACATTGAGACTGCAGGTAAAACTCTTCAGAGTGTTTTCCATGACATGTCTGTTATCCTGCTTGTGTTCAAAGTGGTGTATCTTGTCAGTAAAGCTGACAGAAATCACAGTTTCAGATGCTCTGGGGGAAATTTAGCTACAGATGTCAAAAATCAGAGCAATAGTCTGAAAGGTCTACTGAGAGAAGGAAAAGCACTGTTTTCATCTTGCTTCCAGCAGAGAATTTGCGATTTGAAGTAGTGTAATTAAAATGTAACATCTGAGTAAAGCAGTAACACTGTAACAGATTGATGAGTAAAAGATTCTTGGGCCAGTTCTGAGAAGAATTTGGAGCTATTCTGTATTTACACTAAGACTATTTTAAGTAAAATACATTGGCTCTAATAAGATTGCTTCCATAGTGTGCTAGAATCTTGGCATCTTCCTCAGGAAGGGAGTATGAGGATGTCTTTTTTGATGCATGGTCAGTAGGCTGTCATTATCTGATAAAACTTCATGCCAAATAACCACTTACTGCTACTTATGAACTGGTGCACCTCAAAAAAGTCAGAATGGAAGAAGAGGAAAAACTGGTAGCATGTGTTAGAAATAATAGAAGTTATGAAGAATTGCTGAAAGAGAAAAAGAAAGATAAGAAAGAAAGGCTGAATGGAATAAGAGTGCTGTAAGCTCAGGTGTACTTTGAAAAGAGACTATGCAATGTTTTGTTTTCTGTTAATAGGCCAAACTCTAATAGAGCCTCTTATAAAATTGTTTTTCAAAATAAGACTTTTCCAAAAAACCATAATGCATACTGAGCACTTGCCAAATGATTATTACAAACCATATTAACTTTATTTTATTATGGGTTGCATAGCCACGAAAGTATTTTGCATCCTGCTGATTAAGCTTGCATTGTTGTTTGGTTAGAGTTTTTTTGGGGTTGTTTTCTTTTTTTCCCCTTCCTGAATTTGCAAAGAAGTATTCGAATAGCATTCTCCTGTTGTTAGCTGACGCTGTTCAAGGTTTTGTGTACCTGGAGCACTTCAGTAATGATTCCCTGAAATTCAAAAGACTTCTGATGTTCTGTGGTATTATTTCTGATTATGTTATGCACAGAGGTAAAATGCCAGTTATATCTCAATGCAGTATGCAAAGTTTGTGAACATCAGTGTCTGTGTAGCTCCTATTTTTAGGATAAGATGGCATAAAAATGTGTTTAGTTGAAATGGATGTATGTCGTCCTTTCTTATTCTAGACACCTCTACAATGAGGAATCTTCTGGGGCAGATTCTTAAGAATTGTAAATAACATGGCTTTTGCACAAATGTAATGGACTTGTATCTTGTAGATTTATTCCATTTTCCATTAAGATGTTGAATAATTTTCTTTCTTCATGAAATTTGAAGGGAAAAAAGTAGAGTACTGTGCTAATTAGGTGGGTAAGACCTTTTGAAATAAAAATGGAGTTTAAAGTAATCCTTGACTGTCTTAATTCCTTAAGTATTCTTTGGGAACAGACATGCTCTTGGTGTTGGTTTTATGTGTTGGAAAAACACAATCTAGATTAAGAATCATAATGTAGTTATTATAAAGGTTTCCTAATGCTAGTGCCCTGTTTTATTTTTCAGTTTTCTGTAAGAGAAGCTGTTCTTATTATTAAGGTCTTAATTACTTCCTAATTGCATCTTTTTCTCCATTTGTGATGATGTCTTTAAATACAAATTGTCATAAAGTTATTTCTCCTATATTGCCTCTATTGGTGTATAATAACAGCAGATATATATAATTAACAGATTGTAGAAATATGAGATGAGTATATGTGATTGATGTGAAGAAAAGCTTCTGCCTTCAAATTAAATATTGCACAGTTGGCCCAAAAATAGAAGCTGTAGAGAGCCCTTTGTTGGATCTTCAAGGAATTTCATTAAGTTTTCAGATGTTGATGAAAGTAGTGTTATCTGGGCCTTGCATCATGAAAAAAGGGAAAATTGTGAACTTCAGCCTTCTTCCTGCCAGCTGCAAGAGGAACAGTTTTTCAGTAAAATGAACTTCTTTTTCTACACATTCACTGAGAGGAGCCCTTCATTAAAAGTAGTTAATAATTTCTCTTCCATGATTTTCCAATTGATGTCTGTTATTCTGTTGGATTTTTGGTTTTGGTTGGAATTTTTTGTTTTTCTTACAATATATGGTAGGTGATTAGGTATTGTGATGGCTGGTTTTGTTTGCAAGTTCATTATTTGGGATTATTTCTGAACAGTGCATTAGTTTTGTCACACACTGAATGAATGCTGGCGGTAGAAGAGAAAACTTTAATTTTGTGATCAAAAATGTCATGTTCAGTGCTCAGTTTCATGGTAGACGTTTTTTATTTGGTTAGTTGCTTCTGTAGTTGGGTTTTTGTTTGGGTTTTTTGGTTATTGGTTTGGTTTTCCTTTTAAGGGTTTAAATGTTGCTATTGATAGGATTATTTCATGCCAAGTTACTGTTCCGTAGTCAATTGTAGGAATTGTAATGTCTAAAAATTTTGTTTCTTATTAGGTGCAAAAGAAAATCCTTCCTATGCATAGGACATTCTAAGCCAGTATGATTTGTTAAGCATCTTTTTGATTTTTTTTGCCTTGTAATTGGAATAGAATAATGTTGATGATTAGCTGGATTTTCTAAATATTTTTTAATTACATTGATGTGAATGGGGATTTGTGTCTTAGGCCTCTTACTTAATTCCATACTTTTATTGATTTTGATTTTGCACCATGTTATGTACACCATGTAATTTGCACCATGCAATATCCTATTAAGATTTTCTCAATCCAGTGGAAAGTGTAGCATCCTTATTTTGGATAATAAATTCTGTTAATTCTGTTTTACTAATGCTATTTTTTTTAGTGTGTCAAGAATAAGTATTTTTAATGCTTTTAATGTTTCACTTTTTTTTAAAGGTCACAAAGACAGAACTAGAGAAACTTAAATCTAGCTACCGGCAACTAATAAAAGAAGTAAATTCTGCCAAAGAAAAGTATAAAGAAGCTGTGGCTAAAGGTAAGATTTACTTCATTTTGTATATTTATTAATGCTTTTTTCAAGTCTGCTAAAACTCTGACAATGAAATAAGGTAATTTTTTTATTTTGAGCTGCTTGATTACAATATAAAAGATAATTTAGTATCTTAAGTAAGCCAGGCTGATTGTCATAATGTATGTTTGGTATAACCTTTTAAAAATTAATAAAATATAAATGGTTATTCTTTTAAGTTCTTGTAGTGTTCCTTCAGTGGATGTTTTTGAAATCTGACATTGCTCAGATGGACTCTGGTCTCACCTGCGTTGTAGCTGCAGCCTACTTGCCTGTGAATTATTATTGTTGCTACAGTGGCATCAGTATCAGTTCTTGTCAGTGTAACACATCAACTTCATCTAAAAAAGGAAAATAAGTCATTTGCACACAGAGATTTTTTTTTAGGGAGTGATGTGCTCAATCTGCATGGATTTTGATTCCTCTTGAATTGTGCTTGAATGATGAGATAAAAGAGAGCCTTTGTTCTATTATGTATTGAAATATTGTGCTAATAGTAGTTCTTATGTGTCCTTCTTAGATTTTCTTTTCTTCCTTTAGTGAAAATTGACTGGCAGTATGTAAGTGCAATTCCAAGATCCATCTTCAGGTTTTGTATGAGTGTCTAAATGACAGTTAATCTTCTTGGTTCTGTTGTAGTATAATTATAGTAGCTCTTAGTGAGGAGAGATTTTTCTTTCCAAATTTGTCTCAAATTTGGACAAAACAGCAGGAGATAAGTTACGCTTAGCACTGTTGAACTTTTACTGTTCTTTTTCTTTCACTGAAGTTCATAAACACTTAAAAATAAAAATGCATACTTTGATGTCAGTTTCATCCAGTTCTATGTTTTCTGTATGTAACTTAATTTGATTACTTGGTTTATTCTCAAGCAACTACTTAGCATTGGAATATGTTGTATGTATCATGGAAAATATAATAGGATGTTCGGATCTTAGTATGTTATTTTTAGCCTGTTTTAGCCTCTCTTCCTGTTACTAATTTGGTCATTCTCTATTACTGAAGCACCATACTTTCCCACTGGAATAAAAGAGTGTTTTGTCTGTCAGCAGCTGTGATGTTTTGATGTGGTTTTGATTAACTGAATTAATATTTCTTCAGATAGACAGCAAACATAAATTATTTTTAAGACACTTATCTCCTATGGTTTTCTTTGACCTTCTCTTTCGGGCTTTTATCTCATGTTTGTCTTATTATAATTCATACTTAATTTAATTTCTGCTAAAATCTTGCTTTGATAAACAATGATGCACATAAAAATATTTTTCTCTCAAAAATTGCAGAATTGCTTCTTTCCTGCTGCATCCCAGGCCCTGTTCCTGTTTATAAATACTTGTGCATTTGATGGGCTACTACAGTTTATCAGCTGCAGGTCAGCTGGGCTGCTTGAATTATTCCAAGTCATGGTATTTCTGAACTTGTATGTTGTCAAACTGGTTTGCTGGTGAAGTGAAAAGTTAGGGAAGTCTTAAAATTACAATGCTTCATTATTCCAGGGTATTCTCTATTCAGTAAGCTAAGCTGATTCACATTATGTGCTATTAAGATATGTTACTTTTGTTAATGTACAAACTGTTTCAGTCTTTCAGGATTTCAAGAATTATTGAAAACAAGAGAAGAAACAGTGCTTACCAGAACAGTGGGAGGGCATAAACAATTATTGAAAATGAGCTGAAAATCATTTTGTTAAAAAATGAAAATCTTTTGACATCAGCTCTTGCAAGTAATGTGTTAAAATAGCCCATCCAGGTTCATTTATGTAAAATGTTGTTTTAAACAGAGTCTGTTCCTCTGTAAGGACTGTGCAAGTCTGTAAGACAGTGACTGGCCTTGCCTCTCTGGAGCCAAAGGGGAAAACTGCCTCTTAAGACATAGAATTTTAGCTTTACCCTGGGGGTTATGTGCAAATTTGTGCAGCACCTGCGTGAGCTGGTCCCCAGGAAAAGAATGAAAATCACACAAAGTAGTCTGACAAATGTCTCTGTTTTGCAAGAGTAGTGATTTTGAAATGTAGTAACTTTTTCTGCTTTGTTTTAGAATAGCAAAGCTGCTTTCTGGTGAGAGAGTAGGTTTATTAGAGCTAATAGTGAAAGGTACAATTGGTTCTTCAGCTTGTGAAGACAATTGCTTCCTAGGTTTCTAGTTGAGTTGTTAAAAGTGATATTAAACTCTGGGCTAAACACACATAGTAGAGGATATTAACTGATAAGGGTAAAGGCTGGCAAAGTTTGTACAGTACAAAGTTTGTACATAACATCACTTTCCAAGTGATGTTATGATTTTCTGGAATCAGGAAGTAGTCTCAAGTAAACTTGAATTTCTGTGTGTGATACTTTTCACCATGAAGTGGGTAGTCCCTTTGAATCAATGGCACCCTGATGCAGGGTCACAGGTGTTTTTATTGTTTGGTGAGCACACTAGGAGGACCATTGGAAAGATTAGTAAGTGTTAAGGACTGAATAATGGTACTGGTTAGTTACAGGTTTTGTTAGTGTTTGGGCAATGGGTAAAGCATGTGGTGGGAATTTTTGGATGGTTTTTTAGTTGGGAAAAGGGAATTGGTTTCTGAAGGAATGCAGGAGCTTCATTATGGAGGACTTTGTGCTGTGCAGATTTGGAGGAAGGTGAAAGTGTCTGAGATTGTGTCCCAGGAGCTGTTCTGGGGAACCCTCTGCTAGCACTGCTTCTGCTTGTGCCCCAGGGGAAGCAGTGGGACAGTTGTGTTGCAGAGGGAGCACCACTGAGACTTGGCTGCCGCTTCCACCTTGGGCTGGGTTGCACTGCCTTAGTCTCTGCCTAATGGTTCAATCAGAAATGAGTGATTTATTTTGTTTGTTCTAGCCCTTACCCCAGTAAGTCATGCATAGCTGCTCTTTTCTGGACCAGTGATTACCACAGGAATCACAAATGCAGTCTGGTTGGTTTTTCTTTTGCATGGAGGCTCCAGGTGTCAGGCAGTCTGGTTGATGTTAGTCATTTCCATGATAATTTTCTGCCCTTTTTTCCCCCAGACATTCATTCTTATGTTTTTTAATGTATGGTAAGAGACAACAGGCAGAGAGAGGATGAAGTCAGCAAGCTGAACTAGTCCAGTGCCTCTTTAATGAGGCGTGCTTCGGGTTTTGGGACTCTATGGACAGATTGGATGCTGTAGTCTCTTCTGGATTAGAAAGCTTTGTTAAAAAAACTCCCCAAAGTATGTGTAGTGGGAATGCAGAGCATGTTCCTGTGCAGAACTGGGGCATCGGGGTCATAGGGCATGCAGGGGTCTTTGGAACAAATATAAGACAAGAGCTTGTTATATTATTTTTCTATAATGAAATGGACAGCCCTATGAAACATTCTATATGTGTGATACTGACAAAAAACAGTGTGAACATCTTCCAACAGCAGACCAGAGTAACAGTCTCAGAGTATATATGAGTCTGCATTTACAGGGCTGTGCTAATCAGTGATGCTGAGTAACAAGGTGATTAGAATGTGGTATGTTGATGTTGCTGCTGTAGAAAAACACATCAAGCCAAAATTTGTGCCAGATGGAAAAACCGTGGTTTCACCAAAGAAGTCACAAATCTTCTGAAATAATTTAATGAATAATGTATTAAGAATACAAAATAGAGACTTTAGGACAACTGTAAATGTCAAGTGTGATATTTCATTACATTTTGAATCTCATTTGGTTGAACCAGTAACTGCTTCCACTTAAGTTCGCTGTTTGCACGATTATTTTTGTTTCTGCAGGATTGTGCATCTCTAAGTATAGTTTAGTGTGTCTGTGGGGGTTTCAAATATTTTCATCCTTGAACCTTTTGATTAAGCATTACTTACTGCTATAGAAATAAGGAAATAATGATAACATGACACAATAATTTACTCAGTTCATTACAGGTTTTTAAAAAGTTGAAGTGCATCAATAAAATTTAGCATCTGTTTTTGTAGCTAATTTTGGTGTTAGATGTTGAAGTGTAAAAGGGTTGCTCATATATCAGTAAATATAGCAAGTTGGAACAGAGCCAGTGTAGCTTTGGGAGGTTCATACTGAATTTTAATACAACATACTCATTAGAAAAATTACAGTTTTTGTGTAAATACATTAATTACAGGTGTTTATTATAGTCTTATTCCTGGTTCAGTACTTATTGAATGTAGAAAATATTTTGCAGTGCTCTTACATGACACAGTGGGTCTGAAATAAATAGTAAAGGAAAAAAACATGGATTCTAAGTATTTAATATCATAATTCATTTTATGCTGCTACAGCAGCATAAAGAATATTTCACTAGATTTCTCTAGGCTTGTGTTCCCTGACAACATTGTGATTTAGAGGAGCCTAGAAATATTAAGTGTACACCTACCACATTATACCACATTGCTTCTGCTGTAAGAATGTTTACCCTGCAACTCAGGTGATTTAATACTTCAGAATTGATGTGACTTCTGTGGCACATACTGAAGTTTCACAGCAGCATAAGCTCACATCCATGATAAATAAGGGAGCTGTTAGAAAGCTTTCATTAAATCAAATTATTGTCCCACTATTCTTTGTAATAGCCAAGTGGTCAGAAAATACTTATTAGGTGGTTGATGCATTCATTCTCAGATGCCTTTAAAATTGTTATTATACAGCTGCATTTCCTGGTGCTATGTGTTGCCTGGAGTTGTTGCTGCAATGAGGGAAACTCCTAGTAAGACTTTTTTTTAAGCTTAGCTTTGACTGAAACTCTCATATTGTTAAGACAAAACAAGTAGCACTGGCTGAACTGGTCTGTCTTACTCACAGAGGCCAGCAACCTGCATAGATTTAAAATTAATGCTCTGCTGCAAGTGTTTCAACACATATTTACTACCAGTGCTTTTGCTTGGAAGGTGTAGGGTTGTTTTTTCCGTGTAAAATAAAGCTTCTAGAGCAGGAAGCCCCAGGGAGTGCAAAGACTTCTTGTGGTGGCTTCTTATGGAGTGTGAGACCAGCTTGGACATACTGTTTCCTCTAACACAGACATGCAGCACCAGGATGTGCTCTCCTCACAGACCAGCAGGCACAGGGTGGAGAATTGGCTAGATGTGCTTAACAGCTTGCCCTGACAGTATCTGACAGCAGTTCAAAAGACAGAACATTCATTTTTGCTATTTTTATGCTATGTTACTTACTTAAGATTACGCTGATAGCTTTGGTGAACTGATTCTTTACTCGGAAATTTAGATGTGGTATTCTGTAAATTTGAACTCTTTAAATATACACAAATAGTTTTGGGTTTTTTTTCCCGTTGCAAAACTATTTATTATTTTCAATCATTAATTTGTCAAGTAATAATTGGGAGAAACCTATCCTCTTCTAAGAAACTGGTTGAGTGGAGGAAGGAGTAAGTGATTTTACTTGTTGAAGAAACACATTAATGTAACAATCTTGCAAGACATAAAAGGGAAAAGACCTTTGAGATTGCAGGTGAAGATCCTATCTTATTTCTGTCTGTCTTTGTGATTTTGGTGTTGTAAAACCTGTGTTGAGACCACTGTGTTTGCATAGCTTGTTTTGCAGAATGATGATAAGGCTGGTCACCCACTAAACTTCTGAGCATGTTTCCAGAGACAGAACTAACAGTCAAAGCTGTCCTAGTTTAATGGCAGCAGTTTGCATAAAAATTGCTTTGTAGATAGGAATATTTAAAAGTCTAAATTGGGAGTGGAGTGGCTGGAGAGCAGCCCTTCAGAAGGGGACCTGTTGTGCTGGTGAATGGCCCGCTCCACATCTGTCAGCAGTGTGACAGATGTCATCTGGGGTGCATCAAACACAGAACAACCAGAGAGTCAGCAGAGGGGGTGGTCTTCTGTATTTAGTGTTTGCGAGGCCTCACCTGGAGCACTGAGAGCAGTTCTGGGCCTCACACTTGAGGAAGGGTGTGCAGGCACTGGGATGCACCCGGACGAGGGCAGTGGGGCTGGTGGAAGGGCTGGAAGGGCTGTCCAGTGAGGGGCAGCTGAGGAGTTGGGGTTTGTCCTTTGTGGAGAAAAGGAGGCTGAGGAGTGACCTCACTGCTCTCTGCAGCTTCCTGGGGAGGGCAAGTGGAGAGGGAGGGAGGTGCTGATCTCTGTTCTCTGGGATCCAGTGACAGGACCATGGGAAGGGCTCACAGCCGTGCCAAGGGATGTTCTGCCTTGACATTTAGAAATACTAATTCATTGAGAGAGTGTTTGAACATTGGAACAGGCTTCCCAGAGAGGTGGGTGATGCCCCAAGGCTGTCAGTGTTTAGCAGACATTTGGACAATGCCCTCCAAAACACGCTTTGGTTTTTTGCTAGCCCTGAATTGATTAGGCAGTTTAACTTTGTAATTCTTGTAGGCCCCTTCCAATTGGAATATCCTAGCCTAGCTTTAGGGAAGTGAAGCCAGGCTCAGTATGGGAGTCCAAATGATTCAAAAGTCATGTCACTGGAGGGTTTTTTTTGGATCAGTAAGAACTACTGTGTAAGGAAGTGATTGTCATAATCACCTCTGGTATTTAGATGTTTTTAGTATTATAGTATGAAATATGGAATTTAATTAATTTGGATCAGGAAGGTCCTGAAATCAGTTAAGTGGGTAATACAGAACAATCAATTACAGGGCAAGTTCTACAACCTGTGTCTTTCCTATTGCACAATAAAAATCTGGGAAATTGAACAAACTATGAGGGAATAGAACTGGAGAAGTTAGAAGGTTGCCTCCAAAAGCAGGGTGCAATTATTTTTTTCTCAAGAACTAACTGTAAGTTGTGTAATGTACTGTATTGAGAATAAATTTACATAAGTATACATAGTTAGGTTGGTTTGATGTATAAAAGTAGTCTTTTTTTTCCCCGTCATATCTAGGCTTTTAAATTACTTGCTGTAATTTAAGTGCTTAGTCCATACTAAAATTCAATTGAGATAAAGACCCTGTCCCACTCCAGTTTCAGTCTATGGAGCAGCTGAATCAAATTTTATGATTCTGTAATGTAAAAATATTTTACTGTATTAAAAAATATGTTTCTAGAAAAAGAGCTATTTGAAAACTATGGCCATCTCATTCATGAGTGTAAAGAATGTGTTCAGTGTGTTCATTACTATAATGTAAGCAAATAATGTAATGGAGTGTTCTTTTCCAGGCACTATTAAATAATGCTCTGTGAAAAGGTATGTCTCCAAAGTTGAAATAAATAAGGAAGTGACTGTTTTGGACTTTCGGTATTGATAAACAAATGTAAAGACAGCAAAATACTCAGAAATTATCTGTGTTGTTGAAAATGCTGGAAAAATGTGTAGATGGAAAGAAATGCAGTTCTGGAAAATTATTGAAAACCTGCAGTCATAAACAATGGGAAATGCATTGTAGGTCACTATATATTGACAGCTTTATAGTTTAGTGCTGGTATTTACAAAAATAAAAGTTTCTAAATCAAACTGAAGAAGAAAAGTTTTTCCTGTCTTAAAAATTATTACATGCTCAAGATTTCCATACTTATTCAGGGGACACTTCCTTAAAAAAAAAAAAAAGAAAAAAGAAAAATAGGAAAAACTCTGATTTGCTCCTCTTTTTCCAATTAAAAATTTTCTGAAATCAAATACCGTGATACTTAGTGAGATTTTAATCCAGAAAATTGCAGCAACTCTGGAGCCAAGCTGCTTAGTGTTCTGTGGGACCTCACCTGTTCTCTCCTTAATCCTAACCCACAAGATCGCTCCTTCTTTGTCAGCCCTCATCCATCTTGAGGCAGTGCTCCATGCACTCCAGCTACTCTCTCATGTAAAGAACAGCTCTCTCCTTGGCTTCCTGGACTGCTTTTCCCCAGGAGTCTGAACTCTGCGTTGCATAGCTCTGATTCTGCCTCCATGATCCTGACAACGTCCTGGTCCTATAGGTGCACACAGACACCCAACTGACCACGTTTACACTACATGCAGGAATACGCAGGCATGTCATGCCAGCATGTTGAGGTCCTGGAAAGGATTTGTGGGACTACTCACATTGGTGCTTTGCAGAGACCTTCTTGCCCACCTGCACTCCCTGTTCTGTTTTCTTTGGGATTGATCCCTTCCAATCTTACCGTACCCTTTCCTTAGCAGTCTCCTTCCTCAGGACTGTGGGTCACCCTCTCCATCCTGTGTAGTTACCAGTTTGAAGCCCTCCTAATCAGGTCAGTCATCTTACTGACAAAAATACTTTTACCCTGCTTAGGAAGGGGCTTCCTATCTTTCAAGCAGATGGTGGTCTGCAAAAAGGGTCCCATGGTTGTAGAATACAGACCCATGTGGCTGACACTGGTTCTGCAGCTACTTACCAGCCGGGATTGTCAGTGCTCTCCTTGCACCTTTTCTCTTCACTGGCAGGATTAAGGAGGACACAGCCTCATCCCTTGTGCTTTTCATGTCTGCCCCTAGAACTCTGTAGTCACTTTTGGTACTGTCCAGGTTTCCCCTGGCAGCGTCATTGCTGCCCACATTTCTTATGACATTGCCTTTGCTGCTCTTCCTGTACTTACTTATACCCAGAAATTTGGTTGGATTTACTTTTTGAAGTCCCTGAACTACAAGAGATGGTTATGCTCCTGGCATATGTTTTTAATCCTCAGTTTCTGTGGATTGTTAGCCACAGTTTTATTTACGTTTAAAGACTTTCTTCCTTCTTGTTATTCATGCAGATAGTCACCTTGTCCTGTTTTTCATTTTGTTTTTCTGTTTCCAAAATTTTAGCATATTTAAAGTTTCTCACTGTGTTTCTGTTGGAGGGATGTAATCATATATTGTGACATCAGATGTGTCATTGGCTCCTTTTGAAAATAAATTAAATTAATTGTCAAAAACTGGCCTTGTGTAATATTGTGTCATTGGTGTGTCTACATGGGATGGTGTTCATTGTGTGCTGAAGCTCACGTTTCAGTACCAGAAGCTATAAATCTAGAAATTTAGTTTTCTGTTGTGAGCTAAGCCTTTATAATGATCTCTGTTGTGTCTTTTATGAAAACTTTGTCATCACTTCAGAATGAAGGTCTACCTGGAAGGAGTTGGAAAACCTGGGAAAAAGGGGAAAAACCTGAGCTCACTGGCATAATTATTTCTTGTAAAGCCAAAATATGTGTGAAAACTTTCTCTATCTGCAGTGTTTATTTCCTTAAGGTCAGCTTCCCTGAGGCATTTGCACTGTACATTGATGCCGATTTAAAAAAAGATGAAGTGAACATTATGAGCTGAAATTTTTCTCAGTTTACTGTCCCATCCAGTATTTTTCTTCTATTTTAGCTGATTATTAGGCCACAAGAGTCTAATAATTATGATTGCAAGAACTTCGGATTGGCAAATCTGCCTTTTAATTGAAAATAGACTAAAACATTCTTTTCCTGGATGACTGTGTTGTACTGTATGCAGTAAAATCTTAAATGAGTTTCTATTAGAAATTGAAATACTAGACTACAGAATGAGTGAGAAAGAATGCCAGCCTTTTCTTTGTAAATATAAAACTTTCATAATTGAATTTTGCAAGCTTCACAGTACAGTTTATGCTGTGACATATTGTATACCCGTCAGTTTCTATTAACATTAAACAGTTTTGTCAACAGCTGATGGCAGTAGAATTATAATTATATCTATTTATGAAATTCGTTGTAGAGATAAAGAAAATTGGATGTTTTGCTCTGTGCTAATTGACATGGAGAACGACTGCGTATGCTGCTTCACTGCATTTTGCTGCTTTAAAAAGTAAATTACAATATGAAAATAATACTGTAACTGTGTTCCCTGAATTAAATATAGATCCAAGGCTCTATTTTAAAGTTGAGTGAGTATGATAATTTGATTTATGTCACAATTAGTTGAGGTGTACTTTGGAGGAATAATATGTAGCAAAGGTGTTTAGGCCTTAAAACAGATGGGAAAATCAGATAGTTTAGATGCTAATGAGGTTTCTGAAGGAGATATAGTATTACTAAATTGCCAGTTATGGGGATTTGATAATTTTGGTTTAAATTTTCAGTTTAGTTTAGCTGTTGAAGGTGGTTTGTTGCAGTTCACAGGTCACAAGCCCATACTGATGGTACATGGTACAATTTCAGATGTGCTAATATTTCATAAGCTGAAAACTGATAAGGAAGGTATTTTAAACTCATGCATAGACAACTTGGAGCTCTTAAACTATGGCATATGGAGATAATTTTAGAATATTTGATCTAGGGCATGACTGGGAATAGCCAAACACAGAATAACCCAAGAACTAATGCAGCATTTTTGCCTTTGCTGCCACCTTGCCTGATATTCTGGCTTCCCTGAACAGCATATCTCACTGTGGACTGGCAAGCAAAACATTTCAGCCTTGGCTTCCAACAGCTTTGTCCTCTCCTTTTTCATCCAGTCTTCATCCTGTACTGTACATGACCTGTAGATGACTTTTTCCCTTCCCTTCCAAACTCTCTTCGGTCACCTTCCAGTATTTCCCCATGCTCCACATACCTTTCCTTCTCCAGAAAGATCTTATGGTGTTTATGTTTTACTCTGAAGATGACCAGATTGACTCTGTAGCCTACTGTATTTAGAAATAAGTGTGTATGATACTTCTGTATGATACTCTGAAATTAGTTGAGGTTTTCTGGTCAGGAATAATGTATATACAGGAGGAATTTAGTTCCTAAGGCAGATAGGAAAATAGGATTTTACCATCCTGTTATGTTATTGTGCTGATGTCAGACATGCATATTTGGGGGTATTTAACTTCTGGGATGTTATTCTGATGTGTTGGATTGTTTTCCTCCTTATAAATTGTCTACATTTTATTTAGAAATAAATGCTGTGGGCTTTTCTGGGGGGAGGGAATTAGTCTCCATATGAAGCATAAGTTTAGATGGTTTGCCGAAGACAAAACCTGCTATGTCTGGCTAAAGTTTAAGATAGCCTTGTGAATGTTATCTCTCCAAAACAGTTCTACAGAAATTTTTAAAGTGGATTGTTTCATTCATACCTACACGAAAAAATTCTTCTCTGATGACAGCTCTGGAGATGTGCTTTGTCTTTGTTGTACAGAGTAACTCAGATAAATTGTAATGTAAGAAATCTGTACCTTCAATGTACAAAATTAGGTCAGCAGTTGGATTGTTTTCAATTAAATGAAAGACATAATATCCTTTTAAAGTGATTTTTATTAATCTCTGTTTGAAATGTAGCTGACAGTGGTGTGAAGTAGCAAGTGTCTAGAGAGCCGTAGGAGAGTACAAACTGATAGAAACGTGCTTTGGCTTCATGGTAATTTGTTATCTAGGGAGTTCCGAGTCAGAAGTGCTGTCCTAGTTCTTAGTAACTCTTCAGGATTTTTTTTTTTTTTTTTTTTTTTTTTTTGCATACACTTGTCCCTTCACTTTAAACCATGTAAATTTCTTTTTTTTTTTTGCTTATGATAACTTTTACCAGAAGAATACATAGATTAGCTGTGTGCTCACCGAAGAAGGTCTTTTTTTTACTCTTTCCATATAATGCCATAAAATGTACGGTTTTTACATTGAAAGAGGTTGTGCAGATCTTTTAACTGTGTCTGTTCTTACGTGTTCCTCCTCAGAGTCCTAGTGCTTCAGGACCCCTCACTGTAGCAACTCTTCCTGTGTTTGTCTTGTTTCCCACCTTTCTGATGGTAATGCCTTTTTCTAAACCTTTTGCATGTCAGATATATTCTCGTTGAGGTCAACAGATTGCATACTTTTAAGTGGATTTAATCAGTAGCATAACAACCCAGTCTACTCCTTTGCTAAATTAACATTGTGTTCAGCAGCTGCTGAACACTGAGTTTATGCTTCCATCAATCTTGCTGTACTGACCCCAAGATCTCATTTCTGTGTGCATTTGGATTACTGAACTGGAATAGTTCTTTACCCATGTGCACCTCTCTAAATATTCACTCTATAATTTACTGTTGTTTTAATCAGTACCTCTGAAGCTTTTTGTGTTGGTTTTGCATGGCCTGGTTTTTGGTAGTGGAGGGGCCACAGAGGAGGCTTCTGTGAGAAGCTGCCAGAAGCTTCCACCATGTCCAGCAGAGTCAATCCCTGATGACTCTGAAGATGGACATGCTGCTCTCCAGTTAGAGAGTTTGGTACACCACTGTGATGACCTATCTAAGAGGAAAATCAAAACAAAGGGAACACAGTTTTTTTTCCTACCCAGAGAAGTGGAGGAGGGAAAACAGCATGGAGACACTGAGGTCAGTGGAGAAGGAGGGGGAGGAAGTGCTCCAGGCACTGGAGCTGAGATTCCTCTGCAGGCTGTGATGAAGACCATGGTGAAGCAGCTGTGCCCTGCAGCCCATGGGTGCACAGGGAATGCAGAGATCCACCTGCAGCCCATGGGGAGGTGCCCATGCTGGAGCGGATGGATGCCTGGAGGAGGCTGTGATCCAGTGGGAGACCCAGTGGGGAGAGGGGCCTTGCTTCCAGGCTGGAGCAGCCTGTCCTTGGAGGAATGCACCCCATGGAGTGACCCATGGCACAGCAGTTTTGAGAGGAGTGTCTGCCCATGGTGGGAGTTCATGCTGCAGCAGCTGCAGTATGGCTGTTGTTTGTGAGAATGGACCCACACTGGAGAAGTTCATGGAGAGCTGCCTCCTATGGGAAGGGACCGCATGGCCTCATTCAGGGGAAGGATTCCTCTCCTGGAGGAGCGGAAGAAAACCTTGGGTGATGGACTGACCAAAACCCCCACACCCTGTCTCCCTGCACTGTTTGAGGGAAGGAGGGAGAGGTAGGGGGGACAGAGTTGTATTTAAGTGTTTATTTGACTTCTCATTATCCTCCCCTGATTTTGTTAGTAATAAATTGACCTTGTACCTTTAAGTTAAACCTGTGTTGCCCTTGGAGTGTTTTCTCCCCTTCCGTAACTCATGAACCCTTCATTAAATTATTTTCTCTCTGCCCAGCTGTGGCGGGGGAGGGTGGGTGAGCAGCTTTTGTGAGTGCCTGGTGTTTGGCCAGTGTCAAACTATGACAGCTTTTATTCCAGTTCCTCACATTTGGTTTCCCTGTTTGCTACTTTCAGACAGCATCTTCATCATCATCATCATCACCTCATCTATCAGAGTCCAGCTGATATTCCTGGGACTCTCCATTGAGTGCCTACTTCCTCCTGTATAAACGAATCATAACATTTTAGCTAAAACTTTCTCAAGTACCTTTGAAGTTAAGCTAAGCACCATCCAGTCCTCATAATTTGTTCTCATTTCATTTATTCTCAACAACCTCTTTTTCTGACAGCTTAGAAAAAAGGGGTTCTTTGACTCTTTCACGAAGTAGTATTTCATCCTGGAAATCTCTGAAGGTCTGAGGTAGTGATCACAGAAGGAAAAAAAAAATCTTTTCTTGTACCAGCTCCTTTTATATGGTGACTGTTGTTTACTTTTTCTGACAAGGTTGCTGACTCCATTGTATATGAAAGGGCATTTGTTACTGGTTTTCCCTCAACTTTTTTTTAGTGTGCCTGCCTTTAATGTTGCTCACTTTTGATTTATTTGAGTTCACAGTCCCTTGTGTATTCCTTATATGACACAGCTCTTCAAGGTCTGCTTTCAAGCAGCTGTTTTGCCACTTAGCTATGAATGCTTACATTTTCTTTTTTCTCAACTGCTTTGTGATGGGTAGTAGACGTGTTTTTACTTACATAAATTATTTTAAGTTTCTAAGAAATGCAGTGGTCTGAATGAGATTGCTTTAGGTAGCATATGTTTATCTGTGCAGGTACTTGTGACTCTGCGCTTGATATTTGCAGATATGAGATTAATTTAAAATGGTCTTAGTTCCTGAAAAAGTAATGAGGTACTTGGTAAATATCAAGAAGACAGCAAGGATGTGATTAAAAGCTTATGTGTGTGTTGTGGTTATGGTTATTTTCTTCACAGTAGCTGTTGCAGGACTGTGTTTTGGATTTGTGGTGGAAAAAGTGTTGATAGCATACTTCACGTAGCTGTGCACTTACTGTGGCAAAGAATGGAATAGGTGACCTCATGAAGTACCTTGTAGCTCTGCAATTCGACTCTCAACTGGTCCTGTCAGCTTGAACTTGAGGAATTCCAGTGTCAGTGGTACAAAGCTGAGGCTGTAGAGCCAATCCTGATCAGGATATCAATGTGATAGGGAAATGTTAAGATGTAGGAGAGAGGCTGCCCATTTTGAGCAGGAGTAACACGTGTGAGGGTTCAGCTGCTTATATGTAGACTGACTGCATCATTGCTTTATTAGGATTATAGGTAGCAATAGGAATGCTTGAATACAGAAAAATAATATATTTTTAGTGCATCTAGTGTAGGAGGACATCTTTCTCTTCTAAAGATATGATTTTGTAAATAAAAGCTTTGAGATAGTAATGCATCTGAGATTGCTTTCTTGTTGATATTGTATTATTTTTATACTTGTGGTTTTTGTATACTTTTAGATAAGAAATTCTTACATTTCTGTTCAAAGAAAATAACCTTTTTCTTATGAAGTTTAGTAACTAGAAAACCTAGACATTTGATCATACTAATTATCTGGAAGTGGTTGGATTTTACCTTCCTCAGAGAAGTACCTTGAAAATTACTGCAGAAAAAGGGGCAAACCTGACATAAATTTACCAGGTATGTCATCTGTAGGCCTGTATACTTTTTAAATCACAATTTTTGTTTTGTTTTCTCTCAGGAAAGGAGACAGAGAAAGCCAAAGATCGGTGTGAAAAAGCCACTATGAAACTTCATATGTTGCATAACCAGTATGTGTTGGCCCTGAAAGGAGCACAATTACATCAGCACCAATATTATGATACTACACTTCCTCTGTTACTTGATTCCCTTCAGAAGATGCAAGAAGAAATGATTAAAGCCCTGTAAGATGTATTCTTAAATATTTCTAACTTGTAAAATTTCTATGTGTAATATTCTAATTAATCTATAAGAATAGTTGAAAATAAGAAAATGTGATTAATTACTTATATATCAGGGGATAACAGTTGAAAAAAGTCTATCCAAATGATGCAGGTGGTAGTTTTGAGTGCTCGCTTAAGCCTATCAACAAGACACCATCTTCTTATAAATTCTTACAGATGGACTGCGGTGTTTAAATTTGACCTCACGATTCTTCCTTCAGTTTATAGACTATAGCAAGTTTGTTGCCTCTCTAGTAGTCATTATTATGAAATTCCATCAGCAAAAAATTTGGTTTAAACTGCCCAACTGTCTTGAAAGTGATTGTGGAGGAGCCACAATCAGATGCATAGTTAATGGTATGGGTGGGAGGATTAACAGGATTATGTAAACTTGATCTCTCTGTAAGGAGTCTCCCTTTAAAAATACTATGACCTCTTTCCTAAAAGATCATTCTTACATCAATACATAGTACATGCAAAGTGATGATATCTGAGAACAGCTACTGAGGACTTTTAGCCCTCCGTTCTGGTTTGTAACCACCATGCTGCCTCCTTGTCTTAGCTTAAAAAAAGGGGTGGTTAGCTTTTTTTGTAAGTTCTTAATTTAGATGTGAAACACTCTTTATTAGTTCATTTTCTTACCTATTCTGAAGTCAGAATTCGTGTTGATTTCAGGGCACAGGAACTGAGGGAGAGTTGGGGATTCCACACTTTATATGGTGCAGGCATCATTAGCTTCCCTGTGCAGTAACATTTTAATTTTTTTGCTTCAGGTGCTGGTATTGAAGTAAAGCTTTGTAATACTCCCTGTATGGTCCTTTTAATTTTATATGTAAGATCACAGCAAAAGGCTACAGTTGAATGTGTGTGTCTAATTCAGGTGGTTGTTTTAGAATCACAAGCTATAATAATTAACTGAGGAAATTTATGATGGAACAAGAGCTTAATGAAATTTATCTTTACTCTTCCTGGAGTAAAAAACTGTAAAAAATACTTTTTTCACTACATAGACTTTTTTGTGAGTTCTGAATGTATTGGAAAATGATTCTATTATAATAACTTTTTTTTGGTGCATGTATAGAGATGCTGATTTCAGGTGTAGAGCGTAGTGTGACAACCTCTGTGAAACAAAACTTCCTCAATAACCCTAATTTTGCAGGTGAATTAGTTTTTAGACCTGAAAAAGTATAGATTAATATTGCTGATGATATTTTTCCTCTTTTTTGTCATTGTAATTGATATAGGTTCTCTAAGATATGGCATTGCTATTGTTGATGTTTACCTATCTTTTCATCACACTCCATGAAGTATTTTCTGGAACTTTTTCACACATGATATTCTCAGAAAAGACAAGATTTAATGCCTTCTCTTGCCTGTTTTCTGCTCAGAATTAGTGCACTGAAAAAATCCTATCACACTATTCTTTTTTTACAGAGTAAACACAACTTGAGATCTTATCCAGAAAAAAATGCATTTGCACTTTTTCCTCTGCATGTTTGGCTAGCCAAAATTCATCAGTGTTTTTTGAGTGGCCACCATGCTTCAGATCCTGGCAAGCTAGCAAATTTATCAGAGATAAAAATGAAATAGGAAATAATTATGAAGGTACATTATGAAGGAAAACTAAAAGTTAAGGAGAATAGCAGGGTGTTCTGAGTATGTGTCACTGGATGCTATTAAGAGTAGTGTCACAATACCACCTCTTCCTTTGCCATTCCTTTTCCACTTGGTTTTTCCCACTCTTGGAAGCAGATGAAGACAGGGTTGTGTGGCTTGTACTTTCTCACAGCAACTTCGTGGTTAATTTTCTCTCCTCTTGTAAATATATGCTTACTTGTGATTTATGCCTATTTTTGTCTGAATGATGAATAGTATATATAAAAAACGCTAGAACAAGATGGAAAGCCAGTGTTGAAAGGAAATGCACACACTTCTGTAAATCATTTTGCCCTATGCCAGAATATATTTTGCCATGAAATATGAAAATCTTCAGTGTTATGAATGGGTAATGTGATGATTGGCTCTCACAATTAAGAGATTAATTTGTGTGTATGTTAGGAGAAGTTTTGTTGATGTATAGTTATGTTATTGTAGTTGGTTTGACACGCTCTGTTCTCCCCCGTAGTCCCCTTTTCCTCCCCTTTGTATTGTTGTCGTTGGACAGCCTTGGTTGTCAGGGTCATGTGGAGGGAGGGTGTGTACTTATGTCCCTCGTATGGTGCCTTTGGGAATGGAAAAGCTTGTTGCTAGGGGGCACAGCATGACAACACCTGACCTCCAGTCAAGTTACAAGAAAGCAGTCTCCACCAATATATGGTGAAGAAGAGTTGACAGACTGGCTTTGGGAGGGGCCAGGGTTGGCTGATGGGACTATACAGGGATATAGAAGGTGGAGCAGGCATTTTAAGGATGAGCCTCTGGCAGTTGGCAATGCTCCCAGTGCTGCCCTTTTTCCTGATTCAGTCCTTTGTTGTGTTTGTTGAAGTTTAAAAAACCTTTAAATTTTAACGTGAGTGGTTGTTACTCACTTTCAGTGTAGGTTATAACAAGCGTGGCATGTACTGTGTGAAGAAGAGCATCATCATTGAGCTATATACATTCCCTTTCCTTGTAATCTCTCCATTTTTTAGTTTAGCTATGCTGTGTGTTGGTGCACTGAAATCAACAGAAGGAGTATGGTCTAAAGAGACTTTAGCCACCCTAAGCCTGTAGAGGAAAGTCCTCAGGTGATGCATTGTTTCTTTGTGTAATATATTGTCATACTTTTCCCTTTTTAGCCAGCTGGAACAAGACCTTGTCAAAGCAGCAAATTGAAAATTTGAAGCATCTTCAATGCCATCTATGCCTTCAGTGCCATATTATACACTAGAATTTTTTTTCCTTTCTAGGAAAGGGATCTTGGATGAGTATAGCGAGATCACCAGTCTTGTAACAGAAGAGATTGTGAATGTCCATAAAGAGATCCAGACCTCGGTGGAACAGATAGACCCTAACTCTGAGTATAATGACTTCATAGATACTCACAGGTAAGCATTTTTATCTCATGTTTCTTCTTGAGAAAACCGTGCATTAAACTGCAACTGCTTAAGTGCTCAGAGGAATTTGTTTCTGTCTGATTCCTTTTACCTTGTTTCTTGTAAAACTTCATCCTCATTTGAAAATTGTTTTACTTTTCACATGCAGAAAGCTGGCTGAGCAGTCTGTTTGGCTGGTTCTAGAAAAACAAATTTCCAGTTACATGAGAATAGCCAGGACTTTGATACTGACAGCAGACTACACATTACAGTCTAGACTCAATGTGAGCCAGTTTGCTGTTTATTTGGATGCAATTTGCATTCTGGGCTAAACTTGTTCTAGTTTAAAGTCAACTCTAGAACTCTAGATATGTTTGTGTTCTGCAGTTATTGCAGGTTGAGACTTCAGAGCATGCAGATAACGCATGCTCTGCATGTATTAAAAATTGTATTTCCCATTTACTGAACGATTACTCTGTTTTACTGTATGAAGAAATAGCTCTAAGACTTCTTTCATGTTCTTTTTGTTATTGTTATGTGTGAATTCATGGTCATTATCTGCAGGTTTGTGATGGAAGCAGATAACAGGCACCTGTCCACATTGGTAGTCTTTGAGAATCTTGATTTTGCTGTGAGCTTCATTCAAAGAACTGTAGTGTGTTTTATCTCATAAGATTTTAGAATTATGTATTTTTACAGGAAAAAGAATATGTATCCAGTTGCTATCTATCCTTATATTTCAGATATAATTTAGCTATAATCTAGTTAATGAAATACATCAAACCCTAATGATTTGCTCGATGATTCACTCAAAGATACATGTTGATTTTTAAATTATAACAATTATTTACTAAATTAGGTCATCAGAAGTTGTTGAACAAGAAATAGAGTTTGATACGTCTTTACTAGAAGAAAATGAAAACCTTCAAGCTAATGAGATCATGTGGAATAATTTAACAGCAGAAAGTTTGCAAGTTATGTAAGTCTATACAAATCTTTCATCCTTTGGAAATGCTGTTCTGTGTTATATCTATGCTCACTTAGATCCTTGCATGGCTGTCTCCATTTTTAAGGTCCAATTTCTACGTGTAGTGTTTTCAGGCTGCAGACTGTTTCCCATGCTGGTTGTACTGTTCTTTGCACAAAATCCTTCTCCTTAGTCTCCTCAAAAACTTGTCCTTATTTTCAAAGTATGCAGTTCTCTGTGCCAGTTAATAAAATGCCCTACATCTATGATGAGTCCTCCTTGGGAAGGTGCTGCCATTTTCCCAAAAGTGTTTCCACATTCACTACCCTAGGAAAACCAGCAAAATATTTTGATGAAACCACTGAGTAGAGTTTTGTGGTCAGTGATTTAAAGCACCGTGTAGAAAATTTTCATGAGTAAATTTATTTATCTTGTTTTTTAAGTGTTTGCTTTTGTTTTAAAAAGGAGATTGTTATTCATTATTGTAACCTTTAGAATACATTAACTTAGTAACACAGATGTAGCTGTTGTATAGTGTTTCACAGTTTTTAGCTATTCAGGGTGATGAACCACCTCTCTGTGTTTTGTTAATATATTGCCTAGTTAAATATTTTCATCACTTTTACCAAGTTTACCTTTGATCATTTGTTATGGGGAATGAATTGACTGCTGAGAGTATTATGTTTGTGTATTATTGGCCTCAACTTCTGACATAAAATGGTCCTGCGTGGTCATCTGTGAGATTGCAACTGTTAATCATGCATTAGAAATGGGAAATTCAGAATTTCATTGGTTGATATTTTTGCTGTGTCTACTGTATTTCAGTTTACATGAGACTTATTTGAAATATTTTCCCCTTAGAAAGTAAAACTGATGCAAATAAGACATCAATGACATATTGTGGGGATTTTTGCATTTAGTTTTCTTTTCTTTAATTTTACTTCCTTAATCAAACTATGATCCTTATTTTTTGTAGGCTTTTCTGAAAACCAAAATTAGTGTGAAGTATTTTCAAATGTAAACATATAGCAGTGTCTTCTGCAGGTTACTTTCATCCCCATTTTTTCTCAACATGACAGAAACTCAGGATTTTATTAATTCCTTTTTAAGACTGTTAATCATCCTCTCTTTTTTTTCTATATGATTTGATTACTTTCTGTAAATCTATTCCCTTGATAAGTACTGAAATATTTTTTTAATATGAAGTATCTGCCTACTTAGTCATGAAGCAGCTTTATCTTATGAAAAGATCCCATGATAATTAAACCCCCCCAATTCCTTTAAACATCCTTCTCTTTTTAATATATTCTGCATCATTACTATATTGAGATTATTCCTGCCTAAACTCTGAGATGTTGTACATCTTGATGTACTTCAGCACAGTAGCAAGAAATATATAGATACTGACCCTCCCTTTTAAATGGAATATTAAAAGTTTTTAAACATTCTGCCTTTGGCTTGCCTTTTGTATCCAGCTGTTTAGAAATATGACAGCAGCATATCTAAATAAAAGAGATGAAATCTTGCTTTTCTAATAAACATTTCTGATGAAATACATGATTTTGTTATAAATATATGTCCATATATTTACCTGCATGTATATATATTTTTTTCAGTACAATTTTCATAGTATTCTCTTGCAAACCATTCATCCACTTGAAATGGTTTTGCAAATTGGAGAAATGTTATGGTGTGGCATTATTTCTGGAACACAAATCAGGTAGCCCTTTTAAGTGTTGCTGTCATTAAGGTGTTCACTTTCTGGTATAGATTTAGAGTTCTGAGAAAAACAGTTAAACCCTCATAGGTCAGACCACAGACAGACACTCAACTTTCTTCATTCTCATGTTAGACAACAGGCAAAAAATCTTGAGAGAACAAAACCAGGATGATCATATAATGCTATTTCCTCAGCTTCCCATAATTTTCACCTCTGAAATATTTTGAGATAAATGTCTTTAATGGCCGTGGTGGTAGTTTATAATATCCTTGGAAGTACTTTACTTCTGTGATCTTTTTCAGTCAGATTCAGTGTGTAAAAGTATCTGTTGTGCATTGAATTTTTGGTCAAGGAATTTCAGAAATTAACTTCCTATCTTGTGAACCTGCTCTTATCTTTTTTCATTTTATGGCTCTTAAACTTTTGTTTTGGAAGAGAAGAGGAACAATCTGTTCCTTTCTGCCTATGATAATGTAAATTTCTGTTCAGCTTCTGTTCTGTGATCTTTTTTTTCAGAGCGATCTTTTAGCTTTAATCTGTCCTTTCACAAAGCTTACTAATCCTTTATCCATCTGGTTGTCTTTGTTTGAATGTTTTCAAGGTTGCTATATTGGTTTTGAGATGCCTGCCTAGAATTTCACAGGTGATCCAGATACCCAGTTTAGAGGGAGGCCTTCCAAGGTTTCCTGTGTTCTTACTCTGCTTTGGTTTTAACAAATCCTAGAGAAGCATTCAGTTTGATTTACTGACCTGTGCAGGTCATCAAGTCAGTGTTTTCAGGGAATCATAAACAGTATTGCCAAGATTTCATTTCTAAGTGGTAGTGGTCATTTTAGACCATGCTCCATTCTCTACATAAATAAAGCTTTGGATTATTTTTTCCCCACTACATATATAAGATCAAGCATTTGTTTTAATTGATAGTTGCACCAGAACAGAGCTTAAAACTCAAGAAACAGGAAAGGAAGCTTTCTAGGTACGGGTTTTGTGTGATTTTTCAAGTGTTAGAGTGATTAACTGTTAAGTCATAGAAACTCTTTTGTAAGCTGATTGTATCCAGAAGGCAAATACGATACCACGAGAAAATTCCTTTGGCAAACAAGGGCCAAGATGATACAAGACAGATGCAGTGTTGTCAGCTGTAGCCGGTTTGAATGAAAGTTATTTTTTAAACAAAGAATAGATATGAAGTGCAAGGAGGCAAGTAGTTTTGGTGTACCTACTACTTTTTCTTCTCTCTAAGATAAATAAAAATCTCTCTGAAGTATCTCAGGAGTTTCAGGAAGAATGACATCAACTGAATGTTTTAATCTGATGCTGCAATATAAAATATAAGATCTAATATTTTTGAAATGATGAAATAATTAAGATGTTGTATCTGCATGTATATACTCATTCCTTCTACTGATGAAGCCTTATCAATTTGGTTTTAATTTCATGACTGTTGATGCTGGATCAGTAGATAAAACATCTGCTTCCTGTAAATCAGTTGTTAAGCAAATAAAATGTTGATTAAACATTTTTTTAGAAAGTTGTTCAAAAAGCAGTTAAAAATTTTTAATTACTTTCTTTAGCAGAGTATTAAAATAAAAAAGTTGGTTGGTAATAAGTTGGAGACCCAGTATAAGGAAACATAGGGAAGTTCAGCATAGAGATTTTGATTGCCTAAAACTGATAAAAATGTATATGGAAAGCAGAGCTGTAATCATGTTATTTTGAGGGAAATGTTTTAAGTATTTATCTTATCTGAAAATAAACACATGTGGAAGGTTTGTCTTCTGGGAAATAAATTTTCGTCATTCACTCCATGGCTTTTTTTAGTGGTTCTAGTCTCCTAGAATAAAGTGCACAACTGGGTACAGATCATATATAATCAACATTGTGTAAAATACATTGGGAGGAGAGGACTGATTCAGTGTTTAGAATCAAATAACTCAGTTTAGTATATATGGACTTGTGGAATGTGCCTCCTAGATATTTAGAGAGTTGGGTGTTCCACTCCCTGGTCTGGAATGGTTTTGGGCAGTAGATCTGTGCAATGGTAATTGCTACATATATTTTGCTTGTGTTCCGCTTTTTTTACTTCAGTAATTTTATGGAAATTGGGCTTGAAAATACAGGGCAAATAAAGTAAGATAGTTAAAGATGTATAGATAAATGACAAAAAGGAAACAAGATGTATATGCTTATTTATTTTTAAGAGATTGTTCTGATTTAACAGTCTTGATTGAGACACATTTTAGAAGTTGTCATTATGTAAGCCATTACATGCATTGTTTAGAATGCAAATGTTGTTGTACATTCATTGAACTTTTTTTTTGTTATTGGAGTATTTACCAATATAATTAAGAAGTGTTAGTAATAATTTTAAAGTGTAATACTCCTTCTCTGTTAGTATTGAGCGGTTTTGTACTTTACTTTGAATTAACCGTTAGCAGAGATTGTAATCTGAAAAGGATAATTGTAAAGAAAGATACAGTCACTATTACCACAGAAAGTGATCATTTGTACTTTTGCTATTTCTAGAAGTAAATACAACCCAGCTACTGATTCTGTGTATTTATTTAACACATGTTTTATGAGTCAGAAGGCTTTTGTCTTTCTTTAAGCCTCTATAAATTAGCAATATATTAGGAAAGCAATAATTCATGGTACTCATCACATATTCTGGAAAAAATATTTTCTTGGTAGGAGAACCTGCAGACAGGAGATCATTCTGTAACCTTGTGTGTATACAGAGGCTCACACAGAATCTCTAACAATACAGATTAGCAATGTAAAGGTCCAGCCACACAAAAAAAGAACTATCACTAAGCACTGAGCAACATAATCTAAAAAATAATGCTCTTTTACATCTTCAGGAAAAGGATTACAATGTTCCCAAATATATTCAGTTTATGCATTCACAGGCTGGGTTTCTGAAATCTGTTTACAGGTTAAAAACAGTAATAGAAGAACTGATGCAAACGCAGCAAACCCTTCTGAGCAAAGAGGAACTTGTTTTGGAACTAGAGAAAAAAATAGAAGAGTCATCTAAGACATGTGAAAAGAAATCTGAGTAAGTTGAAATTTAAATTTCAAAATACAATAGTTTGAGGGGGAAAAATGTCTATAATGCAATTCCTAAAACTTAAGTAAGAAATAACCTTCACTAATCTTGTTCTGCTTTTGTGTTTAGCAATTACTGTGGAAAACAACGGTAAGTTAGTTTCTTGTCTCTGAAATAAACCTTGCCCACTGCAGACCCCAACTCACTGAAGAACTGTGGAGCTCCATAAGTTTAATATAGTTGCCATGGTTTGGCAAGAACTTTTGGCTCAAGAGCTGGACCTTTCATTAATTCAATTCAGCTTGCTCAAAGAAGATGAGTAAGTTCAGTTGCCTCTCTGTTTGGCAGAATTCCTTGTGGAGGTGTAATTCTGTGAAAGGCTTTCAGAGTCTTGTGCAAGACTTTCTTATGCAGTAATATGTTTGCAGCTTGTCAGGTTAAGTTCATTCTTCTTTACATTTCCTTTACAGAAGTGTAAATGTAAAGTATGTAAATCTCCTACCCTGTAGTACTTCTTAGTAAATGCCAAAGGTGAGAGATTAGTGAGTGTTTTAGTGCACCATAAATAAAACATTATTATAAAGAATCATTCTTGGGCAACATCTTTAGGTATTTAGTTCTTCTACCTTTGCTTAGAAAAAATATTCACATACTCTTCTAAACTGGTGCTGGTATAACAGATAGAGAAACCTTTTGTCTGTAGTGATATTTTTCTGATTCTTGTTGCAATCAGTCTTAATCTTACTAATTTGGTAATAAATACTCATTTACCGTACCAGTAGTAAATTGGAGTGCAATTTCTTTAGGTAATCCTTCATTTACTGAAAAAGTCTTGATGCTCTTTGTTGATGGAACCTTGTCACATGAAATATTGTATAGTATTTAATTCTTGTCCAAAACTTTATGTATCTGTTGTCAGTGTTTCAAATAGATATTTTGTGTCCTTTCTGTGGTGAAGTTCACATGCACTCACAGTGTGTTTTCCAATTTTTGGTTCTTGACCTGTCTTCTTTGCTGTATGCTACTTAAAGGATAAACTGTATTTGAACTAGCTGAGTTTAATGGAGTGTTTGGGTTTTTCCCCTCAGTATTGTTTTGTTACCAGTTATCACTCCCTGAAAACAGTTTAGACCCTCACTGTGTTTCTTACTGTGTGAAGGCTTCTCTGACTGATCCTTTAGCAGATGTTTGTGGTGTTGAGAAGATGATTTCGGTTCAAATTGCACCAGTACTTGTTTCTTTTATTAAAAGGCAGGGAATCTGGCTTAGATGTCTAGCTGTACAGTAAAGGCTTCCCTGAAATCATCCTTGTTCTGATTTGTCATTGATCATGCCTGCCTCCAACAAACTCCCTTTTCACCTTTTAGCTGCAGTGCAATTGTTCAGGATGTTTCAGGATGTTAACTGTCCCCAGAATATCTTGTCCAACTGTAGCATTGGTTTTAATAATGACTGCATAAGGTCATACCTTGTGGCAATGTCTTGGTACTACTATCCCTGCACTAATATCCCTTTCCATCTTCAAATGATGATATCACCTCCAACACAGAAAATGTTTTAATTGTATTTTATTTATATATGTATATGTCAAGCATACCATCTGCCCTTAAAACATGGTAGCATATTGAGTATTTAGGTTTTGGTTTAGTACACCTTTTTACCACTTTCTCAAATGTTGCTGTGATCTGTGGGGATCCTTCATAAAAGATGTCATTCTGTGAAGTTGCTTGTAGCTGTTACTCGCAATAAGAACTTTGCAGTTTGCACTCATGCAAGCCACGGGCAAATTAGTTTATAGATTCTAATTCCTCATGCATGACTGGAGTGGCAAGCACTGAAAGTTGGATTTGGGAAACCAAATCAGATTGTAATCCATTTTGCCACAGTTCAGAAAGAGACTAGCTTGTGAGTGACTTTTCAGGGTATGTTGTATTATTGCTGTGTCCTGATCAGTTGAAACCATTCTGTGTTTGGGGATGTTACCCCAGCCAGTGTGTATTCACCCAAAGCCTTGCTGATGGTTGAAACCTTATTCTCATGGTTATTTTCTCATGGTGATGTCCTTTTTCTCTCACAAAGGAGACCAGATGAAAACACATTATCTTCAGGATAACTTCAGAATAGTTGTTCATTTGCTTCTCTGATGCTTTTAAATATGTGCAAGTCCATGCCAAATTTCAGTTTCAGATTTGAGAATTGTGTCTGCATGCCTCACGCTTACCATTTTTGGATGAACAATCATTTTGCTGATAGTGAGGAGTTTTGCTTATTACTGACTTGATATAATACCCACCTGTATCAATACAATTTGTATCTTTTCCTGCCAAAGAGGATTTTATGACAGGTGGGTCCCCTGTTAATTTGAAACCCATTTGAGTATTCATTTGGCTGAGCATCACTTTGTGAAGGATCAATCCCTGCATGAACAACATTTGCCTTTCTTTTTTTCTTCAAGGGTAGGGCTTGCAGGAGGGCTTGTCTTCAAGGGATTATCCTGAAGATACAGAGTAACACAATACTGTGATTTTTCTTCATATTGTCCTCATTCTTCATAGTTCTGGTCCATTTACCTCCTTCATCTGTTCTTGTAGACTGTGAGAACTCTGCATCTTCTGTAGACCACAGGTCACTGGGCATTGGTTGAGTGCTTATAAGGGTGTCTGTATTATACTGTGAATGATACTGTCTCTTAGGCAGCTTCTGTCAGTCTTTGATTTTGGTAGTTCTTTGGGATGATAGAGTCATCTGGGTAACTGCAGATACTCTACATGTGTGTCCTTCAATATGATTTAATCACAACTGTCTCAAGTATTCATGAGTATAGTATTCAGAGAAGAGCTATAAAAATAAGCAGAAGATGAAAAGTTGCTTTTAGCTCCTCATAAAGATACATTTATTTAGCTTCATAAGACAGTTATAACCCAGTCCAGAAATACTTACAGTGCAGAGGAAAAAACAGATACCTCTTATGTGATGCCATATGAATTTATAGTGGATGTGAGGGGAATTTAATATTGCAAATTATTACTGCGACAACAACACTGATTGGAGTGAATTTCTCATCACTTCAAATAATTATCTAAAATTTTCTCATTCTCTAAGGGAGGAGGGGAACCCCAGTGTTTATCAATTCAGTCAAAAGTGGATGAAAACAGGAGTTCCACCTATATTTATTAAACATTATTTTTTGTGATAGACAGAAGAGAATGAGTGTTTGCTTTTATTATCTTGTTGCTCTGAAAATTTTCTAGAATTGCTTCACCTTTGAATAAATAGTGTTGAGGAGTTGTCATGCTTTCTTCTCCCCAGATTTTATGAAGCAAATAGACCATATTGAAGCATGTACATTGTTAAATTTTTATTTTTCTTTGCAGTATTGTACTCTTGCTGAGCCAAAAGCAAGCGCTTGAAGAACTTAAGCAAACAGTCCAGCAGTTAAGATGCTCTGAGGCAAAATTTGCAGCCCAGAAAGAACTACTGGAACAAAAGGTTCAAGAGAATGATGGGAAAGAGCCACCACCTGTAGTGAATTATGAAGAAGATGCCAGATCAGTGACTTCTATGGTAGGTTTTACATCTGTTTTATTGAATTGTGTAGCCCTGCCTTTGTACTTCAGACCTGGAATTGGAGTATCAAGCTACTCACTGAGGTGATTTAAAGTGAATGGGCTTCACTTTGCATTTCTGGGGACTTGTTTGGACAAGAAGTTCAGTTGCATGATATTTTTTCTTTTTAAGTGGCAGTAACTCATAACGATCTGTGTGTGGGGACTTGGATTCATCTTCTCTACTCTTGATGCTTAGATTTTCATTACACTGTTTAATGAAGAAAAGTCTTAACCCTTACATAGATTTAGTATAAGTGACTGAGTAGCTACTGGTAATTTCCTTGGCTGTGTTGAAGAAATAAATTTACAGTTGTAGGTAGAAAATTAACAGCAAAAGCTCTTGGAATTGCTGCACATGTTATGTAATTGAGAAATTAATTTTATGTACTGTAATTACTCTTTTCTCAAACAGAAATGAGCGTTGGTTTCTTTACAACTTATTTTTAAAAGTTGACATGCTTTTAACAATGAAAAGGAAAATTTTTTGTCTGATGAGACCTCTTATAGTTTAAATAAGTACCTTACTTTACTAATATTTTGTGTGACTTCCTTTTCTCAGTTGTGTGCATCTGTGTGCAGAGTTTGTAGGCCAAATAAAAAAGCAAACAAACAGCACCTGTTTACTAAAAGGACAAACAGTTTTTGCCTTTGTGGATTAGTTTTGACATGTTGGAGATATTTGTGACTTTTTTTCTTTGAGGTTTAGCCTGACATTCTTTCTGGCCCGTGGGGCAGTAGCTCTGTGAAATGATAATTAAATAGTTGTTTCTGAGGGGAGAGCTGTTTTTCTTCCTCTGTCTATTTGTGGAACCGTTTGATTCCCATTCTACAATTATACTTGATTGTCAACATTCTCTTGCTTCCACTGCTGTTTAATATTTACAAGGCACTATGAGATGGTTCTCATTTACACTGGTACAAAACATTATTTTACGAAGTTTGTATGCTTGTCATGACCTAGAAGGAGTTTAAAAAAGTACAAAAAGATGAAGAGAAAAGAAGGATCAGGATAATGATTGCAAAAGAATAGGAGTCTTGGAGTCTTTTTGGTGCAGGCTGTCTTGTTAGTTACTTAATACCATATCCTGTAGTAGTGTTAGTGATTAGTGTCTGCTAGTATTAGTTGAGATGGTGAGTCTAGTCATAAGAGTGGTACTCTTTCCCTTCAGCTCAAGGTTGCTGAAATCTGCTTTCTGGTGTCTAAACCTCTGTTTCAGTGAGTGGGAGAAAATAATCCTGTGTGCTGAGCACAGGCCTGCAAAGGGCCAACAGGACAGAGACACAGCGGCTCCATCGCTGCCAGCACTGTGTCACCTCCAGTGTCACCTTCAAGGTGAGAGGGCTCATCACCTTCAGTGCAGCCACTGATGGGCCTGCAGTGCCCCTGGGCAGATGGCACAGGGTGGCTGGTTCTGTGCTCAGGGCACAGTGGCCTCTTCAGGAGGGCAGGGGAAGGGGGAACATAGAGCCATAGGATGGTTTGGGTTGGAATGGACGTCCGAGATTGCCTAGTTCCAACCCCTGTCAACACTTTCCACTACAGCAAGATCCACCACTTCACAAAATCTTGGCACTTTAATTCAATGCAAGGTTGCAGAGAAAAGCCATGAGAGCAATTAGAAAGGGACCTAATGATGAGAGGCTGTCAGGGCAGCTTCTCAGGGAGAAGGTAAAACAGAATCAGGAAGTTGGTACAAAAGGAGGCAGAAATATTTAACACACTAAGGTGATGTTGTGTAGGCTGAAATAGCGGATAATGTTGGTTTTTGTTGTTTTATTTTTTAAACCAGTAGGTAAAATTTACTGTTAAGGCAACTTGAGAAAATAAATCAGGTGTGCATTTGTGTGCCAGAGATAATGTTAACATTAATTTTTAACATGGATTGTGTACTTTAAGTAACTTGCTCTAGTTTATACAGTTCCATCTGGCCTATGTTATCGGAGAGCTAGGAGTGCCTTCACCTTTTGTGAAAATAATGCAGATTATTCAAGCTGCCTTGCAGAGAGGACCTGTCATGAAGTGTGATATGTTAAGATCCATCTGAAGAATAAATTGTGCAGAATTACCACTTTCCTTGCTTCTTCAAGGCAAAGCTTGCCAGAAGGGCTAAGCCACTCTTGGACGTGCACTCTTATTTTTTGGGTGCCAGATGTGGAAGTCCTTGTCTTGTACAGGGGACTGAATGGGACTGAAAACAGGGTTAACTGTGAAAGCAGGCATATTTATTTGCACAGCTAAGTCAAGTTCAGCGTTTACATGTACAGGACACAGCATTTACACACAGGCCATTGGTACTGAGGCTGCCTTGGGATCCGCACATGTTGCCTCAGAAAGGAGATGGTTGTGATCTACTGCAGCCTGCACTGGATCCTGTTCAATCTGCTGCTCATGCTATTTTTTCCCTTCGGACCTGAAGGAGCTCCGCACCTCCGTAAGGAATTGTGCCAGCTTTTAGACTTGAAAAAAGACAGGACCTAAGCATGCCTGATGGTGTTGTTATTGTCCTTGCTTTCTGAGAAGGGATTTGAGGTGATTGTTAAATGATTTGATGCCTGTGATATTGGATAAGTCCTTACACCTGAGCTACACAGTAGAAGTGCTGAGAGGTAGTGCAGACTCTGGGGCATTTTTCTCTCACACAGCCTCTTCCCCAGCTGGTTGCTCCAGTGAGCCAGAAGTAGTCAGGTCTGTCTTCTCTGCACAAGAAAGGGCTGCTGCTGTCACCCTGCAATGGAGCAGAGAGGATTAAGGTGGTGATGGGGGGTCACTGTCAATAGTGGGGGTGTCTCCTCTCCCACAGCTTGTGCCAGAGCTGTGTTCCCAACAGAGTAAGACTCTGCTCAGGTGCTGGAACTTCTCCTCCTTTAGCCTAAGACTGGTTCCCCTTATATCACTGTCCGCCAGCATGAAGAGTCACCCTCCATCTTTCTTGTGAGCTTCTTTCAAGTACTTAAGGGCTTCAGTGAGATCTTCCTGGAGATCTTCTTTTCCATCTCCAGGCTGAACAACTCCTTTCTCAGCCTGTTGTCATAGGAGTGGTGCTCCAGCGCTATGATCAGTTTAGTGACTTTCCTCTGGGGTTGTTCCATCTCTTTCTTGTCCTGAAGACCCTAGACCTGGGTGCAGTTTTCAAGATGGAATCTCACAGGGGCAGAGTAGAGGAAAATAGTCACCTCCATCATCCTGCTGCTCATAGTGCTTTGAGTGTAGCCCAGGATGTGGCTGACCCTTTGGGCTTCAAGTGGATGGTGTCAGCTCATTTTTGTCTACCAGCACCCAGGAGTCCTTCTCTGCAGGGCTGCTCTTGATGTGTTCTTCTTTCCCTCAGTCTGTGCTTATGTTTGGCATCGCCCTGATCTGTCAGTCTTGACTATATCTCAAGATGGAAAAATAATGCTCTGATGGGTTGTTTCTGTAAATAAACATAGTGGTGATTTTTAAATTGGGATTAATTTTTTTTTTTTAGTAAAACTCCTTAAAAATATAGGACTGTAAAATATCAGAAACTAAATGTTCTTGCTGCTGATTGCTCATCCTGGTTTCATTCAAGAGGATGACTGTTTCTTCAGCTATAAATTAATTACGTTTTCTTTTTTTCTGAGAGCAGTTCATCTAAATGTTACTCTGATACACTTGAATATAGTTATTTATTACTCTTCAGAAATTAATTGTAAACACTTGTTTTGCAATTTTTTTCCCTAAGAATTAGAAAATCATAGTTGGCTTGTGTTGTTAGCATCCATATGAAGCAAATTTTCATGTCCTCAAGTCGCAAGTATTTTTTTTGTTTTGTAATTTAAAATATAAAAGAGGGATATGCAAAGCAATTTTGTTTCATATCTCCTAAGTATTTATATCATATAAATAGAGCCAATTTCATGATGAAATAGTTTGCAAATTGTTTTGTTTCCCTTCTCTTATATTAGGTAACTGTATAATAGAATACTAACAGAGTGAAATTCTGAAATGCTTTTAGATATGTTTTTATAAACAGTATAATGTTATGTGAGTGTTTTTACTTAGTTTCCTTGTTCTTTTTTGCCTCTATTAAAAGGAGGGAGTTTTGTATTCTGATAGTGTCTTCCATATGGTTTGCTTTAGTCAATATATTCTTTGAAGTATATTTGCTGTGTATTGGTAGCCATGTACTCATTTAAGGAAAAAAGGAAATTGCTAAATCATTCTCTTTTTTTCAATCAGGATATAACATGGAGTGAAACAAAAATTTCTGAACATTGCATTTAGCAGTTTTATCATTGTATATGGAAAAATGAAACATTTTATTGTTACTAGCAATTATACTTTTCTACTGACTTATCCATGCAAGACCGACCTCGTGCCATCAGCATTATAATTATAAGTTGAAAATCTTGTTTTTTAGCCCCTTAGAGTTATGCATTTATGCCATTCGCTGTGTTAATGGGAGATTTATAGTTCACTTTTTTTTCTGTACTTTAAGAATGAAGATTCTAAAAAAAAAAAGCTGGTTATTCCATGTAAATAGATATATTTTGACAAAAATTCAGTAGTATCCAAGGTGTTACGTCACTTCATAAAATTTAACTGGAAGCTGCTTGACCTAACTTTTCCACATTTAGGTGTTCAGTCAGTAGATGTATGGCCTGTCATTGGTCTTGAGTTACATAAGGTGTATTTTTGCTGTTGATGTGATCAACAAAGCATGGCAGTAGTCCATGGTAATTCAAATGAAGAAAACAACAGCAACAAAATTTTTATATGTCTGATGATCAGATTAGAAATAAAAACATAATTAATTTTTGAATATTGGAGTACCAGCTAAACATTTACTCAGGTAATTACATACAATTATGATAATTTGCATTTCATGGTAAAGCTTTAAACTTACAACATCAGTATTGCCTTGGAAATTATTGCTGTATAGGGAGTCTTCAGGGAGTTCTTAAACCAGGCAATCAATTCAGTTAATATAAAATAGTAATTTATTTTGTTTAGCAATCATATAGTGAAATCTCTGTACCACTTTAACATATCTTTTCTTTTTTCCATACATGATAAAAAAATTATGAAGGCATAAACTCATGACTTTTAAGAATATGTGTTTGAAATTACATACTGTTCTCACTGTAGAAGTGTTTCATGTAGATTTATTTTGCATACTGCAGCATTTTCCTGGAGCTGGTTGACAAAACTGAGACTTGGTGTGCAAGCTCTGCAACACTTGAGAGACTTGTCAGCAGGTGGAGCTCAGTGCCAGAAGACTAGTTATGACTGAATAAGGCAAAGCTGTTAGCATGAACTCGGGAGAGATGCCCATGGCAAAAGCAAGCTGAAGCACCGTGGTACAGCCGTTGGGATGTTGTAATGCCTTGTGCCAGTAGAGTTCCAGGCTTAAAACTGTACACAATTGGAAATGGTTTTATCTGTTCTAGCATAATGAAAAAAACCCACAGAAATTCACCTCATATCTAATCACTTCTGTTATTTGTTATTTCTTTTTAAAAGGCTTCAGAGATGTTATCCTTAGCTTTAAAAATAAGATATGCCAGCTTTTAGTAAAGGTTGTGGTAATTAAAAAATTAGATCTCAGTCATTATGCAAGGAAAAAAACCCAGCAAAATACATGAAACAGAGCTGAAGTGCTACTTTATTTGTTTGTAAATTATTCTACCTAATGTGAATGTTTTATCTTTCCATCCTTGCTTTCTAGAATCCAAGACTTGGTCCTCTAATTAGTATGATCAATAAACCAATAGCCAGAGTCTTGTTCTGCAGCTTTGTATTTGAAGAGAATGTGTTCATAACTCTCACTAAAATAGTAACTGACAAATTTAATCAATTTGTATGTTTTGATTTTTTCACTGTTAGTTACACAGATATGAAAGAGGCTTTGCAGGAGTTTGTGATTTCTTTAAAGATGCTTCATTGCATACATTTTAGATGTTGGATCTCAAGGTCCTGAAATGTAATCTGCTGAGAGAACTGCCGCACTCTTGGGGGTTCCTTTTCCCCTGCTGTGTCAGACTGTGCAGGTTCTTTATTTTGAAACAGATGCAAGGAAGTGATTGCCTTCTGAGACAGGCCATTGCAGCAATTGCAGAAAGTAACAGTAGAGATAAATTTTTCATTTTTCTTACTGATTCGGTAGACACATTCTTATGCTCTGTAATCACCAAACATCTCCCTTATCTGTCTGTGTAAGTAATTCTCTACTGATTTGAGGCTCATGACATTTATATAAAACTAAGATTGTATTAGAGCATGGTAGGGGAGCCCTTCAGAGTAATTTGATTTATATATTTATAAATCTTGTACACTTCCACCATGTTATTGCAAGATCTTAACTTTCTTGTCAATAGACCCAGGGCCAGAGGTATCCTTATCCTTTCTTTTATTTTAGTCTCCGCTGAGGAAGCGCTGCCAGTAGAGTCATGCTGTAGAAATTTTTGCCTATTTATTTATTAAAGACCTGGAAATAAACAGTTTTATTTGGTGGCTGCCTGGACAGCTGAAGTTCAGTTTTTTTATGGCCACTTTCCAAGCTTGCTGACTTGGACCTGTGTTTCTGGCTTACAGCCAGAATTTGACATGGATCAAAAGTGCCCCAAATGTCAGATGCTTTAAAGAAGTGTGGAGAAGATGAATTCTATTCATCTTTCTCTCTTAGTGAATATGTTCTAGATTCTTTTTTAAATCCCAACTGCTGATGGACATATATCAGGGGAAGAATAATACAAAAGGAGATAATAAGTCAGTAGGCAGATAAAATCAGTCATACTTTGTCCAACTGACTGTCCAGAATTTACAGGAAAAGAGGTCAGTGGAGCTGTCAAGACTCTTGCCACTGAACATGCCTAGAGACTTCTGAAGTAAAAGGCTGGACTAAGTTCGCACACTAAGGCTCAGAACTTAAGTATTTTTTAAGGTTAGCATATTATCTATCAAAAATGTGTTGAGAAATAACCTGGTCTTGGGGAAAAGTGAAATTAGAAGTATAAGCAAAATTTTTGAGGAATTGAAGGAGGTGGATCGTTCGCAGAAGCAGAACTCTTTAGAATATTTGAAGTGCAGAATTAGTTTACTCTCTCTGTATGAAGGAGAGTTATAAGCACTTGAGATACCTAGACCTCTCTTGAGCTGCCGAAAATATTTCAAGACCTTTTATTTCTTCCTTGAGGAAGGCTTCACCATAGTAATGTTCAGAACTGCATACCCACTGGGAATTTGTTATTTCACTATGAATCTTCTCTGTAGGTTAAGAAAGCTTCACACAGAAGTTTCCTTTCAAACAGAATTCACATACGAGTATCCAGCATATGTTTCTCTGTTTGCTGGGAGGAAAGTAGTAATTCTTTGCCAGAATCAACATCATTGCCTTCTTGCATTTTTTTCATAGTGATGGGACTGAATTAGTGTGATTGCTCACTTCTCATAGCCTCTAGGCAGTGCACAGGAAGCAATGTGATAGAATTTGGCTGCTTTAAATCACTTCTCTGCTTTTCTCTCTTCCTTTTTAAGTGCCTGATTAAAAATACCATTGTCCTTAAAGGCAATTATTATGCTTCTAAAACTCCTAAAATCTGCTGTAAATTAATTATTAGAATTAGGATTTGTGTTTTTAATCTAGTGTCACTAGTAGTTTTCTGCCAGATAGAAGTGTATGATTTTATGCTTAGCTTCTGGTTTTTTTCTGCCATGTGGGGAAGTTCTTGCCTGCTACAGACTTGAGAAACCAGAATGGCAATCCAGTTTTCAGACCACTGTCTTTAAGTTATAGAGCCATTTTTTTGTTCTCCTTTTTATTTTTTTGGGTTTTACTGTGGGTGCTTTTTAACAGTGAGGTAAGTGAAATAGCATATTTCAGATAATCCTTTTTTTTTTTCTTTTGTCATCTAGCAGTCAGATGTAAAACATTTCTGGCCAGTTTGGGATCCTGGTGCTTGAACATCAGCACTAATGCCTGATTTTAGATTGCTTAAGATATCCTGCCTGTAACATGAAGCTGTGACTCAAGTCTGCCAGTCCCATGTAGTTGTCTTGGAAATGTAGACCATAAGGAACACTGGATATTAATATTCAAACAGGTGAAGCCCTCTTTCCAAGAGACATGGAGGTTGTTCTTTGTTCAAAATAGTCTTTAATAGTAGGGAAAATTAAAGTTCTGTGTGAGACAGTGGTAGTCACTGTAATCTTGTCAAAAAATTCTAGGATACTTATCTCAATTTCTTGTAAGGGAAGTATAGAAACAGGTCATCAGAAAGTTAATTTCTCTTTGGCTGTTGTGTTAGGGTAGCGTGAGAAAGTCAGTGACATTTTCATGAAGAAAATAGCAGATATCCAGGAGTTTCTGAAACTGATGTACTCATCCTAGAGGAAAGAAAGCTTGGAGTCACAGCCAAGATGTGTGGACATTTGTAATTCTTGGAAAATGATTGAAGGTCTTTACTTTTAGGGCACTGTAAGATTTTGTAGACCAAAAGCAGGTTCTTTTCTGGAAGTTACAGCAAAATATTTCTGCAAGAAAAATGATTTCCTAAATCCGATGGTTTTGTCAAGTTTCTGAAGAAAGCAAGATTTGATTGGTGTCTAGAAGCTAGAGTATAGATTAGTAAAAGTAGAGGGGAAAAAAGGAAAGAAACCAAATACAGGATCGAGTGGCAGAGCCAGACACTGGCAGCTCCAGAGGCAGCAGAGTGTTTAGTTGGGCTCAGAATGTGCCTAGGAATCCTATCAGGAGTGAAATGAAAAGAGGTCAGGGACCGTGCTGAGGACAAGACTATTGTGTGGGTCCAAAGCCTGTCCAGGACACAGGACCAAACATAGGATTTGAGAAACCTACAGCATACTCATGTAGGGCTGGAGACAGAGCAGTTGTCAGTGTAATTTCATGGGACAGTATTTCTGTGAGAGTGTGGCTCATCATCACGAGACTGACTTCATCAACACATGTTGCTGCTGTGGTAAATTGAATGCTAAATCACAGCCTAAATGGTATCATAAGAAAAATATACAATATATATATATATAATATCCAAGAAAAGTATACAAGTAATATACCTGAGCTATATCTGCAATTTTTTGTTTCTGATGTGCCTCAGAATGACTTGTTTTTTTTCCTAGATCTTGGCTATGCATACTAAGATGAAATAAAATCACTTAATGTTTGCCTTTATATATAATACAAACTTCTGTCATTCCCCTTTAGATTAAATTTACTTAGTTTTGCTAGAACTCTGTAACAATGAGGACTTTCACAATATCTACCTGAAATTACCTCACTCTGGAAACCTGTAGCATTTACTTAGCAACTGCCATAAAAATGAAAATAAAATGGAAACACAAATATATTGGTTTGGGGTTTGGGGGACTAAAATGAGATGCTTGACAGTCTTGATAGTGTCTGTATCATGTTAAGCTGAAATTTTTGTCCTTTGTGCTAATTGCTGTTTAGAGCAGTTGAGCATGGTGATTTTTATACTGAATTCAGTGTAATGCAGTGAATGTTGCAGTACAGAAGGAGCTGATGTGACTGAGCTGGCCACAGGCAATTGTAATGAAAAATGATGCATGTTTTTGTATGGCTTTTAAGTGAGGGGAGATGTATTTAGAGAGTTCTAAAAATGAAACATTTTAAAAGTAACTTCTGAGCTAGAAACAATGAAACAAACAAACAAACAAAAAAAGTAACTTTTGGTTTATAAAACCAGAAAAGTTAAAGAAGTAACTCTGGGTTTAAAAAAACTAAAAACCTTTTAGGTTTGTATTTTGTTAGTCTGAAAGAGAAACACACATCCTCAAGGAAAATCAAAGTTCAGTGCAGCTGATATAAATTCAGTTTTCTTATGTTAATTTGTTGGCTCTTAGAGCATGAAGGGGAGATGATGTTTTCTCTGTAGGGGGTGGGGAAAGCCAAACCTGCAAGTGGAATTATAAACGCTTCCTACCTAATAGGATTCTGTTACAATGTGGTTATGCTCATTTAGTGATGATTCAAGTTCCAGGCCACAGTAATACGTGACAACTACATAAGGACCATTAATGAAGGAATGATTTGTTTTAGACTAATTTTTATATGGGCAAATGAGGTAGTTTTTTGACAAAAATGCAGCTATTTTCTTCTTAGGCTGTTTTGTAGTAGTATGCAAAGCTGTGGCTGTGTTTTGGTCTGCTTGAGACTGCTGCTGCTTTTTGTCCATTTAATCTGTTGACTCCATAGGGATTTTTATATATAACATGTAAATTAACACTGGTTTTGTGGATAGTTGTATGTGCAATTTGATTTTGGTGTCTCAGGAACTGTGTGACAATGAAATTTTTAGCTTTATAATATGTAATAAAAATAGTGAGGAAAATAGGGTTTTCAACCAACATGACTGAAGTATTTAATCAGTTACTTTCTTTAACATACCTTTTAAGAAGTTGATGCATTGAATCATGTATAACTATACCTATAAACTAGAAAATACTGATTTTTTAGGGCAGGGGTGTGTGGGCACAAAAGGAGTTTCTTCTGTCACAGAGGAGACTGGTCTTTGATTCAACAAGCAGCTTGGGTATGCCAAATAAATACAGCTTATGAAATTTGAGGGAACACTGCTTGGTTGTTCAGATGCTTTTTAATAAATAATGATTGAAATAAAAAAAAGAAACTCTGTTGACTGAACTAATAACTCAAAGTCTTGCATTTCTGTAGAAAAAGTGCTGCCTTGTTTATTTTGGTTCATCATGCTAGATAAAATTTATGAACCTCAGCTTGAATAGGATTGAAATCTTTTATTTGATACAATTACTAAGACTTACACACTGACTCTGTCCTCCATGTTTATATTGATATTTATATTTTCAAAGTAATCTTGTTTGTGTCTAGGTTTGTAGTTGTGATCTGTGCATGAGTTCAGTGGACCATAGGCTTCACTCAGAGTTGAATTTGAACACTGCCAGTTCTGAGGGTTTGCATTTTTGTTGTTCTGTTGTTAAAATTGGCAGATATTTGTTGTTTTGGCACCCTACAAAGATTACTTATTAAGCCTACCTCAATTATGGTGCTAAACTTGTGTTAAAGCTGTCACAAAGTTGGTCTATCATTTTATCTATTAACATGCAGGCTGATTTGTACATAAACAAGTATCTGTCAAGACCAAAAGTAAACATCACATTCTAACAACCCTGCCAGACAGCTGTCAGACAGAAATGCCTGATCAGGTTTGAATCTAGGCATACTGCAAGCTCTTTCCAGTTATGAAAGTTTCAGTTTTATTGTTTAACACATCTAATGTAAATGTGGATCTGGCTAAGAACCTGTCATGTCCCATTTGACTGAAGCTCTTCAGGATCAACTCCATGAAACTTTGTTTTGTTGTGATAAACAAAATGTGCCCTCTCACAGTAGGATTTTCCAAACAGGTTGCAATCACCAGTCCATATTTAGTAACACTGTTTATTGGGAGAAGAAAAGGGCTTCACATCCTGCCTGATGACTTAACATATGATGCCATTTCTTGGTGCCTGACACAGCATTTGCCATGTGGTTTCATTAGAGCCTGTCAGTGAGTCAGCTCGAGCCAGTTAATGAATTATAAGAGGAAACTTGATTAGTAGATGCCAGTGTGTAGAGGGCAGAAGTGAAGAAATGTAACTTTGTACCGGTCAGAACAGTGTGATGACAAACATAAAGACAGTGCCCCTCTGGTACAATGGCATGGTCGTTGGCTGGGCAGACAGGATATCTCTGCTGCCTGTAAGAACTTCCTGTGAAGTTAGGGAAAAATTTGGTGGTTTCCCCACTTCACCCCCCTAGTTTTAGTGTTTTCTGTAGGTTGGCATGGACTTCTGCTGAAGTTGGGCTGCAGGTCCCTGCCTGCAGCCTGGGATCCTGCAGCTATTGGGTGTTTAGTTTTTGACGTCTTTTGAACCATAGGAGGATTTATGGATTTCAGGGTCATGCAATATAGTGATGCTATTCTTATTCTCTGTTCTTTACACATTGACTTTTGTCCACTGCTTCCCCTACAGTTGTTCAGGTTTCAGCTACTCCAATACATCTAATCCCTTCCAGGAACCAGACTTTCTTGACTTAAATGCCTAAGATCTGGACTCCACCACTGGCTTTGTAAAGCGCTTATCTTTAGCAGGTATTACCGAGTGTAAATGTGGCTGAAAACCAACCAAATCCATCAGTGTTTGAATATATTTAATGAGATCTGGAAAGACTGTCATTCCTCTTGTTAGTGAGTAGTGCATTCTAATTAAAATTATTGACCGATGTAGTAAGTGCAGTCACTAACAAATGCCATAGTCAGTTCATGCCATGTTTATAAATACTGCATTTAGATATATTTTGGGCTGAATAACCCCCTGTTGGCACAGTTGGAAGCAGCATCAGCTGCTTCATTTGCTAATGCACAGAGTACTTGCTCCCATAGCTTTAGTTTTCCTTTTATGCAGTTGGTACAGCATCCAGTTAGTTGATTCAGTTGTCTTCCCATGTCTTTGGATACAAAATGCTGAACTTAAAGAGATGCAGTCCTCCTTAGAAAACCATGTTTTGGATGGAACCTTTGTTTGACTTGAGGTCAGGAATTTTTTTTTCAGAATCTCTAGGAAGAAACTCCCCAAACTGTCCTTCTCACTGACCTGTTGCCTTAGTTCTCCATTCTCTGTACTTCACTCGAGCGTCTTCTAACTAACCTCCAGAAATGGCAGAAATAAATCACCTCTTTGCAGCTCATAGCTGTAATTCTCTTCTGTGCTGACTTATAGTCCCCCACCTACAAACTGCTATGCAGATTTACTTTATGAGATCACATTTTGTGAAGATACTGATGCCGTTGTACTCAGTGACACTGGAGAAGCTTTGCCTGTGCAGATCTGGAATAAAAGAATGAGAACTGTTTTTGTTTTGTTCTCTGCTGAAATGTGGCTTGGCTTCCTGTTGTAGGGTTTTATAGTTTTAAAATAACTAACACAGGTTGTAATGAGGAAAGGAGAATGGCTTGTGCTTCTCAGTCTGCAGGATGTGTAAGTATATATGGATTTCTGGCAAGCCTGTTACTGTTATTTTAAGTTCGTGGCTAGTAAAGACAATTTCCAGTTCCAGATGGCATTCTTTGGCATGCACACTGCTCTTCAGGAATTCGTCAACATGCTTGTGGTAGCTGTGGGTGATCTTCATCACTTCCTTACTTCAGCTGCAGACTGTTGCAGAGAACATTAGGAGTTGAGGTATTTTGGAGATTTATTTGCAAGACTTTATGTTTACCAGTCTGGATCCTTGTGTAAAAATGTCCTGGACATTGTGTTTGTATTTGCTTGGTCTGCTGACTTCATTGTGTTGAGAACTGTATGCATAGCTTAGTTCTTGAGGCACTTTCACTGGAAAATTTTGCATGCCTCTTGTGAAATGTAGCCCAGAGGTTCTTCACTTGTGGCTTTTTGTTACCAGCCCACAAAGTCATGACTGTAGTTCTTTTATTAGGCCAGTAGTTGTAATAAAGTTCTGTTGGTCCTTGAGTAATATTTTCTGGTTTGAAAAGCTTGATGTTGACTTTTTTAAAACTGAAGCTAACTACTGTACACCTAAAACTTCATCATTCTATTGAGGAAGTGCCATTACAGAATACTGTAATTTTTGAACAAGTGCCAAAACAACTCTCCACCTTTATACTTGGTTTTGTGAATAAATGAGTATATGAAAGCATCAGGACATAAATTTTATTTCCTATGCTAATTCCCATCTGTAGTGGAGGAGTACTGATTTCTTGGTTGCTGTTTTATCACAGTCTACTTCATTAGAGATGCAGTTTTCCAAGTAGGAGTAATGCTGCAAAACAGGTGTTTATGTAGAAAAAATCAATTTCTTCCATTACCTTAGCAAGGATTTTCATTCTAGCTCAGGGTTTGTTTTGTTTTGTTTTTTCTTTTTTAACTTGGAAGAAGGATGGCAAGACCAGTCTTTTTGTGCATAGATGCATATAACCAGTTCAAAAATATATTGCAAGTTGAAGACTTGGCCACTCCAAATGGCAACTGTAGTGTTGATCTTGATTAAAACTCTGGGGCAGCATCAAGCACTACTGCATTTCTCTGTTTTTCTGAGAATTCTGGTCATAAAACCCTGAAACGATTCCAGCTGGATGTATGCAGTACTAAAGAATAAAATTAGTCTCTTTGATTGAAAAATTCTCCTAAGAATCTTGACATTGAAATGGTTTGTGGATGCACATTTATTCTCTACTTCTTGACTTGTGGGTCTTGGTTTTCTTGAAGCAGCAGCACAGCCTGAATGTTGAGCATGTTGTCCTATCAGATGCTGACCTTCACCAGCAGCCAGTTCACCATGCCACTGTTTTTTTTCATGCCATTGGTTTTTAGAATTATTAGCTGCCAGCAGATGTAAGATGCTGGCTTTCTTGCTTTTGTGAACATTAGGTACTGCAGTACAACTATGGGTACTCAGTGTAGTCTGTTTTATGTTCTCCCATTGCAACTTAATGAGCTTGCACAGAACTATAGCAAGAGAGAACTTGTGAGTATGTCTGGAGATCTGTTACTGTGATGTGGCAATGGCAACCAAGGAAGAGAAGGACCATGCCATGAAAAGATAGTTCCCTTTCGTGTATAATAAGAGCCATGCAGACTGAAATGTAATAGTTTTTTATTACTTGAAACAAGTAAAATGATTTTTTGAGAAATAATAATTTTTTGTACATTCAGTTAATAATGGCATTGTGGATTAATAACACTGCTCTTGAAATCAGAGAAACAGTTTATATCTGAAAATGTACATACAAGCCTGAGGTTTTTAAAGGATGGAGGTCTTAATTTTACCTGTTATATGTTTCCAAAGTTAAATAAGGTAATAGCATTTAAACTTATTTTTGAAGAAGTATTTATTTATTCTAAATTTGTCCGTAAGCTTTCAAAAGTTTTAATTGGTTTGTTAAAATGCCTTTATTGAAATCAGGTGTAATTTACTTGGCATCATTATATGATCAATGAATACAGGTGTCTTGGGATTTAGTGGTGTAGAGATACAATCATTAAACAGAGAAGGAATACTTAATTTCAGGGGCCTATCTGCATTGCAAAAGCCCTTGTCTGGCTACTTTTTCCTTCCACAAAACCAGTTTTTATACAAGATCTCAGAGCCTCAGCTTAGGTGTTGAGGTACATTTAGTGATCTTTCTCTCTAGAGAACTGTTGACATTCTTGATGATAATTTGGTGAAATCCAAGTATCATCTTTTTAAAAATAAAAGTGCTGTTACGTGTACATAAGAGTTAAAATGGACTGTGTTTCTGGAAACATTATTGCTAACCCTCATTAAGAGGTGCTTGACTTTCGTTAAGACATTTAATACATGTTCATGTGTTTGGAAGATTTGCTAATTATTTAAAAGATGAAGGTGACATTTCCCTGACATTTCATATGTAGCTTGAAAAATTAGCCTTCTGAAAGTCTTAATTAAAACAGAAAACAGAGCAGACAACTTAACTGTACATTCTGTTATGATAGATAGGGATTTAAAAAAGAAAGTGAAGGGTCAATCATATTGTAGTATTCATAATTCTTTTTTAAAAATTAATCTATTTACACAGAGTGTTTGCTGATAGCCGAACCTTTCCTAGGTAAAATCTGCCAAAGATTTTTCAGGTTTTTGTCTCCAAATATTTCACCAGTCTCTTGCTTAATACTTTTTCTTGCTGCTGTTTTCCTGGAAAAAAAATTTAAATTACTTTCTAGCCACTGTTGTAACTTCAAAATCTGATATATAAGAAACGAAACACATAAAAGCAATCAAAAGAGAAAAAAACTTTATTGTGAATGAAAACAAATGTTTTTGATAGTAAGTTAAATAAATTCCTGAACTTTTTACAAATTGGACGTATTATTTCTAACAGCCTTTTAAAAACTTTTAATATTGACATTGTATTGTGTTACTACATTCCTGTAGACCAGCCTGTAGTAATACTGGCTGATTTCACATAAACCATTAATGATTTCTGATTTACCACTCAAAATAAGGTCTAAATGTTCCTGAAGATGTGAGGTCACTAGAAGTGATCAAAAAGCATGCCAGAAATTTTCAGGAAAAGAAGAAAGAAGAGAGCAGAAAACATAACATCGCTGTATTAATTGATGTGCACCTGCTTTCCAAATGCCATAGAACTGCAGAATAATTTAATTTGGAAAAGATCTCAGGGGGTTCATCTGGTCCTGCTTCTTGCTCAGAGCAGAGCCATCTTTAATGTTATACCAGGCTCCAAAGTGCCTTATGCATGTTGAGGTTCTAGCAGCTCCAGTGATGGAAGTCCCTCTGGGAAACCTGTTTCAGTGTTTGATCCCTGTACTCATGGTGAGGTTTTTGTTTTTTTTCAGTATCTTAACTGGTGTTTTTCTTAATGCAAATTGTCCTTTTGCTATGTACCACAGAAGAGTTTGGCTTTGTGTAACCGATTATATTTTCACCTCCCTTAATTAGAAAACTGATGTAGGAGAATTCAGAAAGACAAAATGATAATGCTCATATACGTGGAGGAGCTTCTGTGAATTAGTGAATAAGTAGATTGGGCTTTACAGACTTGAGAAGTGCAATGAAGGGGATTGTGATAAAGATGTGTTGGGTGTGGGGATACATGGGGGAAGTGAATAAGGAATAATGAATTTTCTCTGTCTTTGCAGAAGCAAGAAGTAGGGCTCATCAAATAACCACATTAGTCAAATGATTCAAAACAAGCACAGAAACATGTTCTTCAAAAATGTGTAATTAACTTGTGCAACTGGTTGCTACAGTAAGGCATTGTAATAAGTTACATAGATTCAGAAAACAACTAAAAAATATTGAAGGAAAATCCTTCCATGACTGTTGGATGTAGAAACATCAGATCTTAATCAGTAAGGCTTATCTTATACTACAGGTGCTTGGAGGACAAAGACATGCTCTGAAGAATTGTCATTCTCCTTTTCTTACAGGTTATAACTCCACTGGCATAGTCTAGGATATGCTTTTGGTCTGAGAAATTATAACAATTATCAAATTTCGCACTAGTAAGTCTTGTTTTTCAGGCTGCCCCCTGCAATGCAGGATAGATAACATTAATTTGCATCCAGTGCAGTGTTTTATAATATTTATACATCAATTATGCATAATTTCTGCTGCTTTGGAAGGTGTTTAAAGCAGAAAATGCTACCTTATCATAAAGTGATTTTTGAATACCTATGTTGTTTAATTGGTTTCACTGTGTACAATGTATTTTTAATTAGCTTTGAATATTTAAATTTTTAATAAGTGTATTATACCTACATGGCTCTGCACAGTTCTAGATATCTACTATAGTAAACTAAGAAAATGCATATTATAATTCTTGGGAAGGGGCTCCAAAGAGATGATCTGCTCAACTCAAGCAATCAGCTTATATCCAACTAGCAACTGGTTGCATGTGTGAGTGCCATGTTAATAATTAAAATACTCTGTGTTTTTTGTAAAGATGGCATGATTCTTTGTCTGGTTTTCTACATGTGGTCTTTCTGAGATACTTAGTTCTGTCATGAGCAGGACCAAAAAAAAAAAAAAACCTAAAAAGCCAGAGAAGAGTGTTTTGAGGAACAAGATTAGTCTTATTTCTGAAACCAAGTCACAGGCTTTACGGGTATTGGCCATGTTCTGCTGTATGCTCAAATTTTAATATGTTGGCATTTACATCTCTTTCAGTAAGTGCAAACAGCTGTAAAACAGACACACAAAGTTTTTTGTGGGTAGTATATCCACTGATCAATTGGCAGGCCATAGTTAATGTCACAGTATAAATTTGTGACATGCTTTTGGGGCCACTCCTTAATAACGTCTAATGTCCACTTTTGAAGTGACTAATGCAGATGATCATTTTCAGAAAGTTATTTTCTCTGTTTTGAAGAGTTTCTGCTAGTAAATCACAAAACTTCATTCTCACTCTATACTTCTGTAGACTTCAAAAAAACCCAAAAATATTCCTTGTTCTGCCCATTGTCTAAATTTAAAGCCTTGAGATGAATGTTGTTCAGCACTTTCTTCATCAGGGAATGTGTTTCTTCAAACAAGAAAGGAAGCTAGCATTCACTTTACAAAAACTGTATGAATTAATCTGGCAGATGCTGTCTGTATGCCTGTTTCATCTGTATGTTCATTGAACATCGTTTGCAGTAGCTGTTGGAATTTCCCTGTCTAAATTTATCTTAGAGCCCTTGTATTCTACTGAATTTTCATCAAAATATCTGAGGACCAGTTCCCTAGCCAAATTACAGAAACAGTGATATCATTCTCATCTTTTAGATATCACTGATTAATTTCTTCTAATTGAAATCCCTTTTCTTCTGAGAGCATTTTCTCTTTGACTTGTAGAGTCATCATCACATTTCCTCTAAGTTTTCTGTGAAGGTTCTGTGATTTAATTTGCAAGCCCACATTCAACTTCTGTATCCATGTGGACAGTTCACATCTGACTCGTGAGGCATTTTTTTTCTTTGAATGGAATAATATTAGAGTATGGGCTTATTTATATCACTGTACATGTATGGCTGACTAATTTTTTAGGCATATTCAATATATGCTACATTGTCCTTTGTCTCTTGCTGATAATTTTCCCCTTTTGATTGGTAGTGTTACTATTTGCCTGTCCCTCAGAAGCATTAATTCTGTTTTATCTTTTTCTTAGATCTCTCTCTAGCCTCTTACTTCATTGCTTTTCTAAAAAGAGTATAGACTATTTTTCTTTTATAGTAACATCTAAAATACAGCCCTAGTCCTGGATTTATACAGCTAAAAAACTCTTCTGGGCTTTTACATCACACAGTTCAATTTAAGCAAAACCTTTTTTCCCTGTTGCTTTTTCTTGCCTATGTTCATTGAAAATACTGATGTGACAATGACTCATCTGGTCTGCCTTTTTGATTGTGTCACTCTGCTGGGTATATTGTTTTATTTCTCATACACTGTTAAGATTTGCAGTGATTGCGCTCAGTGACAAGACTGTGTGCTTGGCAAATGAGACACTTGTCCACGGGAACATATCAGTTAAAGGGCATGACCATGGAAGATAAATTGTAGTGAAAAATCCACTAAACCATGCAGGATCTCACACTGCACAAGATCCCCCAAAGAGAACATAGGAAACACAGAAGACCAGATTCTGGGCGTATATAAAGATGCAGTTGAGGAAATCCTCAAGTAAAATAGCAGGTGCTTCACTCATGGTTTTCAACTGACCTGAATCCTGCTCTTGTTTTTTGGTTCTTATGCTTAATTTCTTCTTTCTGTCACTTGTGAGAAGAGAAAGAATGGAAGAGTGTCAGAATGGTTGTCTTCTGTTGTGACATCTCTTGAAAAAAGCTGAAGTAATTTTTTCCCCTCTTAAGAAGGAAAGAAAACTGAACAGCCTTGCATCCTTCCATTCTGACACTCCACAGGAGCTGCCCCACCATGCTTCAGTGATACCAGTGAGGTTATAGCCTTGAAAGTGTGAGCGCATCTCCAGTTCTTCCTGTTTACTCCCCTGCTATCTGTGGCTGTGTAGAGGCATTTCAGTGGGCTCCCAGCAAGGCTGACTTTGTGTCTGGGGTGGCTGAAATTCCCTGGTGTTCTTTCAGGTGTTCTCCTGCTGACCTGCCTGCCTACCCCAGGCTGTGGGCATCTCAGTGGTGTGAGTGGATGGCATCTCATCCCACAGCTTGTCATTGATAAACCTGATGATATCCCCCGCCTCGGTTGTGTCTAGTTTATGGTATAGTTAATATCAATTTGTTCTGGAGAGTCGTTAGAAACATGGCTAGTCCTAAAAAGGGAAATAACAGTCATGCATTTTTCATAATTTTTATTATGTGTTCCCATGACACAGGTGTGTTTAAACACACTTAAAAGAAATGGGTTAAAATGTTTTCTAATGACAGCTTGTATTTGCATACATACCTAACTTTTTAATGGTAGAGTACAATTTTTTCTGTAGTAATTCAGTTATTACATAAATTATTATGCTCTACAGGTTAGTTTGCTTTCTAGTGAAATTGGTGTTGTATAAAATAAAGTGAGAAATCATGCTACCATTTTCTTGTTTTTCTGAAACTAATTAGTTTGAACTGAAATGAAACTGAATCAGCTAATATGCTTTAGTGGCTGTGTTCTGTATGCTAGTAGGTGTAATACTCCATAATGCTCTCTATAGCATCCCTGAAGCAGAATTCCTAATACCTTTCCAGCGTCTAGATCAGGTTAGTTAGTCTGATAGTCACATCTCTTATAACTTTGCAACTTTTGTCATGACTTCATATTTGGCATGTTTGTTCTGTTTGGTGACATGATGTCTGTTGGAATGAGCACTGTGTGGAATTGTAATGAACTTTCTGAGTGAATAGTGCCTCTGCTCTCTACTAGGTCCCTTCAGAAATTTTAAATTACCTAATACCCTGAAATAATCCTTTCAACTACTAAATCCTTTGTTGAATTGAGAGTGTCTTGACTAAGAGGTTCAAAATTTGATGTGGCTGGGGAGAGATCACTGAAAGACAGCTGTGATGTGTATTTGCTTTTATTTTGTAAATCAAACTTAAAATAACATCCTGATTTAACTAGTAAGATAGTACACACACATGTACATAAATACATTTAAAAATAAGTAGATGGGATGTTCTGGGTTGCAGTTTTACACTAGTTCAGAAAAAAAAATACTTAATGTGCATTAAAAAATCCCTTTATACTGATTTATATAATATTCTGAGTGAAAAACAGGTTTCCTGCAAGATCAAATAGTTCCTTCTAAGGCACACTGCAGCTGGGCAATGGCAGAAAAAGTCAGAAGACCACTGTTGTAGCTCTTTAGCTTTATCTAGGTTGCCCTAAAAATACTTGGAATGGAATAAATAAACTCGGTACTGGCTACAGTTGTGTTTTGTCATATGTTTGGTTTTGCCTGCTGTGCAAATTCTGAATCTTCATTGCTGTAAGATATAGACTAGTTTCAATATGTCAGGGGAAAGAACTGTAGAAATGCTAAATACTGTTTATAAATGTGCTACAGTTGGAACAGGAAATGTGCTACATTTTGAACAAAGCCAAAGTTTATCCCTTAAATCCACATTTCAATACTCTATTTAATGCAGCAGTTTGTCTTTGTATGTCATTCAGTGGCGCTTATCAAAGTTGTCCCAGGGCGTGAGCCTGATATTTTGAGTCAAAAAAGCTCCCTGTTGTTAATATATTTTTGTTAATGAGAAATTGGTGAATGTAGAACCTTACTTGTAGTTTGATGTTGTTGCTAGATAAGCAGGCTGTTAGTGTCCACTAGAAAGGGAGCTCTTGAGTTCTGGAAGTGGAGTTTGTACATCTTTTGGTAACTTATTTTCTCCTGTTATGTAAGAAATATACATATAATTGGTGTTAAATCTCATGGCTCACTTCTGAGGAGATGTGTGGAGTAGATCATTCCACAACCAGCATGCAAGCTAATGCAGACTTTGTGTCTTAATTATTAATGAGGTTTTTTGGTTTTGTTTGGGTTTTTTTTTGCTATTGGGTTTTTCTGTGGTTTTTTCTTTTTGGTTGGTTTGTTGATTTTTTTTAGGGTATTTTTGGTTTTTCTTTTTTTTTGGTGTAAGCAGTTTAATTCAGCAGCATCATAAGAATAAAAATCAGGTTTCAGCACAGAGCTGTTTTACTAAAATTAAATTACTTAGTATATGACAATTTTGAGTCTGATAAAATGTATAAAAAGGTTATTGATGGGTAAGTGGGCACCCTGTTAATGAGTATTTCTGTGACAGATGCGCTCCCTATCAGAGTTCTCACAATTTGGCTGGTTTTTGCACTCTTTTATTCAATAGCGTACAAATTAAGGCAAATTGCAGACTTCTGCTAAAAAATAAATAGCATTATTTTGCTAAGAGAGCGCTTAACTTGTATCTTGTAAAATAAACTCTATTTGGAAATAATTTTCAAAGGCTGCTAAATCTGGTGTGCAGATTTGTTGCTTATTTGGAAATCTTGGAATAAACTGAAGCTGCATTTCTTACATTGTGAGATCTTTGGTTTCTACTCTCAAAGGTGTACATTGGAAACTTGGAAGCAATTTTTCTTTGTAACACTGGCAAACAGTTGTAGTCTGTCTTCATTATCAGTTTTTTACAGTTTTGAGTTAACCTAAAGCTAATTAGAATGAGGTTATTAATGTGTGATTTTTCTGCTTCAAGTTTATTTACTTTGTGAGTACTCATTGAAGTATCTTTGCTGATTCTGAAGGTGATTTACAAGTAATAAACCATATTAAAAATACTTTTTTAAAAGGTTGTTATTAGTTTGAGAGTTGATAGTAAGAGATGAAGAAAAATACAGTCTTTGGACTAAGTCAGCTTTTGAGACCTTGGAATTTATATTGACTTCTGCTGAACTAGAGATGCTTAAAGGCTGTTTCAGTGTTCCAGTCAGAACCCTCTTCTTGCAGAATTTTAAATTTGGGCAGTGGCTTGTCAGAAGTGACAGTGGCACTTTCGGTTTCCAATAATGCCAGAAGAGAAATAGCTCCTATTACCTGCACGAGTGGGTGCTAATATTTACAGGTAGTCTGTTGTTAGAGAAGGACCTGTTAATAAAGGGAAAAAAACCTAAAAATCTATTAAGTAAGGATAATGCACATATGTAGGGTTTTTTACTATGTGGGGGTTTTTATTACATATTTTCAAATCATTGTCCCTTTAAAATTTCAGGTATTTCAGGAGAACTGAGACTTATGTCTCTTGTTTTTGGAGTATAAAAGAATTTCAGTTTTCTTTATAGTTCAAATATTTGCACAGAATATTTTAGTGAATATGGAATTTGTAAGTGGTTAAATTGATCTCTGCTTAATCCTGCTGATTTTGACTCTTCCTGGCTTGTATCAATAGCCGTTCAGCCCCTATCTTTTATTTAAGTGAAATTCAGGATTCTATATTGTCCATTCTCCAATAAATTAATGATCTCATGGATTTGCTTTTTTTCACTAAAGATTATGGCCTTTCTCCTAGGACAAGAAGGATAAAGTGTCAAGGTTTGACACTATACGTCATTCCATAGCTGGAATTATAAGGTCTCCAAAATCCATGTTGGGTTCATCATCGGTAAGTAGTACCAATACTGTAGCGCTGTGATATAGTCTGTTGTTTTTTCAGCTTAAATAAGATTTCTTTTTCCTTGAAACATCATACATTTTCATCTGAATGGACAAAAATTACATTAAAACACTGTTTTGACTGATCAACATACAGGATAATATCATGGTATAATGGCATGTCAGAACAACTTGCCACACTTCAGGAGAATCACAGTTGTGATTGTTTGTATGTTCTTTGCAGCTCCCAGAGTGGTGCTATATCGTTCAGAGTATTCTTCCCAATGAGGCTGATTTTCTTGAAGTGCACTGTATGATAATAATCTGTATTAGGTTAGATGGCCATACACGTTTTACCAATTTTGACCATTGTTGCAGTAATTGTATTACCCATATTTTTTTATAAAAAGCTCCGATGTTTAAGCATATTGTTACTATTGCTACTACTGCTGGTGCTATATAAGTTACTTGAAGTAATCTTGCTTAAAACCCCACTAAAAATGGTTGTTGAGTATCTCTGAGATACAGTTTGCTTTTGTTAAAATTCTGTAATTGCTGGACAAACGTCCTTGTTTGTTTTACTTTTGTATTTCCTTCTGTTTGTTTCATATGGAAGCTTGCAAGATTAGTTAGAATCCTTGAGACTCTGCTTGTGGATCCATCAGATCATACTTGAAAACTTGAAAACCTTCTGCCTTTTTCTTGAACATGTGATCACCATAACCCTCCCAACTTAAAAAAAAAACCACAACTCAAAAACCAAACAAAAGGGAAAAAAAACCCTGGAAGAAAGTTGAGTGAAGTTTTAAAAATTGTTTAAAATTGCCTTTTAATTGTGATCTTGTCACCTAAAATACAAGCTCAAAGTAGCATTCTTGAGAAAACTTCAGAAGCAATGGGTTTTCTACTTTGTGCTGCAGGATTGCATCCAAGGACCCATTAAAGGGCACAGCAAACCATATTTAAGCTAGATAGTATTCAGAAGGGGTGGAAGAGATAACAATTACATATGTGTGAATATACATGTTGTGTACAGAGGACAACTGTACATAGTGATGAAGGAATGGAAAAATAAATATAATCATGAGATAAAATTAGGGTAGAAAGGCTTTTCCTCTGAAAAACATGGAAGTTGCATGGCACTTGAAAAGTAATAGGAAAAACCTTGCTAAAATATTAAAATATCCTTGATGTTAAACCAAATCTCCACATTATTATGATCTTCATTTTATTAAAGTTCTAGTTGTGGTAAAAACACAGCATTTAATATTAAAAACTGATTAAAATGTGTATTTCTGTGAACTCTGTTCTTTATGTAGGTGAGACAGTGTTCATCTCTGTTTCTATGTATTACAAAACTTATGACTTCAAAATAAACCAAAAAGCTTTCACAAACCACAGAAAAAACTTACCTGAAACTGCTTCAGAGAAAAATTGGAAGAGAAAAAAAATCTTGAGATAAAAAAACCTTGAAAAAAAAATCTTGAACTAAAATGCTTAGATTAAATCAGGGAAAGTCAATGTCAAAATGTCAATTGGCTTAAAGTGTCATTTTAAGTAGTCTATATGCCACACTCTGATTTCATTCCATGGAAGCTGATGTAAATCTGGCTGTAGATACGTGATAGATAGGATTGGTGAAACCTTGGAAAATATTTGGAAGAAGTAAGATTGGTGTTGGTTCATTTGAGTCAGAAAGTAAAATCTAGTAACAAGTGCAGTCTTAATTACCTGTTTCTTAAATGACACTTAAATTACTTCAGTTACAATATATAAATTTCAGCTAATTTTTACTTTTGCTTTGTATTTTGATTTAGTGTTTTTTTGTGTGTTAGAAAAGCTCACCATATGTATACAGCTCAAATTTGCTTCACGAATTAGTACTTAGCTAATAAATGTGGTCAGCTATTTCCTGCTGACAACTACATAAGCATGATTAATTACTAAATATATAAACTAGTACTTAAAACTTATTATCCATCAACAAAATATTCAAAATTATTATTGAATGTGTATTATAAAGTAATATTAACATCCATTAAAAAAAATTATTTTTTGAATAGACCAGTACAAAAAGGATGTCAAAGCAGATTTGGAAAAGGACTGGTACTGATCCTCTCATGTAGTCTAGTCTAAACTGATCTTACCTACCTGTTTTCAAATTACTGGTTTGAAGCATTTAAAGTTTTTAAAGTATTTCTAAGTATTTAATTTTTAAATATATTAAAACTTTAGAAATGGAACAATATAATGATTTGAATGTGGTGCTGTATTATAAACACTGTTCAGTATTTTTAATTGGTGAAATAAATTGAATTTTGTTTGTATAAATTTGAGAGGACTAATTTTTTGTATGTCATCTGGAAAATGTCATAGGGAAACCGTGCCATTCTAAAAGCAGGCAGGAGTTTTTGTGGGTTGACATTGAAATTCTATATGTGCTCTCAGAATGAGAAGATAATACAGTAAAAAAAGTGTTGTTTGAAGAGAAAGAAACAGGGTGAAGGATTCAGATAGTTTTTGGACAAAATACAAGCCAATTTTCTGTAACAGCAAGGGATGTAAGTTTAATGAAATTAGAAGAAGAAACACAACACAGTGGAGGTAACTTTCATGTACCGGTAATGAAATGCTGTGAATAATCTGAATGAAGAGTCTGAACAAATTGCATCATGAATGCCAGCTTCTGCCCTTCTGCATTTTTTTTTTGAAATGAGACATTTGAGCTTGACACAAACATCTGCTTTTGTTTATAGGATTTTTTTTTACTGTTTATAGGATAATAGGTGGAATTACTGCTTGTTTCAGATGGTGTACTATTAGCATGTGGGAATGAGCCAGGTACCCAGAGACGAAATATTCCATAGGGTATTGTCTCAAATTATCAACTTAAATTTATTGCTTTACATTCTTATTTGTGTCAGTGCTACTCTTTTACACTGTGAGAGAAAAAATAGCTTGAGAAAATGTTTTGTTTGCTCAAACATGGGAAATAAAGGATTACTGAACATTTACATTCAGAATATATACAAAAATACAATATTGACCATGCTATTAGTGCAATAAAATATCATCCCCATTATTATTTTTATTTAATTCTTAGTGCAAGTGCAGGAATAATATACAGGTTTTTTGAGTTAGAAATAACACACTGCTATTTGCTCAGTTTTTTTCTTGAAATAAGGGAAGCAGCTGAGGACTGCTTCATTTTACTGTTGGAGAAGAGCATATGTTTTAATGTGTTGTTAAGCAGGGAGAGAAGGGGCCAGAGAAAGGGGCTCAATGTAAGGAAAGAGGACAGCATGATGAAATACATGAGGCCATCTCCTTGTAGAAGAAAAAGTGTGTTTAAATATATAAGAACACACACCTCCCCAGCCCCACCCAATAATCCATGAGTGAAATATGGCAATAAATGGAGATCTTAAAGGGCAATGGAAATCTTGAAGTTAGGCAAAAAAAAAAAGCTGGGGAGAGAGAGAGTTGAAATTTGCAGTATGAGTTCCTTTCTTTTTGCACAGTTTGGTTAATTATTGTTACCTCCCAGCAAAATTAACAACAAAAATCCTAGAAGCAGTATTTCTTCCTTTAGGCTATTGAATCATTGAGTGCTTCTGTAAGTGTACATACAAATGAGCAAGAGATCCATCTCCCAAATGAGATTGTAAAACATTATGGTCTAGAATATAAACTTGTCATCTTAACTTGCTGGCTGATATTTAAGTAGAGTGTAAAGAAAAGAGGTGGGAATTTCATTTTGTGCAGGTAGGGGTTTTTTTCCTCCTCTGTTTTCCTCAAAGACTAATCTGTCATCTAATTCTAACCATAAAATGCAGTAGAAATATTAGTACTAATAGTGGTAAACTGAATTGAAATCAATATTGAAGTAGATATATATCCTGCACTGGTACTCTTTTTTCTGGGCTTTCAGCCATAGTTTTATTCTATAGCCAGTTAGGGTCAATATTATATCACAGAGAAAATATGTTGGAATCAGAAGACTTGTTCATAAAAATAATGTGATTTTAATAACACTCAAGACAAAAATAATTGCCGCTTACTTAATCAGAAAAACCACCTTGATATGATAAAAAGTAAAGGTAAGGTAAATTGAAGGACAATCAACAAAGAAAACTTCATGGAATTTCCACTCTTTCTTTCTGAAGTAATAAATAATATTTCAATCAAATTTCAAAGAGAGGGAAAATTTATGAGAGAGTTATAGACAACACCATTGTTATCTATGTCTAAAATGCTCTGTTTTCCTTCCATAAACTCTTTCTCTGTCATAAAGGCTCTTAAGATGCTTTGTTTTGGGATTTGATCCTGATTGTCTGAATGGTGCCTCAGCCTGCACCCAGTTTGTGCATAAGCAGATGTTACAACCTGGTGGCTTCATTTTTAAGATATAAAATAAATTGCATGTCAGGTTGTTTTTTTAAAACTTTCCTTCATGAAGGCCATGAAGTAGATTTGTAACCCTGTACTGCCCTTTTATCTTTAGGAGCATTCCCTCTCAAGTAGGAATCTGCTCCTGTTAAAGGGTTTACTGCTCTGAACATAACAGAGATCTAGGTTTTCTTTCAAGTCAAGCTCAGAATTTTTGAATAAATAAATAAATAAATAAATAAATAATTTACTTGAAATAAATGTTTAAGTAAATAACATTGTCTAGCATTTTGACAGCTTTTCTCTTTCTTTTAGAAATTTGTGAAAGCAAATGTCATAATGTCATTTAACAGCGGTGAACAGTTTTCCCCTGGGATGTTTTTTAACTGCTGATGAAATTGAAAGATATGACTGTCTTCTTGGCCAATCAATATCTCTGCTTTTTAGCAACTCATTGTGCTGATAAACGCATAACCTTGGAGTACAGCTCTTGCCTCTAAAAACTCTGTGCAATTTGCCTTCAAGCTGTAGTTATTTCTTACATAGTGCTTCGTATCTCTGACTCTGTAACAGAGCACACTCTTTCTATAGCACTTGTTTCAAATCTCAGCTCTGAAATTCTCCTTGGTGAGAATTTCATCCATGATGATTCTCTCTCTGTCTATTGATACCTGAGACCACAAGGGTCTGTCAGGTTCTTAAATATGTTCTCCAGTTTTCTGTCAAGATCCTTACTAAGGATCCTGACAAAGGACTAAATTGGTCCTTTGAAGTATAACTTAGGCAACTGGAAGCCAACAGAAATGTTTTTAACAGCTAAAAATGTATGCAAGTACTAAAGAATTGAAGATATTTGGAAACAAGAACTCCTGCGTAGATTCCCATTCTTGGGTCTGCTCATTTCCACTCTCAGAGTCTGAGATCATTCCTAGTGTTTTTTGGACTAGGCGAGGCATTGTATTCTAAGTATCTTCTGAGAAGAACCTTAAATGTACAGATGGCCTCCAGCCTGAGGTGTTAGCAGGGCAGAGCAATAGCAGAGCTTAATTCAGAATGGTATTGCTTTGCTTGCATCTGTTTGATTGTGCTTCACTGAGACAGAGATCTCTGTGCTGTTACCCAGGTGCACTTCAGGAGTCTGGGAAACATCCACATACCTGTTCTACTCACAGTGTGTGCTGTGTTACATTGTTCAGAGCTTTACCACTCTGGCTGTGAGAATTTCTATGAGCTTTTGAATTACATACAGCTTAAATGAGGGCTTGCCTTCCTACCCAAAGGTAGGAGCAAATAAGTCTGAAGTGGTCAGTGACAAAATATAAAGTTTTATTCAGTATTTTGTTAAACAGTGTAGGCATGTTAAAATTAATGTGTGAAATAATGCATTAAAACTCATTAGCTTCCTCTTATGTCTAGTAGCTTCCATTTGCAGACAATTCCATGTAGTGAAAACAATTCCTTACAATCTTTGTGTCTTATGATAGAGCTCATAAGGACACTACACCCAAGTGTGTACTCTGCACTACAGGGTACGTGTTAGGAAAAAAGGCTCATAATTGTTAATTGATTTGGGATGCAATTGATGAATTCTGTGAAAACAGTTTATCCAATTCAAGTGCTTTGTATGAGTCAATGTGTTATGGTTTTGTGTCTGAGAAGTTTCTGTCTGCATAGAGAAATGATTAATTTTAAGTTGTTAATAGCATGTCAGAATGTGTGAGAAAGAGTTGGTCAGTATGGCTTACAAAAAATAGCAAGCCAGATAAAAAATATTGCATGGTTTATAGATGATTCCTTAAACTTCTGCTTTTGATATATTGATTTTTCAGGTAAAAAGAAAAGAAAGTGACCGACATGTTTTTGTGCAAGTGTAAGAGCTGTAAGAGCCTTGATCTTGTTGGTTAATAGAAATACATAATTTAGATACATAAAACAGAAATTATTGTTGTTTGTGATACTTTTCATGTACAAGTAAATTCTAAAAGTGTACTATTATAGTAACATTTTTCTTCAATATTTTTCCCAAGTTCTTTGATGTAATCTCAACCACTGAGAAACCATTGGCTGAGCAAGACTGGTATCATGGTGCAATTCCAAGAATAGAAGCCCAGGAGCTGTTAAAACAGCAAGGAGACTTCTTGGTGCGAGAGAGCCACGGGAAACCTGGTGAATATGTCCTTTCTGTGTTTTCAGATGGACAACGGAGACACTTTATCATACAATATGCTGATGTACGTCTCTGATATAGTACTGACTATTCAATTTAGGATCTACATAGTTTGCTATAGCAAATGGATTTAGCCTCTATGTGCAAATATGAAAGCTGTTAGAAATATTTCCATCAGTGCTGTAATCAGGGGTAAAGGTCATTCTGGAAAACAAAGGAAAATTATGAAGTATCAGGTTATTCAGTATCTTTTGTCTTATTCTGAAAAGCCAAGATATTTCTGCAAATGTTTTGAAATATGGAAATTGTTACTCTTTATTTATGCATTACATTTGGTTATTGATTGCTTGGTTAACCATTTTCATAGTTGGTGCAAATTAAGCTACTTCTAGTTCAGACTGTAAAGATCCCACTCTTCCTGAAAAATTGAAACAGCCATGCAGAAGAAAATAATCTGTGTTGTTTTTTATAAACATGGGAATTGAAGTCCCTGTTGCACTTGCGATGCCTATTTTTTTTTAGTCCTTTGGTTATTGTTTTGTTCAGTATAACACAAACAATTTTGGTTGTTGCACAGTATGTATGCTTCTAAGGACCAGAATTGACCCCCTTGTTGCTCTGAGGAAAAATCGATGACTTAATGAAGAATATATTAATTATTATCTACCTTTATATGGTGTGGGTTTTTTATTCTTAATGCATTGCTTGTTTTTTTTAATGTGTGTAAGTTTCTTTTTACCTTGCAGAATTTTAAACTTATTCAAAATGTGACAGCTCCCATAACATTGCTAGAAATTTTTCTTGAAGTATGAAATTGCAGCAAATCATTCTCAGTTTTGATTCAGTAGTGCTGTCTTTTCAGTCTCTTGTAATAAAGTTTCGCATGTGCAGAAAAATTCTCAAATTTAATTGCATAATTACCAAAATAATGGAATTACACAGAGGGAATTTCATTGTCTGAATCCCCAGATGATGCAGCATGCCTAGGGTAACTCAGTATTGTGTACCTGGTTTATTTTCTTTTGAGGAGCAGTAATATTTTTCCGAGATTCACAGAGGTTGCAATGCTTCTCTAGGATTAATGATTATAGACACTTGTCATGCTGGAGAGTGTTCATTAATTCTCACCTAGAATTTTCCTTGTAGAAGTGAACACACAATCAGTGTTTATTTTATTTTGATTGTATGACCTTAAAGTATTTTGATATGTCAGGCTGCTAAATGAGGAAATAAAAGCAGTAAAATTACCTATACCTAGAGTCATACAAGGTGCTTGGTGCACCCTGATCTGACCCAGCAGAAATAAAAGCACATTATATACATGGTCTAACTGAAATAATTTTGTGCAAATCACTGTATGTGCAAGTATGTCTTGAAAAAGATAGGTTGGACTTTCAAGTCCAAGTTTCAGCTGTTACTTCAGGGCCTACCTGTAAGCTGACTTCTTCTTTTGTGTGTCTGTGTAGGAGGGTTTCCACCAAAGCAGAACAAAACAAAAGAAGCTATCTTTCTCTCCATAGCTTAGTACCTAGCAGTTAAATTTGAAATGTAAGACTGATACTGTTGCATGGCCTGGACAGTCCCAGCATTGTCAGGTCGAGATATTTACCTGCTTATACATTTATTAATGTACAAGCATTATGTTCAGCTGCTCTTGGGATTAATTTGTAGTAGATTTTCTTGTCAATTATGGAAGCTAACACTTTCTTTTTTCCTTAAAGATGCTCAGTCCACTGTATGCATTCCTATTTAGTGAATTTTCTGAGAATGAGGAAAAAGCTTATCAGCTTTAGAGAGCTAATTAGCTTTATTAAGCTCTAGAAAATAGGTGTTGGGAGGGTTAGGATCATGTAGTAGAGGGATTTATTAATGGACATTTTTGTAGGCAAGTTTAAGGAGAATTTAGTACAAAGGATTTGTTTGTTTTTTTACATTGGTATGAACAATGTGGAATTGGGTTTCTGACTGGTCAAACCACACTCTTGGATCATTGACAGGTTTCCATATTTTTTCTGACTCAAGTACTGAAGATTAGAGCAGGACATCTGTTTTAACAGCAATCCTTCGGTTGTTTAAGTGTTCTCTCTCTGGTTTTACCATTATTTTAAAAGCTAACCTTGATACAATTATGTGTGTGATAAATTAATTCATCATTCAGCTTTAAGCATCAAAATTCATTGCTGTCATTCAAGGCTACCATTGTTTTCACTTCTGCTTATTTGAGGCTGTGCCATTTAAAAATTTTTGTTTGTTAGTGATCTTAGTAAGGGTCACAATTGGGTGTAAATACACAGAATGAAAGGACAGTGGCTACTCTAAAGGTTTTACATAAATGGCAGCAGACGGGCAGTGTCTGGATCTGGAATGAGGAAATAATAGGCAATAGTGGTGGTTGTGCTGAGGAGACTCTTAGGACAGCAGATTTTTTGGATCATCAGCACAGAAGCATGAAGGAGCTTATTTTAAAGGGATGGGAACTAGTGTTAGTGGTCAGTCGAAGCTGAGTCACTGTTTAACAAACAACAAAACATTCAGACTATGGAAACATTTTTATGATAGAGATCTGTGAATGTTAAAAACAGCTGACAAGACCCTGCTGTCTTTACCAACAGCAATGACACATTTCAGGAAGTTAATACTTTAACCCTTAAGGAACAAATGAACTTAGAAGGCACTGTGTAAGGAATTCAGCCCTGCGAGCTAGAAAGAAAGCATGCCAGTGGCAGAGGTGTTCATTGCCCATTTCTGCAAATGAACTTGAACCACCACCTGTGCTCTGAGTTTTGAAAATTGCAGTACTTGTTCATTGCTGCATTGTCAGGCCGGCTTGTGGCAGCTACTGCCTTCTGGGGAAAGCTCTCTGTCTGTAGATGCTGAGACTTAGGAAAGCAGGAGACTTCATCGTATTTCACAATCAGCTGCAGGGTCCTGCCCAACTTCTCTTTGAAGCCTGTGTATCACCTGCCTTTGTCTCTAGCTCGTTTAGACATTCCTAATAAATACTCTTTTTACAGATCAATCATGCATTCTATACTCTATGCCAGGGATTTACTAATTTTAGGAGACAATAAATGAAGGAAGATGAGATTAGGATAGTATTGTGTATCTCCTGTTTGTTTTATTGCTTGTTGTATTTTACCATATAGATTTTTTAGTTTGCTTGCTGTAATTTTTAGAAATAAATAAGAAGTTGGTGTTGTTTTTTCTGGTTTACAATATTTTTATTTCACTCTGTAATCATTTTGATTTTAACTGACCTATCTATTTAAATTAAGAGTTTGAATAGTTATTTTATCATATTGCCTTAAATGACGGATGCAGTAATTTTGCATTTATTAATTTATCATTTTCATAACTATCATTCCTGTTAAGTTAGTATAAATGGTACTCAATAGGTCAGAAAAGGAATCTAAAATAACTCTGTAAAAAGTGTACGTTTTTTTCTGTGCTGTTACTAATGAAGAAGGTTTTGTCAAGCACTTTCGCAGTTTCTTGTTCAAACTATTGCTTATAGAAAAATAAGTTTTTCTTCTTGCCTCCATACAGAATCAATATCGTTTTGAGGGAACTGGGTTTCCAACTATTCCTCAGCTTATAGAACATCATTACACAACAAAGCAAGTTATTACAAAGAAGTCGGGTGTGGTTCTGCTTAATCCTGTTGTTAAGGTAATGCATATATTCTAGAATCTTTATTTAACAGACAGTAACTTTGGGGGTTTCTGTTACTATTTAAATAAGCTTCTGTGGAGCTTCTCAGAAGATATTTCATTTTTATCAATTTTGTGACTGTTCCTGATCTCTATTAAACTTCTCACCTCTGTGCAATACATTCACTTAAAACAACTCTGATTCTTACCATGAATTTTTGCTATTTCTGAAGAATGGCATTCAACTCCTTATCAAGTATCCTCATACTTTTATGTTTGGTTACACATTTGGATTTCCCTACTAAGTAATTCAAAGTAGTAGTTCATTGCCTTTCCTTTTATAAAGTAAAAATTTTATTTTATACAATGGAGAAGGTCTCATGAAATTTTAGAAGACTTATGACAACTGCTTTTTGTTCCTATTTTATATCACAAAAATAACTTAGACACAAGAGAAGGTACTGATATTTCAGCATAAATGAAAATATGAAACAAAAATTTACTTTTTAATCAGGAAGCTATTGCAGAAAGTCTTTCAGGAGGGAAATAAAAAGGACTAAATATTAAATTGTATCAGTGTTTTAAGAGTCTCCTTGACTTCTTCCAGCAGTTTTACAGTTAATATCTATCTAGCTTGTATTTCATTCATGAGCCAACTCCACTAGTATCTTTGCATCTCAACTATGGGTAAGCGTTTTGTTCTTAATATATTTATTTTTTCAAGACTGGTTTCAAGCCTGTGTTCATCAAAATTTTAGGAAGTATGACAATTTATATTTCACCATTAGTTACCTACTCCAGGGTCCTAGTTCTTTCCTGCTAATAATCCTAAGAAAGTCAAGCATGTTCTTTTTCTCAAAATTGCACTTAATCTGCACTTAACTGTTCTATATAATTTTAAAATTTTAAGAATGGGACATTGGAAATACACATTTTAGGTTAATATCTTGCTGATTACCAAACTGATGCTTCATTGGACATAAGTTATTGCTTACATTCCTTGTAGATCACATGAGAAAGCATAGGACATTAAATTTAATGTGTAATTCTTTCTGATACAAATGGTTTAAGCTACGAATAAGGGGTAGTCAAGCTAAAAATGAAATTTTTTTAAGACTGTTTGCAAATTTCTCTCTCTCTTTAATACCGTGTTTGTTTTAAATGTGTAATGCTTTTTCTGTTTTCTGACTGTACATAATGTGAGAGCAACCCTGTTTTAACAAATGTAGAACAATAGTATAGAATAGTATCACATAATCTTAGTTATTGTCCGATAAACTGGAACACCTTATCTGTAAAACAGCATTCATTTTTCATTCTCTGTTGCTTACTTTGAAGATAGGGGGTTTCTTACTCCTTCCTTTTTTGTTTCGTTTTGTATTTTCTCTTCATAGAGTTAAGTTTTAATTTAACCATAGGCTTGTGGAACTATAGCCAAATAATTTTTCTAGTCCCTATCTTATAGAAGAAACATATTACCAAAAGGCATTCCTGGTCATTTCACCATTACTGCTCCAGTGGCAGCAGCAAATTCCCCCCCAGGCAGGCAGCCCCTCTGACCCTTCTCCAGAGCTGAGAGAGCAAGATGGAGCTCGCAGCTGCCCCAGCCCTCCTTATTTCTAGCTCAATTCTTAGGATATCTCTGCCCTTCCAAGAGAAACCCTCAGATAAGAGAGCAGCCAACCACACCTTTCCTTGGACAACTTCTTTTTCTTTTAAGTACCTGGTCGTTATGTCTCTTAGCAACAAAATGGGAAATAATTCTCTAAGAGAAAGATAATGAAAGGAAAACCACTAACTTCCAACAGGCCTTTTGTTTTTCCTCTATTCAGGGGGAAAAGGACGTGGGTCCACTCCTCCCTGGGTTTGTTGACTTGAGTTAGTATCAGCTAAAAATTGATACTAATTTTATTTATTTAGTATTAACTAAAAATTAGTGGAAATAATAGTATTTCCTCTAGGATTGTGCTAGTTGGTAGTTGATCTGGGTGCACAACTACTTCAGGTACTTAGGTTTCACAAAAATTACGCAAGCAATTGGCATCTATCCATAAAATCCACAGGCTGCATCTGTTTTTTCATATGATTGACCTTGTCCTGGTGTGCATCAGTCTTAGTATTCAAGAGTACTTCCTTTGGGGTTAGTAAACCTTTCTACTTCCATTCTGATATGTTATGTGAAGTAATGGAAAGGGTGACTTAGTACTAAGAAAAGTATTGAGTGACAGGAAAGTGATTGTATAGATTTTTTAAAATATACATGTTACAATTGCCTATAGGCTTTCGTGAATTTATGAAATAGGATGTCAGTTTCTATAGCTACTAATATTTGGTGTAAAGTAAAACCAATGTATGGTACACTTAGTGCTTCCTGACCAGCAGTTTGAGCCAAACAAGGCAGTGTTGAAAAGAGTGTTAGCTACACGATTTGAATTTTATAAGAGCAACTGTTGTCAAAAATATTTAAATTGTTTTGGTTTGAGCTATAATTTTATGTTGGTTTTACTTCTCCCATATGATAAAAACTATTTGCTGTATTCTGAAAGATGTACTTCAGAGTGAAGCAAAAGATTGTTGTGACCTATCGTTTTTAATTTTCATGGAACTCTGGCTTTCATATGGGAAAGTGGAGACATTTCAGGTCGTTTTCAGAAGTAGCATATGCACTCTGACACCTAGTGTTGGGGGTAATTTATGCATCATGTGCTGTTACCAAGATGTCTTTAATCATTTCCTTAAAGTTCATTTCGCATCTGCAAAGACTGTTTTTGCTTTGTTCACATTATAGCTGCAGAGCAGTCATTGTCATGTCATGTAATCTTTAATCTTCTTATGCAAATTGCTGTCCCTGTAATAACCTATTTAGAAATTGAAAGTTAAATATGACAAACTTCACGGCAAAAAAAAAAAGTTATTCTTTTTAGTTTGCTTTTGCTTTCCTTCCTTCCCACAGTCATTCATCCTCCTTTACTATATTAGTAAAATTAGTGTTCACCTTCTGTGATGTTGCCCTTGAAAGGAACAGGCTTAATTGTGTCACAAAAGGCCTGTCCCACATCCCATTTCATGTAGACTGAGTTGCCTGCTTGGAATTGTAATGAATCTGTAATAATAGAATTTAAATTAGAAAAACTGATGGCATTAAAAAGATATTTGCTAGTAACTTCTTTAATGGAGGAGTGTCTCATATTTATTTATAATCTTATTGAAAAAAATGTACATTATGTTCTTCAGGTGGTTATTGATGGATTGACTGGTACACAAAGCCGCTGAGTAACTCAAAGCACACCCAAGGACTTTATTACGTAAAAATGCTGTTTTAACCATACTGGAGGTATTTTAACCTTCTAAGATCTTTGACCTCCTGTTTTGGAGGTTGATCGATTTCTTGAAATATAATTTCTTTTTGTATTTTTACAGATTACACCTGTATTAAGGTGTGAATGTGCTTCAGTTTGAATACTAGAAAAGACAATGATCAAAAAAATAAGGGATACCATTTTTATTTAAGTGTGCCTGTAATGAGGTTTTCATTTGGATCGTAAATACACCTTTGAAACAAATCTGCCCAGGATGCACAGCTGCTCATGGGAGGAAGTTCACTTTTCAGAACCAGGAAAGATTTAGCCTGAAATGATGCTTTTCTCCCAAATACATGTTTCAGATTCTGAGCACCAATTGATTTGCTCTGGAGATCTGCTACTATTTCACTAGTGCTGAAATACTCATGGTAAATGAATGCTCTGTAGTTAATTCAAATTCTGAGCTAATGGAAAAAATTAACTGCTGCTTTGTCAAATGAGTTAAGCCATGTGTTTGTTACTAGTAACTTTAATTTTAAAATTCTGGATCTATTTTTATGTGACAAAGAAGCCTGTGATATGGTCTGATATGTTTTGTGTACATAGGAAAATGATGGATCATAAATGGTGAGGTGAAAGAAAAATGCTGAAAGAAAAAACCTAGGCATTTCTTATTAGTGTTTCTAGTGCTGATAAAGCAAGTGATGTGAGAATTCTCTGCAGATCTGATGCTGTCTTGCCAGGTATGGATGTATTGATGAGTTAGACTTGGAAGGAAATTCTGAAGAGCTGTAAATTTAAGTTAGATTTTCATCATGAAAATCCATTAGTAAACATCTGAAATGATGCTAATTTTTTGTTGATGGCTTTTCTGGGGGGTTTGTTTTATTTTAGCAAAGCGAGCTGAGGTTCGCTGTTGCGGACAACGCATGTGCTTAGAGTACAGGTAGTGTGTGCCCCTCAGGCCAGCCAAGCATAGGAGGAGGAATTGAAGGAGGCTGCTGAACAGTCTCAGTTTCAGGGAAACACTCTTATGCCTGCTGGGAGATACTGAATAGAAACAAGGAGACTTACAAAGGCCAAGTTTATCACAAAGTAATGCTGTCACACAATTATAGATGCTCATTTCATGGCTGGAGACAATTAAGGTGCTGCAGAGGGAAGCAGTGGCAGTAATGGTGCTCCCTGTGGGGAAGATCATGAGTCTGTTTGACCTGAGGACAACTCTTGAGGAGCAGGAATCCAAAAGGCAGAAGCAGCCTGTAGCAGGGAGTGATGCAGTTATTGCAGCTCTACCTTGGCTAGATTTGTCACTCCAAAGAGGATTCCTGTGACACCCTGGCTTACCTGTATGATACCCACCAATTTGGCCAGGCATTCTGTAGGAATGCCAAAAGCACCTGGTGGTAGTGATCTTTGGGTGTTGGTTTTTGGCCTAAAGCTGTAATTTTCATGGGTGTGGTTGAAGTCTAATACATGCATTTTTAAATGTCAAAATATATCTTCAGTTTTCTTTAAGGAAATTGGTCACCATTGAAAGTGAGTGTTTATAATATGCAAAAGACATACTTACAGGAAATGAATGTATTTATTGTATGTTCATGAAATTAATCAATAGCCTGCAGCTATTGACATTTGAGAGCAGAGTTTCATATCCTAATATTAGAGGTACATTTCAGTTACATTCTCATTCCTTCAGAATTTGGAGAAGTGTCACAGGATTTGCTTTTAACATTTTTTAGCTGAGATTATTGCAATATTTCTGTCAGATAACAAAAGGAATGCATCATCCTTAATGGTGGCCTGTACTTGTCAAGGCATGTCATCCTGTAGAGAAAAGGGAAAAAAGAGAGTAATTTACTCTTTGTGCTAACAAAGAACTGAACCAAATTTATGTATAGTTTCAGGTATATTGACTAGTTTCAAAATTGAAAGGATTTATTTTCTCAAAAAATCTCATTAAAATGCTTTATAATAATGGAGGCAGATAAGGCTACCTGAAAAAAGAGTAATAAGGATTGTTTTATATTCAGTGATCAAAGTTTTTTTATAGTTTTTTTTAGAGGCCACGGCAATAAACATCTGCTCTGTTGAATGTTTCTGGTTCAGTCTTGTTTTTCTGGTATTTCTTTCCATGATCAGGTTTAGATTAAAGTTGAAGGATAACCCTCCTAAAGGGTGTAAGCATTATTCTCAAACCTTGAAAAAAAAGTATTTAATCAAGTATATGAATTTCATTTAAACAAACACAATGTAATTTCTGACCAATTTCATAAAGAAAAACCTCTGTCCTTGAAATTTTAAATGAAACCTCGGCAACATGCGCATTCCTACTTTCTGTACAGCTTTCATATAAAAAAATTACAGAATGCCATATTGCTGTGTGGAGTGCAAATTGAATAAAATGAGTTATCTCAAACACAACTGAAACAGTAGGAAGCAGAAAAAATAAGTATAAAGCAAGAGATGGAAGCAAGCCATTCATTCTTTAAAAAAGTGTACGGTTAGGAAAGGGTAAAATTATTAAATGAAAGATTTAAGATGAATTTTTTATGATAACTGATAGCTAAGAGAATAAACTACTTCAATTAAAGCATCCTTCATCAAAGATTATTTAGATTTACTAGATTTTGCTGCTGATCATTTGGTTATACATGTGAAAATCAAAGGATTGACTGTGTTCTGTAATATTCTGGGTGTAAATTGTGCCTTATGGAGCACTTTTAAAAACTGGGCCTGTTATCAGAAGCTTTATAACCACATGTTAATATAGTACAATAAAAAATTATATTGGAATTGTGTGTGATTGCAGCAGCTTTTCTGCAGAACTAACATACTTGGGGGTTTTTTATGGATCCTGACTTCTTCCCTATATTTGGAATTCAGACGTTCCTTAATAATTATTTTCTATTAGACTGTGAGTTGTAAACTTCTTGTAGTCCTCTAATTGTATTCTTATTCCTGTTTTCACTAGTGCAGTCAGGATGACTTGAATGCAAATAATGCTTTGAGTTTTCAGTATTTTCATAGCATGTGGCTGACAAGCACATAACACAGTCTTAAACATAGACTCTCATGGGTCAGAAAACAGTGTAGATTAAGAATAAGAATGAGTGTCTGTGCTCTTAAATTCCTTTGTAGAGTTACATTTGTGAAGTAGCTTGTGGTTGCTTAAGTATTTTGGCCTCCGCCAATTTAAGTGGAACAAAATGTTAAAAAAGGAGCGAAATGACATTTCAGCTGTGGAGGAATAAAGGATGCACACAAAAGGAGCTACAGGGCAAGAAGGGTATGTTTTTCTTAAATCAGGTTAGTGCATCTGACGTATGTAATAGTGTCTGAATTCTCAAGAAGATGTGTTTATTTAAATGTTGATTAAGGAGGAATTCAGAGGTGAGAATAGGTAAGGCTTCAGGATTCCTTATTTGCAAGGTAAATACTGTACTTAGCCTACTATTGAGGGTAGTGCATGGATTTCATGCTCAATTCATAATGAAGTAAATGCTATTACCAATTCTATCCTTTCTGTTGCTTGGATTTCTTCCTAATAGAGTTGCCAATGATTTGCATAGTGTATTACTAAAATCAGGATCACCCCCAGAGGGTGGTGATCAGTTGTGCAAGTCTAATTAGAGGCCAGTAACTACTGCTCTACCCCTAGAGTCAGTAGTGTGTCCAATCCTTCCTTCATCCACTTCTTAATTAACAAGTTGGGTGATGGGGCACAAGCAGTTTTACTGATGAGACCAGTCTTGGAGGAGGGGCTGATACACCCGAGGGTCAAGCTGCTATTCAGAGGGACCTGGAAAGGCTGGAGAAATGGGTTTGACAGGAGCCTCATGCAGATCAACAAGGGGGAAAACAAAAGTTCTGCAACTGGGGGAGCACAATTTCAGGCGCCACGACCTGCCTTCACTCCAAACATCTTCCCCCTTCCTTCTTTTTGAGCAGCTCTATATGCTAAGAGTGATGCTGTATGGTATGGGATATCCCTTTGGTCTGTTTCGCGTCAATTGTCTTAACTTTGTCTCCTCACAGCTACTTGTACAGCTTCTAGAATAGATGGTAAATTCTTCAAAAGATTCATGTTTACCGTTTACATTTCATGTTTAATTTTAGAGAAGGATGTGCACACATGCATGCTATAAAGATTGCTTTATGTGTAATCATCTTTGTCAAGAGAATACTTTAACCAAAAATATGTTAAACCAAAATATAACCCCATACTAGCTGCTGCGAACAAAATTACCCCAGCCAGAGCCAACACAGTAACAAAGATTACTGTGTAATCAATCTGTCTCTAGAATCTGTAGATTCAACAGACCACGCAGGAAAATTTTGTCTCTAATACAGGAGAAAAAAAGATTGCTGAAGACAGCATTTAGAAGATTACTAAAGTAATAATAGAATCTACTAATATCTAGCAGACCCATTTGGTGTATTTGCTGCTTCCCTTTGTGTGTCCTTCATTGATCAGCTTTTTTTTTCTGCTGCTAAGAGATTTATCATTGCTTTTGCTATCTGAATAATGATTTGGTGGTATTTGAGAAAATACCAAAATCTTGTTAAAGAACTGTATGCATCTGATGTAAAAAACCCAGTGCAGCATGTTCTTTCTAAACTCTTGGCATCTATGTAGTGTTGTATGACTTCTGATTCAAAGCCAACATCTTGCTTGGAATGCAGGCCAAGCTCACTGGTACACTGAAATCTCGTAAGTTAGGGCTACAATTTCCTTTCTATGCGGCTTTGCCTTTTTCCTGTGCTCTCACAGTCACAATTTAGCTAATACAGCAGATTATTTGAAATTTGGACAGGTTATTTCTGTTCCAGCTCAGTGGTTTTAACATGCTATCTGAAGATTATGAAAGACAATGCAAAATTATCAGGTGTGGCTAGAAAAACATCGGATGAAAAATCTTGGGGTTTTGCTTTGAAGAAGGTAGTAATTTAGTGGAAAGTCTAATGTGGAACTGTAGCACTCTGAAAGGTATTGCATGCTGACCACTGAAACTTAGACAGTATTTTTGAGGGATGAATTAAGCCTTTCTCTTCCTGGGGTAAAGAAATCCAACTGGAAACAACTGGATATGGAACTAAGTATGTGGCTAAGTGTCTTATATAGTTCAAGGAGACTGTCTTGGACATTGTTACAAACACCCGTCGTTCCCCCAAGCCCATTTGGCATAACCTTTTCATGTGTGGGTGGAAGTGAAAATGTGTTTGCACATATGTGAAAATATTTTACCCTATTTTAATAATTTGAGTATTTGGGGAGGGTGCTGTGCATGCATAATGTGACTCTGCTTTTCCATTCCTCTCTGTTTAAATTACATGGAATGTTTAAATGAAAAATCATGTCACCCCATGGTTTTGTTTGCCTTTGAGTGTTTTGTTGTTCATACCTGATCCAGAGCTGACAATTTTTCTGTTGGAATATATTTGGTTAACAGATGATTCAGAGTACCTTGTTTTGGTAGGTGAGTATTCAGTCGAGAGGAATAGTGTGTGTTTTAATGTGCTTGAAATATAAAGGTTTTGACATAAACTTGACTTTCCTTTTCTTGTGCTTAAGTATTTCACATTCTACATCTTTTTCTTTTCTCAGTTGTTTTTTTAAGCTTCTTTATTTTTCTTTATTTCTTGTTTTTTTCCTGAAATATTCTTAGCATCATTGTAGCCCTTTCATGAAAAAGAAAACATAAGTTTAGGGTACTGCAAAAAAACCCTGAGGAAAGCTGGTATTGTATGTTGAATTGTACAGTCACTTTGTCTACTGATCTTCAAGAAAGAATGGTCAAAGAACAGCTGTGCAGGTAATCTGAGGTCACTTCTGCAGGTCATAAATTGCACAGTAGCTTTTCCAAATCTTACTTCTCTCCTCCTGTTATATGATAATTCACAATTTGGTTTAGCAGGAGGGTTGAACTTCATAGAGTTTTTATGTAACAGTAAGAAGTCAGCTAAAATAGTCCTTTTTACCCAAGGAGCTAAACCTGTCTGTGCTATTATTCTCTTTTACAGCTCACATTGAGTTTCATCAGTGTGGCTTAATACAGTGCTGTTAATAATGCAAAGCAGCTTCCATAACAATTTTTACAGCTCATGAATCTTTATTCTGAAACAGTTTTAAAGAAGTTACCAGTGAGGTTTTTCAAAACCCCTCCTGAAAAACCCACTTTTTCTTATGAAAAATCTTTCCCATCAGCTACCTTTATTTCTGTACTTAATCTGAAGGACTTGAAACACATAGTTTATGATTCATGAAATTGATATGAACATTAGATCTACTGGCATAGGTGGCATCAAAAATAGTACTTCTCTAAAAAGACAATTTCTCATTCCTATGCTGATAAGCCCTATCCACATGTACACAGCTGTTACTTTTTTTTTGTCTGGTTCATCAAGTTCTGATAAGTGAGATTTGAATACCCATCTGATGAAAATTGTCTACGATTCTGATTTTTTAGCCATAAAAAGAATTTAACTCCAATTATCCTTAGTATTGGAAATGAAAGATTAACTTTCCATTTTTGTTGATGTGGAAAAATAGCTCTTAGCTGCTGTCATTTGTACTACTGATATTTCCTATTTAACTTGGAAGAAGGAGAGTAAATGATACTTTCCAAAGTATTTTTGATGCATTTTTTCTGCTTAAACCATGAAGAAACAAGCATCATGTTTGTTTATGCACTTGACTCCTGAGATGTTGACAATATCCCTCTATTTTGAGTTTTTTTAGAAGAATGTTAAGGATTAATGTACTGGGATGAGGGTAAGGGGAAGGATATTTAGGTTTTTCACAAATGCCACATGCTGTTCTGGGGTAGATTCTTAAGATTGGAAAGTCATATGTTTTGAGTTCTCTTAAAGCGATAAGTTTTGGTTGATTCCTTCTGGGGCTCCCTAAATCAGATGAAGTTTCCAGCCTATAGAGTTTTTTATCCTTTTTCACTTTGCTACATCTACAATTAAGATGAAAAACAGTGACAGTGTTTGTTATAGATGGTGCCTTCTGAACTAGGAAGAGTAAATAATGTGACAGAGAACATGAGATGAGTAAATAACAGCGATGATAACAAAAAATCCTACTTGCTCACACTGTGTTGGAGCCTGATCAGGATTTCCTCACTCTTCCTCTTTGAAAAATCTTGCTTTGGAGTTTGGGTAAGAATCTTGGTGTTGTTTGGTGGTTCTCTGAAATTGAATACAAACACAGGTGGCTTTTTTCCTCCTCCCTTTTTTCTCTCCTTTTAGAAATTGTAAGATTTTTAGAACCAAATATTTAAGCTGAGGCTCATAAATTCATACCTAATTCTCAAAACATCTGTTTTTAAAAGTTTACTTTCTAATTGCTTTACTGCTGGTTTTTAATTTGAAAAAGTACCATTTTAGGATTCTTAATGATTGAATTTATTACTGAGAATTATAGAAAAATAATGCTAAGGGAATTTGAACACTAAGTATTAGATCATGATTATGTTTTCTATTTTATTGAAAGCTGTTATAATTTACTGCAGATGATTTGTAAGCGTTCTTCCTGGTATAGTAATTTGTGATCTCTTTGATGTAGCCTCTCCTAATGAAGGGAGATGGATGGGATAAAAACTGCACTTATGTATTTTGAAGATGTTTAGGGTAATAGTGATAACATTTCAGTCTCATAGCTCAGAAAAGGAAAATTGAGATTCCATTTTTTGCAGCAACCATCTGCTGTTCAGACTGTTCTCAGTGCCTTGCACACAACTCCACTGTGTGCTCACTGAAGTAAGGATTGATGAACAATTGAATCTTTGCTAACTCTTCAAGGTTTGAACCTTATCATGGCCTAGGGAACCATGAAACACCCTAACATTGTAAAAGCAATGCTGCGTATCCAGGAAAAGAATAGTGTATATCCAGAATACTTTATTTTATGAGTAAAAGGAGGCATTTGTTATTATTTCTAAGTATTGCTTTTCACAATTGAATGTTTTATTTCTTTAATAACTGGTCTGTTTGAGGTTTGGTTTTTGTCACTTACAATTAACTTCTGAAATAACTCTTCTCTTTGAAAATGCTTATCTTTGTTGAAATCAGACAATTGTGCTGGGTGGTTGCCCAGAGTCTAGAAAGATAGTCACTAGCAAGCTGCTGCATAGAAAACCTTGTGTGTGATGTGGGTTATCAAGTGCCTGGCTATTGGGGAAGGGTAACTGTCAAGGCTGACCAAGTTCTCCCCTTTGTGAACTGTCTGGTTGACAACTTGTTTCTCAGAGTTTGACCAACAGATGTAGCAGTACCTCCAAAGTAAGATAAACTGATAGGATTCCCATCATCTTATTAGTAAACCTGTGCTTGAAGTGTTATGTTTATGTAATTCAATTTCTCCTCCTGGGGGAAGCTAGAAGACAGAAATAAAGCAGAATGTTGTAAAGCTTGTAGATTTCCCAAGTTATTCCATTTGGAAATAAGGTATATAATTAAGATTACAGATGAGTATGCTCAAATGCTAATTTGTGTGACTGAATTTTTCTGAAGTGCTTTTATATTCTGTGGTCCAAAATTAACAAGAGAAAAATCTGAACAAGCACAAGGTAAAGAGATAGCAATGTCACAAGAAGAGGGCTGTATCATAAATGGCTTCCTTCTGGGTGAAATTAATGGGCATTAATAGTCTCAGGAGCTCTGTTTGCTGTCATTCAGATTATTTTGATTAGGTACAAAATGTACTGGATTTGCTCCATTTGATTTAGAAGCAACTAACTCTATTAAAAAGAAAATTTCTGTGACTTGGACTGATATGCGTTAAAGTGTCTGTTGATCTATACCTACATTCAAGAATATTTTTGTCCCATTTTGCTGTCACGTTTCTTTTGTAACTTTCATTATCTTTTGCACAGTTGATTAATCTTAGAGTAATGGCATTTGACAGCTGGAAAAATCCTTACATTCTATTCACAATCAGAATTAAGCAGTTAGAGAAGATGATGAACTTCGTGATCAGACAGAGACATTACTTATTTCATAACCTTTGTTTATGAGTGCTAATATTTATACATTGATTTTGACATTGATAAGTGTGCCTTATTGATGTCTTTAATTATTGACATGTATTCAGATTATTGAATGATGTCATATTAAACTCAGAGCAATTCAAGTAGATTTAGTGAGACAACAAACTTGCAGTAGAATGTCTTGTTATTTTTGACCTTACTGTTCATATTATAGTTTATTAATTAAAGGCAATTATCTGACCAATGACACTGTGTTTTGAACACTATTTAAATTAATATCTAACATATTGCAAATTAGAAAATTTGGTTTGTTTCTTTTTTAATGTCAGAATTGTACATTGGCATGATGTATATGACTCTCTCTGCTGTTAGATTTTTTTCTTGCTGTCTACTGAAGGAACTGCTTTTGTGCAGTTTATAGGAGTAATATCAAATGAAGCTGATCAAGCTTTGACTAATTTGATGATTGTGAAAAATCTGGCAGAACCACAATAAATTAATAAATGAGTTAAAGTGGTATAAGAATTGACTGAAGGCTTTCATAAAAAGTACAGATTAATGTACAGATGCAATGATAATAAATCAACAGATAATTTGATTCCACTTTATGTTGTTATTTTCTTTGGTTAGTTCTCTCAGGAATTATCAGATTTTTTTCCTTCATAAACAAGCTTTTGAAATGTCATATTGTCAATTTATTCAAAAAGTTATGCACTGAAGTACAGAATCCTTGTAGTTAAGCAGTAAAAAATCCATTCAATTTTAATTCTTTAACTTTTTGGCTCTGTCACACTTTTTTCAATGTTAAAACTCTTACATTAATACCTCTAAGTAGTAATTTTTGTGGGTTTTTTTTTTTACAGATTTCTTTGCAAATTGTTTTCTTAAATTTGAGTATTATTATTGAAAGAGTGTGCAGTTTGATGGCAATTCCTATCTATTTGTAGTATAACAGCTTCTGAATGTGACATTCATTCTGCAAAAAGTATCAACTGAGATGAAGGAAATACGTTTCTCATGGTGTTTGATCAGTGAGGCTGTAGTTTTAAGCAATAATCTTGTGTATAGGGGAAAAATAAACTATTCTATATTGAGAATTTCCTCCTAAGTCTCACAGTTTCCCACCCAGGGAAGAGATATAGTAAAGATTGGTTTCCATCATGCAGCGTGGTAGTGTGGTACAGAAATTCTTGGGACGGGACTGAGAGGTGTTGTGTGCTGGGAGTTTGGGTTAATGGAGGCATTCAGAGAGTCTCTGGGATGCACGCTTGTGACATTATACTTATGAACAAAAATGTAGAAATCACAATAGCAATGATCCCCAACCCTTTTTAGATTTCCTGAATTCATGTTCGACAAAAAGTCTCCAGAGAGGGTGACTCCATGACCTTCCTAGGCAGCTTACTCCAATTCCTAACCACTCTGTCAGTGAAGAATTTTTTTCTAATTTTTAATCTGAACCTCCCTTGGCACTATTTAAGGCCATTTCCTCTTGTCCTTTCATTTGGGATGTGGCAGAAGAGACTTATCCCCACCTAGCTTCAACCTCCTTTTCTCCAGACTGAGCACCCCCAGCTCCCTCAGCTGCCTCTTATCATACTTGTGCTCCAGACCCTTCCCCAACTCCAGTGCCCTTCTCTGGACATGCTCCGGCCCTTCAATGTTCTTTCCTGAATGGAAGGTCCCAGAGCTGGACACCAGTGCCCAGCACAGGGGGATGGTCAATTCCTGGACAAATGCTTTACCTGCCATGTGTTATCTTTTCAAGTAGTTGCCTGTAATATTTCCAACTTCCAAAAATGATATAAGAGATGCAAATATGTGTCTTGTTGACAAGTCAAAAGATCAGTTCATTTCCATGTGCACTGAGGAGAAAAATGTGGGAGTTTTTTTTAATTTAGTAGTAAGTTTCTTTGTATACTAAAATGAAGTTTTCTTATCTAATTTTCACTTGACGAATTGTTAAAATCAGGGTGCTAAATATTATTTCCAGAGCTTGTGTGAAACTTTACCTAATGCAAATCTATCTACATACCATCATGTAGGCTTAATTTCTAATAAAAATTTGCTATATGATATCACAGACTATTTTATTGTATAGCAAGATTTCTAAACTCTTGAACTATAAATGCTTATCTTTAAAATTTTTTAGTATGCTTGTGATTAAGTGTTCTAAATGTAATACTTCTTCAGCTCCATTTCTGAAATGTGTCTTAGAGAAACTGTATCTTGCATATTTGCACAGGCTGAAAATTCTGCTTTCCTTTTCATAGGATAAGAAGTGGGTTCTCAATCATGAAGATGTCACGTTGGGGGAATTACTGGGCAAAGTAAGTAATAAAGTGAGCTAAATAACATTTGAGTAAGTATACTGTAATTATTACACTATTTCTGTATACCTTTTCTTTTAAATGGCTCTGGTATGTAATTTTTATGTCAATTTTTTACACTAATACATGAGACAACCTTACGCTTTAAGCAGACATAAGTCACGCTTGGTAGTAAACATTATAATGATTGTGCTGAAAGTATTTAACTAGCATACTTTTTTTTTTCTCTTTTGGAAGTGTTTTGAGCTAACTAGATTTCTATAAAGCATGATGTGGCTGTTCTTTCTGTAGTTGGAGAAAAACGTTGCAAAATATAAATAAAAACACATAGAGAAATAGGTGTATGCTTATGCATTTGTGTATAAAATTTGGTATGATGAGATGACTAAATATTTATTAAAACAAATGCTAATTGCTTGTGCATGATTATTTTCATTCATTCATTGATGGAATTAGATAATTTCACAATCTTAATAAATCTTGTGTAGTTCATAAACATGTAGTTTACAAAGTCTGCTTAGGAACTACAGATCTTTAAAATCAGGCAAACTCCTCACTTTTTTGGCACCTTTGCACCTGCAAAGACCATTTTGGGTGCTACTCTGGACACAGAGTAGTTTGAAAAGATTTTCCAAAAACTGAGAAAACAAGATTAAATGAGGAAGAGACAAATCAAATTAGTTAACTGCCTTCTTACTATGGTGCACCCTAAAAAAAATCAGTAAGAAATTCAAGAATGGGGAAATAAAATATTTCCATAAACTTCTGTTTCCCACTATAAAAGCTTTTTGGGAGATTAAGATGACAAAAAGTATGACCATATTGAGCTGTGCTTTCATAAAATACAGGTACTGCAGGATGTTCACATTCTTAAACAGGATGGTATCAAGGGAGAAAAATTAAGATGTTCCAGCCACAAAAAAAGTTTTGACTTGTTAAAAAATAAATATTAATTAGTTTTGATGTGTAAAGACATTTAAAGCAATTTGAAAAGCATTTTTAGTAAATTCAATTTACATGGTATTGCATGTTTTTGGCACAAAGCATTTTTGACATTCAGTAAAGGCAGCTCAGAATTTTAATTATAGGAGGATGTTCTTTAAGAAATACAGCATAGACTAAAAACTTTATAGGAACACAGCATGATTCTTATGCATTCACCTCTAAGAAGATGTGGTCATACTAAAAAAGATAAGAATGACAGGAATATCAACATCTGTATGACAAGATGTGAAGTAAACTATAGCCATTCACCACAAAAGTGAGAAATCAGAGAGTCTACAAAACTTTGAGTGGCCTGGAAAAGATGAGGAAGAAATCACAAAATTTTAATGTGTAAAAGATGCAAGCTTTAGAAAATATGTACCTCAGGAGTGAATGGTCAGTTTATTTACTCAGCATTAATTCAATAATACCCCACAACATGAAAATTGCAGAATTGGAATGTGTTTTACTAAAAATCATCTGTCTAATAATACTTCAATATTGTCAATAAAGAAGTAAAGCATTTTCAAGACTTAAATAAAGCTCAGGATGGATTCAGATTTCACTGTTAAATACTTCTGACCAGAATGGTAGAGGAAAAGTGGCGTGGGAGCAACTCACCTGCTTACCTTGGGCTTCTCATGCCATTTCAGATCTGAGAGGTAATGTGCTAGCCTCTGGAAGTGCTTTAGAAGGGCTGTCAGAGATCCTGAGCCTCACTTGCCAGCTACATCTTCCCTGTCCCAGCAAACAGAAAATAATTCTGCAGGCGTGTTCAGCCCTGCATTTCTTCCCTTGTTACTGGAATCATGTTACTCTTTTCCATCTGTGAGTTTCTTTTTTTCCCTTTTCTGTCATCTTTCTTTGGCAACACTAAATTCAGCTGTATGATGTAATGAAATCTTCATCACTCAGGAAAGGAAGGCAAACATCTCCAGCAGACTTTTTTTGAAGTCACATGCAGCCCCAGACACCAGGACGCAGAAGTGTAGTATGTGTAGAAGTTAATCAGACATAGTTTCAAAATTGAGTTGTGCTTATTTTTTGGGAAATACAGAGCTTTACTAGATGTATGAGATCTGTAGTTTTCTTCTTGTTTCCTTCTCTTGAGGGTTTATTTCATTGATACCAGCGCTTTATACCTCACAATTTCCTTCTTCTTTCAATTTGTGTCCTAATTAATTTTCCTTTTGTTTTTATTAAATAAAAATGCATCAGGTGGGGTCTTTTATGGTATTTAGTACTTCAATTTTCTTCTATGAAAGCTAAAAAAACCTAACTTGCCTTGGGGGTATGTTATTCACTACCTAAAATGTCTGATGATAAAAGGAGCTGCTTTCTAAAGTCTTGTCCAAATAAGAGCCTTACAGATTTGTCTTTATAGAGCAGTGCTGAGCTTGGTTTTAAAGAAATTCTGGATCACCATACACAACAATACATTTTGCAGTGGGTTTAATTTATGATAAAAATTAATATTCAGTGTTTTCCTTCTTCATAGTTTCTGTTTTTTCTTTCTTGTATGTGAGAATGTTTGTTATTTTGGTGTGTTTTGTCACAGTTTTTGAGATCAGTTTTTGGTCTCTTCCAGACTGCAAGTTAAAAACTATTCACAAAATACAATAGTGTGAAAATGAAAGAGGGCAAGAGTAACAATAAGAAGAACAAAGTACTACAGTCAATGTCAGTTGATTTGAAAAGCTACTAAAAGGTTTTATGAGAAAATTCTAATTACTTAATTAATGGTGTTTTTTTCCTCCTTCCAGCAAGGTCAAAACAGGACTCATATGCTGTGTCCATATAATAGATGTACTACATCAGAGTGAATGGCTTTGATTAGGACAGATACTGAAAGAAAATCTCATTTGGCTTCATAAACACATTCCAGAGTTCTGGTCCACTTTCAGTAGCTCTCTGCATTATTTTTTCTGGCAATTCATTTAAGATTTTATTTACTTAAAATGATCATTTTTCTCCTGATTTCAGGGTAATTTTGGTGAGGTGTATAAAGGAACGTTAAAGGATAAAACCCCTGTTGCTGTAAAAACTTGCAAAGAAGATCTTCCTCAAGAACTGAAAATAAAATTTCTGTCTGAAGCCAGGTAAGTTCTCTAAAACTACTTGTGGTACTTTTTTTCAGTTTTTATCACCAGATGCATTTACAAAACCTGACCTTCTGAAAAATTCAAAAAAGCAGTTGTCAAACTTTTCCTTCTTTTCTCTCCCTCAGTACATTCCACAGCTGTCACCCTGGTAACTAAACATTGGCATTTGTAACGTGTGAATGCAGTAGCATTTTCACTTGCTGAAACCATCTTGTTGACAAGGCAAGCCATGCCTGTAAAATAAAATTTTGTTGTCTTAAGTGCTTTCATTTAGAACTTCTAAGATATACCATGAGGATGGGGATAAGAAGACTGGAAGATGTTGTTAATTTAAGTGTGATTATACCAGGCCTAACTCCTGCCTTATATCTATGGCTAGTAGAGGTGATCAAATGTGCCCAAATTGCTTCTCTTAGTGGGGTGTAGGCCCCATTCAGTAATTTTCTGTTTGTAAGAAGAGTTTGCTCCAGTAGAGCTTTTTTTATACTGTGTCAATCAGCATGAGATTATATGCTTATTTTCCAATTACAGACATGACACAATGTGCAAAGCCCATTTTAAACTACCTTGCTCCTTCTTGCTTTGAGGCTTCATATGCTTTAATTTCCACTCCCAAGTCAGTGTGATGAGTATTGGAAAATAAAAGATACCATCTGCATTTATAGAATGAGGATCAGCCACCCTATCCATTGAATAATTTAAAAAAACTTGCAACTTGGCAACAGCAGAGATATGTCATTTTTTAAGCAGCTTGACACTAATGGGAAAAAATGGTCTGAAAAAATGGAATGTGTTATTTTTCGCTAAATGTGTGTGTAGGTTAGTATTTTACTCTTGATCCTTGGGAAAAAGGGAAAAAGAGGAGGTGCTTTGAGTCAGCAAATATCAGAAGGAGCATTCAAGTTACAAGGTCTCTGTAGAATTTTTTCTTGCTCTTCTTTTCACTTGAAAATCATAGCATGCTGTTTTAGGCTGGAAATGTTCTTATTAAAGCATTGTGTCAAAAGATGTAAATTGTTAATTTAATTCTCAAAATTGATGTCCTTATAGTCTTCTAACACTTACTGTATTAATTAATCTCTCAAAATAAAATTGGAACAAGTGTTCTTTTGAACAGTGCAGCAGGGAAACATGCGGGCAAGCTGTGCATACTTTTTTGATATCACTCTGCTTCTGGTCCACCACTGAAATTCTGATTATATACAGGGGTTCTATCAGGCCATTTTTTAGTTATATATAGATAAGTGTCACACAGACAAATGGTGAAATTACAATAAGAATAATTTTTTATTTATTAGTGAATCAGTTGTGATGTTCATTTGAAACAGAGTGGTGATTGATCTAACAGATTCTATCAAATCATTGATTTTGATAACAGCAATTATATTTTTCTTTGATAACAATAATGATATCTTCCATTAAAGTAACATTAAAGGTTTTAGATATTCTCCTGTAATGTTTAATCAGCCTGTACAATAAAATTTATTAATATAATGAGCTTCTTGTGTGTTTTGCAGGATACTCAAACAATATGATCATCCTAATATTGTAAAACTTATAGGAGTTTGCACTCAGCGACAGCCTATATATATTGTTATGGAACTTGTTCCAGGTAATTGGTTTTCTCGGGTTTTTTTGCAGCATATTTCCATAGGTTTCATGGTTTCCATAATGTGAAATGTATTATTTTCTATTTGTCTTATTCTGCCTTCCTATGGCTGACCTCAAAAGTCACCTGTGTTGCAAATCTTTGAAAATGCTGGGTTCTACTAGCTTTGGAGTGGTTGAGCTCCACAAATCTGTTGAGAATTTTACTGTAGCCTTTAATGACAACAGAAGCTTCATTATTCTCCTGATGAGATAGAAAATGTTATTTCCTTTAACAATAGAGTTCAGTAGTGAATATTAAGAAATATTTAAAGAAACTTCATGTCTGGGTAATGTATCAATTTTAATAACTCTTGTTTGGGTCATCTTTATTAATATACTTTTTTTTTTTTACCAGAATGTATTGTTTTGTTTTAAGGTTGCTTTATTTTTGGAATTGGGTTCATTTTATTCAGCAATGGCTGGAGTGAATTTCAAATTACTGGGATGATAACAGCTTTTGGGCAATTTTACCTCTTTGTTGATTTTCTCAGCAGCTGCAAAATGTGTTGGTTTGGTAGCCTCTAGTGCTGCTTAATATGCAACACTGTATTAGTTTTATATATCACTGGATTTATCTTCAGAATTATACAGCAAGCTTCTTTAATAACCATTTTATTCAGGAAGACTTAGATTGCTTATAATTCTTGAATACTGGCTGTAGAGTGAGAGCACTGATGAAATATTTGACCTTGTGGAGTTTTCTGCCTTTATTAAATTAGATTATACTAGATTATTATATTTGTATGCATGATTAACTTTATTAAAATGGAGACTGAAATCAGTGTCCTCAGTTTTAAGGGGTATTTTAGTAATCAGCTTCTCCAGACATCTCTCAAGATAAAAGTAAATCCTGATCTTTTAACACCTTTATCATTCTGGTTCAGGCTTTTCAGAGCCTTGTACAAGTTGTTGAAACATGCTAATGCAATTGAGGAGGAATTGAGTTAGAACTTTCTTCTGATTCTTATGCCTATTTTGCAGTTCAAGTCTATCCAAACATTCTTGGGATTGAATTTGCTTCAGAAAGAAGCTTCTTCCAAAGAGAATTGTTGCCCTGTTTCAATGGTCTGTAAACCCCCTGGGCTGGCTGCTCTGCCTGCACACCCAGATAAACAAGGGACTGCCTTCAAGCCACCACACTTCCCCACGTGCCCTTACCTCTTGGCACACCAAAAGACTGACCATATGAGCAGAAAACATACGGATGCCAGAGAAATGTCAAATCACTTAGATGAGTCGAGAAGCAGCGATTCTGTTGTTTTCTCTATTTTTCTAGTGACAAGTTTGGATGAGACAACAAAAAAATTAATAGTGCTCTGACTTGGTATTTAACACTGCCCTTTGAGGAACAGGATAGTGGTAAACTTGTCTTCTACTTGACACTAAACTTTCTCAGTATCTTCATTGTTTTGTTTTAAATGTGTTTATGCTTGAAGGTGTTTAAGCAGTTTAACTCTGACATTCTGTTTAATAACTAAAAATGTCAAGTTTTAACTTAGAATTGTGTTCTGTGAATGTATGCCTGAGAACACATGTAATTTATAAATGTCTGACAGTTTTTCCCTGAGGATAAAATAAGAAGCATCTCCATAAAACAAGGGATTTCTCCTGTGATTTTTGACTTCAATGCTTGCATCTTTTCTGCCATTTTTATATCCCAAATACACATAGGCTGCACACCTACTGTGTCTTCTGAGACTCCTCTGGTGTGATTCCATAGCAGCTAATTCTGCTTTGCATTCCAAATTATGATTTCAAATCAGAGTCTTAATTTATTCAGGTCTTAAAAATGTATATTGAAACTTAGCACTTTATATGGAGAGGTGCTGCTCTGTTGGTGATTCTGTTATAAACTGGCTCTGCAGACATATCTTTGCTGAAGGTGTAAATGGGATTAAAAGCCATGCATACAGATAAAGGCGTCAGTGAAAACAGTAAAGAAAGGTTGCAGATGCATCTTAAATTATGTGTCCATCCTTTGGTACATGCAAAAATACCCCAAATGTTGCCAGCAAGTAACAGAGAAACAAAGTTGTCAAAGACAATTACCCCTTTTCTTAGGGGGTGTTAACGTAAGTTACATGTCCTGTAATAAAGAATGTCAAGATGGGTGATGTAGGAAGGATTAACTGAAATAGTAAAAAAATAGAATGTCATGGATATATAGAATGGTTTGTGTTGGAAGGAGCCTTGAAGATCTTCCAGTTCCAACCCCCCTGCCGTGGGCAGGGGACACCTCCTGCTGGAACAGGTTGCTCAGAGCCCCATCTCACCTGGCCTTGACCATAACTAACTACATATTAGTGAGAAAAAAGCATCCTTTACTTACTGTTCACTGGCTGTTGGCCATACTGGTCTCACTGTACATGTCCTCCCAGTGTCAATCCATCATAGATTACTCCAGTACAGAAGGAAGGACTTGGTTGTTTTCACAATCTGTCTATCAAGAAGTTAGGGAAAGGTCTTAATGTGATGTATCTATGTGTTGTACAGATCTCCAGATCTCTCTTTAAGGGGTGCACATAGAGAAAAATGCATCTGATCTCCTTGCCATTGGCTGGGTTTTAGAGGGCCAGGTCTCTTCTCTCCCGAGTCTTTTCCTACAGGTCTTTTTGCAGGTTCCTCTGCAAATGGGAAGGAACATCTTGTATGCAGAATGTGTGCACTGTTTATTTATTGAGAATTCAGATTTAGTATTGCTTTCTGTAAACTATTTTTTTTAATTGTTGAAGAAATAAACTAAGTAAAATGTTCTTTGTTGTATGCTAGCAGAAGCTAATCTGTATGTAGCAGCAATTTCCTTCATGTATATATGGAAAGTTACATGTATGCAAGAAATGTGACCTAAAACCACCATTCAGCAATTTGCAGTTACTAAAAGATAATTTTTTTTTAATCCTAAACAAATTGTCCTGCTTTTCCTCCCCTCACCTTCCCAAAATGACCAAGATAGCCAAGGAAAATGAATCAATAAGCTGCTACTATTTTTCTTATTAACATTTTATGTATTTGTAATTTGAGATCTATACACAAATCTGATTTGCAGGCTTAAGTTATGCTAGTTAGCTGCTGTGAAAAAGGAGTCTAGCCAAGCAGATGGTTTATAAATTTTTGTGGTTGCATAATGGATAAATTTGCGATAACCTTTAAGGCACTCTTGCAAATAATTGATTTTATTCTTTTTTACCTAAATGATATTGAAATACTAACTAAAAGGATAGACAGCCCAGATCTTTATAAGGGCCCAATGCTGTAGCTGCTGGATCGCTTTTCAACGATCATGTAATCATAAAACCCCCTGAATTTTACAGTGGCCTGGTTTTCTTCTGTGAAATTTTTAGTAGACTAAGAAATGAGAAAACAGCTCTACTTGGAAATTATTATCTTTCTATTAAAACATTTTGTTATTAATGGAGAACGTACCGTAGCGATTTCCCCTTCTTCTATGACTTATGACTCTTTCTCTATGACAACAGTTGTTCCTAGTTGGAAAATGTTAGGACTGTTAAAAAGACTGCTGCTTACAAAAATCAGACTGTTGCAACATGTTAGTGTCTTGTATGACTCTTAACATCATGTAGGTTGCTATAGGTTATTTTCCTTGTAATATTCCTCTTGATTGTTACGGCTTTATAGTGAAATGCTCTTTAAGATGGGTTTGATAAGGTTTGTTGCAAAGGTCACGTTTGGTGGAGTTTTTTTCTGGTATCTTCTGATCTAAAAATAGGAATACTGGACTGTTTCATAACTGAATACAGTAACATTTTATTTATCTGTTGTGATACACTTTAATTACACAGTTTATCCTAAGAAAGATAGAGGAAGTTAAAATGAGAATTGCTAGTGAATTTTGGGGGAAGAAACCCCGTATGTTGAGACTTGCCAAATGCTTGATGGTAGTGCAGAGCCATGAGTTTGTATTGTCCTATGGACTTGACTAACCTGACTGAAAAGTAATGTAGTAAATGTGCAGCACGAGTTTTAAAGCTGTTCAGGGGGAATTGCTGTGGATTTGCAACCACTGGAATTTTCTAATGCAGATAATCCTTTGTTAGGGATTGTTTCCCACATGAAAAAGAGCAGAACTTTGTGTAAGGGTTTACAGTGCTGTGTAAGAAAGAATGTTACATTCCTGTAATGCCAAGTCAATCTGAAAAACTGAGCATAATACTCATATTTTCTGTGTTAATTTATTAATTTTTCTTTGCTCTGTGTCTGTTGTCCCAGTGGAATTTCTGTGCTTTATCTTGCATTGTTGACCTTAAAACTGAAGAAAGAGAAATAATTATGAGGAACTGCTTTGGTATTCAGAACAGTGAAAGAACTATTTGCCATTGTCTCTTTATGCCACACAGGGCATAAGGAGTTTTTGTAACAGCTCATTTTCAGCAAATTTCTATGATGATCAAAAAGACTGCCTGGAATACTGCCAGAGTCCAGACTGACAACTGAGACAAATGGATGCTGAATTTTGGTGGGGCATGGAGATTTATCAGGAAAGTGCTGAAGGGGCTGCAGAGCCTGGTTCCTGTTCTTTTCTTTTCAGAGTGAACTCAAAATCTCTTCATTAAAAAATACCAGGAAAAAAAAGAAACTAAAATCCTCTCCTCTTTTACCCTTTTTAACTGTTATCTTTCTGGCCTCAACTTCTCTTTTAGTGATCATGGGTAACAAAGTGTGTTTTAATTCATTGCAGTACTCAGGATCATTAAACTGCATTTTCATTTGCTTGTAATTTATCATCCAATCTCCCATGTAATCAAAAAGGAACTGCAGGAGTCCCATTAAAAATTTGAATGTTTTTTCCTCTTTCTTTAGGGGAAGAACAAATCAAGATCAAATGTAATCTATAAGATGCAAAAAGCAGTCCTAAGCTACAACGTTCTTTCTTCTCCTTCTTTATGTTAATTTCAATTTACTTGAATCTTAGTCCTGAAAGGAGAATTTAATTTAGAGGTAAGAACTTGGCGTGTCCATGAAATATGTGTTCTAGAAGGGGGCATTTTGAGGATAGATGTGGAATCCTGTGGTGCAGTTACCACTTCATGCAACTATTTTAGCAGCTTATTTTATTGAGTACCATTTTTGCATGGTGCCTCTGCCCCTCCAGCAAAGAGTCTGCAAGATAAGCACCATCATCGTGCTTGCACCAGCTCTCTCTGAAAAATTTGTCTAATTAAAAGTAGATGCAAACATCTTTGTGTGTTCCAGTGCTTGATTCAAGGTAGTAGATGGAAGCTTGAAGTCACATGATTTGTGACCTGCTTCTTTTTGAAGCTGAAACGTATAATCTCAAGTTGGTAGCCTGCTTTCTCTGTTTTGGGTTTCTGTATATTTAAACATTTTTATAACCATCATAGTTAAAATTAAAACCTCAAAAATATTTTGGAATAATTTTATTTCTGCTACGTCAGGCATTCAAATATAGGCAATTGAAGTGTCTGTCTTGTCTCTTGAGTCTTAATATAGCTTCCTCTAGCATATGCATTATGCTAATATGATCCATGATGAGGATATTATATATTATGACATTATGAAAGCTAGATGATATTCCTGTTCCAGGTACAGTACTTCAGATAGTTCTAAACAATTTCCCAGAAGTTGTCTCTTGGCTCCTGATCCATTCTGTGGCTACATACCGTATTTAGTCTGTTCTAGCAGTGATCTGTTCTGATCTGATTCTCACCCCCTCTCCCCAGTGTGTTCATGGACATTTTTCATTCTCCTAATGCATTACATTTCACTGGGGTACCAGTGTGCCTTCCTGATACCACTGTAGAATTCCTTTCTGATAATAGATACCTGTTTTTAAAAAAAAGCAACTTCCTTTTTAACCTAACAGTGAGTTTCTGTTTGTTGTTTTAGCTAACTCTTGTTGGTATGTTCTGAATGCTGGCAGCTGGAAAGAGGTAGAGCTATGCCTGTGCATGTAAACAGCTATGGAAGTATCCAGTAATCCAGTGGGAAGATTGTTGGAATTAGGTTTCAGCTACACTCAACTTATACCCAGATATGTGCAGCCAGCTTCCAAGGGGGAGTTCAGCAAGGTCATAAGTTCTGTCTTTGCAGCTGGATAAGGTAACCTGTAGAGGTCTGTTCTGGATCATTTGGGATGCAAATTGCCTGTGCCACTGATGCAGAAACAAATCAGAGGTGGCAGGTTTTATGAGCTCAGGTGCGGCACTGCTGGATGTGCCCTGACTCCCAGGCACACCCGGAATGAGCACGGCCATTTCTGCCGTGCCTGTAGCCAGCCACCACTCCTGAAAGTGCTCAGAAAATTACTAAACCTAGCACTTTGAAATAGGGCTTAGTGAGCATGGTGGTGTTTGGTTGAAGGTTGAACTTGATGTTCTTGGAAGTCTTTTCCAACCCAAGGGATTCTATGATTCTTAACCCAAGTGTGGGATTACCTCTGAACCCTGTTCGTGCTGTCCTACCTGTGGTTGGCTTTGGTCTGGTTTAGTTTATTCACTCCTTTTCTTCTGCAATGTGGCTCCTATTGCTATTTGCTGTATGTTAGAGCACTTTTCAACTTCCAAGGGGTGTGTTATGTCAGAAACGTGCAAATAAAGTGTGGTGTCTTCCTGACCTACCAGGCTCACTTTTTGGCTTTTTTTGGAAAAGAAGCTCCAGGGCATAAAGTGTAGAAGTACCTACAGATCCATTATAGGTGGTACTGGGGAGCTGATACAATTTACTAAATCTTAAATTACTTTTGTGGAATTGCTCTTATTTCCTGCATGTAGTGATAATTTGGAGTATAGCACCAAATCACAGCTGACTAGATGCATTTCTCTTGTTACTTGCGCTGGAACCAGTAAACCCATTTATAACTAAAAACTTAGTTCTGAGACTGAGATGTGTATAATTTATTTATTAATATGAAATACAACATCCCTATTATCTTGAGCTTTTTGCTAAATTAATTCTCTTCTTGGATAAAGGAGAGCAGATGCTAAGAGCAGCTGAAGACAATGTATATCATGGCTTACTTGAGCCTTAGATTAGACCTCCTGTTTCTGAGATGCCACTGATTTCAGGCCTGGAATGCTGATTGATGCTAGGGAATATCTGAACTTTTACTATTAATTGTATGATTCAGCTGCTCTGTTTTCTACTTCAGTGGTTTTTTTTTCCTCTTTCCTACTTTTGAAGGCAGTGGCATCTCTATAGAGATCATTCATGTTTTTTTCCCTAATTACTTCTCTTTAGAGAGTCCCTTAAACTTTATTAAAGTTTTGCATGATCTCACCCATTGGTTGTGTTGGTTGAACGTCCTCTGTAGCTGTCTTTTGTGAGCAGATTTCAGATCTGAGTCCTATCTGATTTCACATCCTGAGTCTTTACTGCACACTGTCCAAAATTAATACAACAACAAAAAAAAGAAGGATCCATCAAATTCCAATTAGAGAAAAACTGCAGTGATAGTGACTATCTGGCTTTGTTTCTATTCTGTTCTCTTTTTCTCTCTAGTCGGATAAGTTATCTTCTCATTATTACTCGTTGGTGAAGCCACTTTCTGTCTACCCTACTGTTTCTCTTCACACAGACTCCTGTCTGCTTCTCTAGGTTTTCTCTCTCACTTTATCCTCTTAAGCTTCCAGCTCTCATTTTGATTTGTCCTTGTGTCTCTGCAACTGTCTGTGCTTCTGCCTGTACCATCTCCTGTTGTTGGGCGTTTTACTCAAAGAGCCACACACCTCCCACAGATTTCTTCTCTCCACGTGTCCAACTTTTCCCTCTCCTCACCAGCCCTCATGCAGTACGCACACAGATACGTACAGACCCTGTTCCTTCTTCCTTGCCTTGCTCATACCCCTGTAGTGCATATGGGTCTCTTCCTCCCTATTTGCTTTATGGATTCCAGATTATTAAGAAAAGTCAGATTCCTTTGTAGGTAGTAGTGATTAAAAATTCCTTTTGTCTCAGAGCTACTGTTTAGTAAAAAAGGACCAGAGCTCTGGTCTCCTTTTATAGTAGCATTTCAGACTATAGTTGGATTTTTATCTCTTCACATGTTCTAGGCTTTGATGTTACTATATTTTGTATCAGTATTGTACAAAATCAAATCAGCAAGTAGATTAAACTAGAAATTCCATTTTTTAAACTGAATAAAAACAACCGAACATGAAAAATTAGTGAAGTGTTTTGGTAGTTGCAAAAACTTCTGTATTCAACTTCTTTCTTTTTATTTGTTGTTATTCACTTTTTTTCTTTTTACTTTGCCTAGAGCAGTTTTTGCTATAGTAGGTGTTTAATGTGTCTGTGTTTAAAAAAAGTTAATTGTTTTTCTTTAGATTAAAAAAATCCTCTGTTCTTCATGTACATTCTGTTTCATATCAGCTATCACATCTCTGCAATACTTTTTCCGGCCTTTGATTATGGATTATTGAGCATAATCAGTTTACAGGAATTATTTATTGAAGAATGGAAGACCTGGGGAGGTCTTCCTTTCAGGCACCTTCTGAAGTCGGTTTTATCTCTACACTCACAGTGTGTATCCTTACAGCCACAATATAAAACATAAAGAGTCCAAGTAGTCTGGGTAGTGTTGTTTTGGCAGCACAGAAGACAAGGGGTGCTAGCTGTTGATGTCTCGCTATGATTTCTGATTTCTTTTTGACAGGTGATGACAGACTCTGTTTTGGACAGGCACTTAAGTCACATGGGATATTGGGTTCATGCTCTACCTTATTTGATCCACCTGAAATCTAAAGCAGGACTGCTGAGCATAGTCAATATTTCCTTTATTTTGATAATCATATGTCTTTGGTCTGTCATCCAGTTAAAAGGAAGTGAAATAGCACGTATAAATGTGTTGTAACCTTCTCATCTTCATTTTATCACAGTGCAGTTATTTTGTGCTCGTGAGTCATCTCTGCTCTGATCTCATCACAGGTGTCTGCTAAAAAGCCATCCACAGCACAGCTCTGGTACAAGCCACATTTTCTCTGTGTTTACTTCTTTGCTGCTGCTGCTCCTGTCCTTGGCTCTCAGTGCACACCATTAGTTTAATTGTTTTTTTCTTTCTTCATCTTTTGTTTTCACATACAGATATTTCTACTCATACTTCAGTGCTGCCATTGTTAATGCTACATTGGCAGCACTTTGCATGGTTATAGCAACTTTTATTTGCTTTGCTTTACAGGAAAAATATAGTTTTAACTGAATTTCACAATAGTACTCTGTATGCAGTTAGAAAAATAAACCTTGGGTTTATTTACAATTTCTGTACTGTACAGAAAGTTATATTTTATTACTACATATATAAAATATATCGTATTTCTGGTACTACATATATAAAATAAAAGAACAAAAAATGTTAAAGTAATGCATTGCACACAAGTGATGCATTAATTGAAATGTGAAGGTGCAGTACTTTATTGAAAATGTGTTTTAGCATTTTTAAACCCTTGTACTTTAAATAGTTTGTCAAATCACGTCTTACCTGCTCAAAAAACATACCTCCTAGAATTCCCTGGAGATGCATGTTTACTATTTTAAATTCATAGTTTTAAGTAACTCCATTTGGGCTTATGTTTTTGATGCCATGTGTATGAGATTGAGATACTGGACAATAAAGGAAATTCTAAATTGCTTTAAGGCTACTTGGAATACTGACCATTTAAATTCTCAGATTTATAAATACAGGTGCAGATAAATGTAATTTCAATAATATTGCAGTGGCCTGTAAAGCAATTAGGAATACCTGAGTTCTAAAGCTCCCCTGGGTTAGGTGACCTTTAGGATGTATGGCCACAAGCAAGATGCATCTGCATGATGAATGTGTGTATAAATATAAGAAGAATTAAGCAATCTCTTTAAACAAACATAGTTAAAAAGGCTGTTTAACAAAGGAAATTACCCCACTTTATTAAAATTTATATGTGAATAAGAATACATATAACTCCGTATTGTTTCTAATAATTGGTATTGTATTAATACGTTTATTAATATTTGTATAATTATTTATAATATTATTAGGATACTAGATAGAGATACAATATATAAACAGTGTATGTGTATATTTCCCATCTTCATTTCAAAATATATTTTAGTTGTGTTCAGCATCAGAATGGTTGTCAGAATGATGGCAAGAGTGACTGGAGCAGGTAGGTAGGTGTCACTGTGGACACTCGCTCAGGGAAACACTGAAATATGTGGTCATAGGTGATTATAAATGCCAGTCAAATCAGAGATTGCTGTAACTTAATACTTTGTAAACCTATTTAACAATTTTCACTGTTTTTTCTTGCATTTTTGGTTTCTTCCCATAGATCACAGGGCTTTTTTCTCTTCCAAAGCAACAGCTTGCTTTTTTGTGTGCAAAGGAGTGAATTGTTTTATTACCATGATATGCCACTTATTGTACAGCAAGAAGTTTATGCTGTAAAGCGCAGCCAATACTAGGAATTGCTGATGCGTGATATTTTCACACTCTCAGAATTCCAGCATGTAATGAGAAATAGTTCCCATTCACAGCAAAATACATGAAGGACTGTGTTCAGAAACCCAGTTATAACAGGCTGCTCTCATGGAGCTTCTGCTTATGAACTATAGTTTGTCCTCTACTTAGTAAAATAATTCTGTTGTACTTGGAAGGGACTCCAGTACTGTTATTTATCTTCCTGTAAACCCAAAACAGGCAAACCATCTCTGCTAGGTGATAATATATATATAAAATGGTCTAATTTTTTTGATAATTCTTAGCACTGCTAGAGCATACCTCATTTTCTAGTGGTGTTGTGGGCCATTAACTGGAATAACAGGTAGCTGTGCAGAATCCAGTGGAAATTCCACATAAAAGAGAAAGCATTGCTTACTATTACGTAATCTTCCTAGTCTCATTGGTCTGTTTATTTCATTTTTGTCAACAGCTATTACATTGGAAATAAGGCTCTGACACTATGTGCTGCAAATGCTGAATTAGGGCTTTTCATATTAAAATTTATTTTTAAAAGTACATAAAGATGTTACCTAACCACTGCTCTGCACTGAAGAGTTTCTAGAGAAATACTCTTCAGCCTTGGAGATATTCATGCAGATGCTTTGCTGTGAAGATGAATAGTTGGAACATTGACCACAATAGAAGTCAGAATTTACTGAGGAGTAACTCTGTTACTTAGAGGACAGACACTTAAGCCTATGTTAGTATCACAATGATGATGATAATCAGATTTAGCCTAAACATTACATGTATTGTACAGAGTGAGATGGGTGTCATTTGGCTGTTTTATTTTGTCTGCTACTAACACTGCTTTTAAATTAATATTAAACAGAATATTTAGAAGATGTTTTTGCCATTTCTATGCAAGGACAGATACAGGAAAACAGAAGATGAAAACCCTGAGACAGATTAAAGTAATATAATTAAAATTTGGTGATAGGCATCTAGTACACTGTATACAGCTTGACATATGGTGCTGTTTTTGCTGGAAACTCTAGAATTTCATACAATGCATGCCACACGATGAAAATCAGCAAGTCTAAATCACTTCCTGATGGTAGTGAATTGCATTGGCAAGTAACAGGCTTGTGCTTTGTGAGTTTGACATATTCTGATGTTAGGAACTGAGCAGCTTTTAATATCATTCAGAAACAGAGTGTTGAAAATTGGGATATTAGTGTGATTGCTTGAGCATATTGGGAACGAATTTATAACATGTATTATTTTAAAAATTTTTAGTGAATATGGTTGGGTTTTCTTTTGTTTAAAGTTTGGTTTAAGTTTCCTTATTGTCTTTAATACCTTGCTACTTGAGAACAGATAGTTTCACTGTTGATTGTGGAGAGCATTAACTTATTTATACGAAGAATTTTTATGAATTGTGAGAATTATAGTCTACATTGATGTTGTTATAGCAAGTTTTTTTAAATAGAGAATTTTTGCAAGATTTTAGGGGCATTTGTTTCTGCGTGTTTTTTTGCTTGTTTGTGTTTTGTCCTTTTTTGTTCGTTTGGTCTTTTATCTATTTTATTTTCCCAGAATATCAAACTGAGCTTATCTCTCTCTCAGTTCATCCTACATGAAGTTGCTAGCAATTCTTAATCTTCAATGTTGAAACAATGATTGATTAACAGTAGAGTTTTTTTTAAGATCTTGAATATCTTTTCAGGTCTTAAATGTATTTTTATAAGCTGCCTTGATTTACTGCTCTTATTAAAGTAATGCCACAGTCTGTGAAGAAGGGAAGATTGCACATTCATAAAGGCTTGTAGTCATACTTTCTCATTCAAAGATGATTCCCGTGTAGAGAGCAGTGAGGTCTCAGCACATAAATAACAAAATTTTCGTCAGTTTGTTGTGTGTGTTGGAGGGGTGAGTTGCTTGAAAGTTTTTTTTAGCTGTCTGCTGTAACTAGAATAATTCTGTTTACATGTACAAGAAATGACACATTATTTATTGGAGTGTTTATTTTACTTTCCACCAGCAATATCTACTTTTTCCCAGTTACCAGACTATGTCAGTAACCTCTCAGATTAAAGAAAAGGTATCATTGCCCAGTCCAGTTTGCATTAGTCACCTGTCCTTTTTCATTGCAGTTTGAAAGTCAGTATAGGGTGTTTCTGATTAGCTTTAGAGTTAAGGCTATCCAGTCACCTCTTGGTCTCTCATCTGTGTGTTACCCAGTCTGGGAGTAAAGGGCAGCTACAACGTAATGTCTGAAGGCTTCATAACATCTGACTTTTTTCTTTAATATAGTCTTACTTTATTTCTTACGCTATGAAATATAAATATAGATAGCCTATTAAATCACATATGAAACTTTTAATATAATACCATCATTTCCTATTTCTAAGAAAGGGCAGTAGATAAAATTGTGTAACAGCTTGCAAGAACAAATCCTAGTAGTCAGTTCAGTCTTAAATTAACAGAAACAAATACTGGGGCAATGACTGGCTACTCACTATCAAATAATTGTGTGTGATATGAAAAGGTCTGCTGTGATTTTTTTGGTCATTGCCTGGAATAATAAAAATGTATTTTGGAAAAGTCTTTTAATACTTTTCTATCAGTTAGAACATGGCTTTGCAGTGTTTGTATAATATTCTTCCAGCTTACCTTTGTCCTAAATCGTTTTTTCAGAATATCTTTTTGCTAACACAGTTTTCTTTTTGGAAACTCTCCACCCTGACCCTTCCCGCTTGTCAGATGAGAGGACAGTGGCTTTGCTCCTCTGAGGGCAGAGTAATAACTGTTCACCTTCCACTGCCCTGGTGAAATGTCCAGTTAACATTGCCCAAGAAGGAAATCACTTTGTTACTCCTCCAACACATCTGTGTAGAATTAGAGAAGCATCACTGCAAATGATCAGTTAAAAAGTATTTACTTTCATGTAGCTAACAGGACCTAACCTCTTTATTCACAATTAGTAATTCTGTGACTAGAGAAGAATGTGTATCACAGATTATCTGTTTTTGTCAGCAGTTTGTGAGTCTGTATGTAATATACGTTGGTGAAGACTAGGTGTATCAAAAGCATGCTGTGCAATTTTCACTTTCAAGCACCTAATATTTAAGGGATGAGTTCTTTCCTTGTTCTTGGACTAGCCTCAAACTTGGGATGAGGAGAATAGCTAATAACCTGCATTTTGGTTGGTCTTGCATGCCTAATGAGAAATAAAGTGTATATCCTATCAGTCTGTCTCACTGTCCATTTGTCTGATTTTCTAGGAGGTGATTTCCTGTCATTCCTAAGAAAAAAGAAGGATGAGCTGAAAACCAAACAGTTGGTGAAATTTTCATTAGATGCTGCCTCTGGTATGGCATATCTTGAATCTAAAAATTGTATACATAGGTAAGGAAGATTTTTTTTCCTCACTATTGTACCTTTGCTCAGTAGAAATGCAAGGTGTTTAAAGGTGTATGGTGTTTACTATCACAGAAGTGAACCCTACGATTTCAAAAAAATACTTTTTTTGAAGAATTGGTCATTATTACTTGTCTAATTCAAAAATACTAATTTGGGTAGCAAATCAGTGCTACATTATTTGATGTCTATAGTTTGGTGCTATTAATAGAAGTTAAAAATTATTTTTCACCATAATGATATACATTATAAGGAGCCTGATTCATACAGTGCGAATGAATCATAGTAAGAAGCAGTCTGTGAGTCTTATGTTGTGTCTGAAATTTACAGATACTTGCTGGGCCAACAGAGAAGTTAAGGTATTAAATTAATACCTTAAGTATTAAGAGCTAAAATTCTGTATATTAAAATATTAATTTTCTGAAGTGCTCTCTCTGAAGTATGGAAGATTATGGAGCATTATGCTGTTGGAGTTGCTTGTTTCTGTTCATACCATTCCTTTTTCTTGTTTCTTCTCCAGTTTGACTCTGCCATTGCTGTTTATACTCCATTTGTATCAAAGGGCATGGAATTAGTTTCCACCTGTTTTGTTCTCTCAGAATAGCACAGTACATATCCTGCTTAATGCTGTGGCTGAAATATGAGATATAAACATTATGATGATCTATTGCACAGAAAAATTAGAGAGAACAAGTTTTTGTTTCCGATGTTGATGCCTTACA